>NC_000076.6:41125542-41425542 GCF_000001635.26 Mus musculus
TATGCAGGCCACTGGGAAGGAAAGGCATCAGCAGCTGCAGCAGCTGCAAACTCTATGAACCAGGAGAGCAACTTACCAGGCAAGATGTGCTTATTTGTACAACAGCGGCACTACTGCTGTGGTAGCAACCAACAGTTCTCGGCTAGTTTGAGGGCTGCTGCATGGGATGAAACCCATGCCTGTTACTGTAAACCTTGTCAAAAGCCCGTGGCAGGAGAGACCATAGTTCCTAGGGGGAACTGAATACTATAGTCAAGTTTAATGGTCATAGCAACAAGCTACCTTTTAAATATTTATATTTATGCCCATAGACAAATACTACTCTCAGACTCACTCAGAAACTTCTCTTTACAGTGAATAGTGATAAATGCAGAAACTCATATTTGCATATGGTGCTGAGAATGAGTGACACATGGTTGGTCCTCCCTAAACAAGATATTTATGCCACTTCTACTGATGCTCATGGGACACTACAAAAGAGACAGAAAAAAAAATGTAAGAGCAAGAGAGACTGTAGGGATAGGGGCTGAAAATGTATCTTCTGGGCAAGACTCAGCTGCTGCAGTTATGAAATCCCAGCCCCTGTGGATACCTGCACTGGGTTGGTACAAGAATGGACCCATCAGCCGTCCAGCATGGGTTAAAGAGGGGCTAGGACCTTACTCCTCACTACTGAGCTATTTTCTGTTAGTAGATTCTGGGACAGAAAGAATCACTGTATTCACTGTGTGCCCACTGACAGCCCCAGCAATCCAATGGTTACACAGATATACCACCAAAGAAACCCAAAGGTAATGATACAGAAATAGGACTGCAAGGAGTTGTGGAGGGTTGGGTTGGAGGGAAGTAAGAGAAGGGGAGAGGAGAGCAAACAATGCATCATGTATTTGTATGAATTGTCAAACAACATTTTTTAAAAGATGCCTGCTGGGCCCTTAAAGAAAAACTCTCCAACTGTAAGACTGCCTCTTAGTCATGAACATTTTCACACATTTGAGAAGGATAAACAGAATAATTCTGAAGCAAAAGGGAGAACAGCAGAGACGACTCTTTACATCATGGAAAACTAACTACATGTCTTCTTTTAGATGCATACACATCTGTCTTAGGTAGGGTTCCTATTGCTGTCACAAGTGTCATGGCCAAAATCAACTTGAGGAGGAAAAGGCTTATTTCCGTTTACAGCTGTAGTCCACCATGAAGAGAAGTCAAGGCAGGAACATCAAGCAGGAACCTGGAGGCAGGAACTGAACCAGAAGCAAAGGTTCCGAGGAATGCTGTTTACTGGTGTATGAGTCTGGATTCTTTAGAACTACAGAACTTATGGAATGAATCTCTATCTGTCTCTGTCTCTGTCTCTCTGTCTCTCTCAAATGGGGATGTATTGAAATGATTTACAGGCTGTATCCAGCTAATCCAACAATGGGCAGCTGTGAATGGAAAGTTCAAAAATCTAGTAGTTACTCAGTCTTACAAGGCTGGATGTCTCAGCTGGTCTCTGCACACATTGGAATTTTGAAGAAGTAGGCGTCAATGCCAGTGAAGGAATGGATCTGCTAGCAAAGTGAGGGAAAGCAGGCAAAGAGCAAAAGTTTCCTCCTACCATGTCTTTATATAGACTTCCAATAGAAGGTGTGGCCCAGATTAAAAGTATGCCTTCTTGCCTCAAAGCTTTGATTAAAGGTGTGTGTCTTTCTGCTTCAAGATTGGAATTAAAGACTCATGTCTTCTAGCCTTAAATTTTGAATCAAAGGTGTATATCTTCCCAACTCAAGGTCCAGATCAAAGGTATGTGTCTTCCTACCTCAAAGGACCAGAAAAGAAGTGGATTCACTCACTCAAATAAGAAAGAAAATCTCTCACAGGTCTGCCCTCCATTTATGAACCGTAGCTCATTCTGATAGAGTCAAGTTGACAACCAAGAATAGCCATCACAACTGGTTTGTTCCCCGTGGCTTTCCCAGCCTGCTTTCTGATACAACCCAGGACCACCTGCCCAGGAGTGGTGCTGTCCACAGTGGGCTGTCTCCCTCCCTGACATCAATCATTAACCCAGAAAATGCCCCACAAGTTTGCCTACTGACCAATTCGGTGGAATCCCTTCCTCAATTGAGGCTCCCTCTTCTCAGATGACCACAGCTTGTATCAGGCTGATAAAATCTAGCCAGCATACCATTCTTACAAACTACAATTCAAAGATATGGTAATGGAATAGTTAAATTGATCAAAAATGGAGTGGGGAACGTAGGTCAGTTGGTAGAGTAGTCACCCGGTACCTACAAAATTGACCCCAGGCACCATTTGATCTGCACCTGTAATCTCAGTGCTTAGGAGGTAGAGGCAGAAGTACTGGAGGTTTAGGGTCATCATCTCTGAGCTACATAGTGAGTTTAAGCTAGCTTGAGATACAGAGACCCTGTCTTGAGATAAAATTACGAAACACTTAGGACCATTTTAATTCCTACAAACCCATAAGGACATCATGACAAGAAACAAATTGTTTTGTTTGTCTAGGGTGATATAGAGCTAGAGCTTGAACTTAAATCCTATTCCTCTGATAAAGAGTTGATGAACAAACAGACACATGGAGGGATGGACTCTGGGAAGCAAATGAGGTTTTCTAAGTGCAACTGAATTTGGAAAGTATATGCAGAAGCATATACATGAAGCATCTGCATGAACTGGCAGATGTTTCATTTTTAATGGCTCCTTTTCCTTTAAATTCTTCTTCCCCATTGTAAACAAATCAAAACAACAACAACATACAACAAAAAGCATATCAGGGGATTCATTTAAAGAAGAATTTTTTCATTTTCTTTTCTTAGAAACATGGCTTCTCATTTGGGCAATGTAACTTTTAAAATGTTTTTAGTGTTGTTTAATCTTTTTCTGCAAAGAACATATAATTTGACGAATAGAAACATTTAAAACATGCATCTCACCCTGTCTCCTGTCTCCTGTCTGGCATACTCACCTACCTGATTCATGATTATGAAAGTTTTGTTTTTTTTTTAAAAAGCGTGAGTAGGGATGTAAAAGCCCAAGTATCAGACCCAAAATGCATTCAGTGTAGCCTGAATATATGAACTGACAGTACCTACAAGTGGGCTCCATCCTATCTGCTCCTTTCAGGTCTTTAAAGTCCTGGTGTTTGAATTCATGGGTTATGACCATGCTAGACGAGAATTCTACATCAGAGCTGGAGTCCCCTCTACACTACATAAGAACAGTGGCTCAGAGACATCCTAGAAAGATAAGATGGGGATAAAATGATGACCCTTTCCCTAAGAAGACCCCGACATGTCAGCACATGCTAGCTGGGTTAGAAGCCAGCCCATGTGAAAGCAGTTATTGACAAGGTAAACTGTTGTCCACTCCTGCCAATGGTAGTACTGAAGTCATAATCACCTAATACCTGTGAACATGACTTTAATTGGAATGAGGATTGTTGCAGGTTTAGCCAGGTTAATATGAGGTCAGTAGGGTAGATCTTAATCCATCATGACAGGAGTCCTTACAACAGGAAGAAATCTGAACAGATGAAGACAAGAGTAAAACTAGGTTCAGGAGCAGACCTCGAGCGCTAACTCTGCAACCAGGCCCACAAGACACAGAGGCAGCTCCACTCCCAGGTGTTCTAACACACCCAGGATCACAGGATCAGAGGATCACAGGAGCTTGGCCACACCAGGATCTCAGGGTCCCAAAGGCAGCTTGACTCCCAGGAGCTCAGACACACCCAGGATCTCAGGATTACAGGATCCCAGAATCACAGGATCATATAGACAACTTGACTCTGAAGAGTTCTGACACAACCAGGATCACAGGAAGGACAGGTTTCAGTCAGACATAGCCAGGGCAGGTAGCACTAGAGAAAACCAGAAGGTGGGAGGCAAGCATAAGAACAGAAGCAACAGAAACCAAGGTTACTTGGCATCAACAGAACCCAATTCTCTCACCATAGCAAGTCCTGAATACCCCATCACACCGGAAAGCAAGATTCATATCGAAAATCACTTCTCATGATGATGATAGAGGATATTAAGAAGGACATAAATAGAGAAAACACAAAAATCCCTTAAAGAGTTACAGTAAAACACAATCAAACAGGAAAAGGAAAGGAACAAAATCATCCAAGATCTAAAAATGGAAATAGAAACAATAAAGAAATCACAAAGGGAGACAACCCTGGATTTAGAAAACCTAGAAAAGAGATCAGGAGTCATAGATGCAAGCATCACCAACAGAATATAAGAGATAGAAGAGAGAATCTCAGGTGCAGAAGATACCATACAAAACATTGACACAACAGTCAAAGAAAATGCAAAAAGCAAAAAGCTCCTAACCCAAAACATCCAGGAAATCCAGGACACAATGAGAAGACCAAACCTAAGTATAATAGGTATAGAAGAGAGTGAAGATTCCCAACTTGAAGGGCCAGAAAATATCTTCAACAAAACTATAGAAGAAAACTTCCCTAATCTAGAGAAAGAGATGTCCATGAACATACAAGAAGCCTACAGAACTCCAAACAGACTCAACCAGAAAAGAAATTCCTCACATCACATAGTAAACAAAACATCAAATGCACTAAACAAAGAAAGAATTTTAAAAGCAGTAAGGGAAAAAGGTCAAGTAATATATAAAGGCAGACCTATCAGAATTACACCAGACTTCTCACCAGAGACTATGAGTGCTAGAAGATCCTGGGCAGATGTCATACAGACCCTAAGAGAATACAAATGCCAGCCCAGACTACTAAACCCATCAAAACTCTCATTCACCATAGATGGAGAAAACAATTCCATGACAAAACCAAATTTACATGATATCTTTCCACATATCCAGCCCTACAAAAGATAATAGATTCCCTCCCTCCCTCCTTTCCTCCCTCTCTCTCCTTCCCTCTGTCTCTCTGTGTATGATATGCACAAATAAATAATATTTTTAAAAAAGATAATAGATGGAAAACACCAACACAAGGAGGGAAACTACACCCTAGAAGAAGCAAGAAAGTAATCTTTCAACAAAAGGAAAACAGTTCAAAAAAAGACAAGAGTAAAACTTGGTTCAGGAGCAGACCTTGGGTGTAACCCACACAAAAATAATTCCATCTCTAACAAGAAAATTAACAGGAAGTAACAATCACTTTTCCGTAATATATCTTAATATGAAAACTAATACTACCAACATATCCTAATCAATTGAAATTCAAAAATATGAGGAATTAGAAATTTGTTGGCGGTCATCCCACTGGATGGTCTCTCTAATTTGGTAGTGGGAGAAATAGGTCCAATAATGTACAACCCATATAGACTTTCTGCTTGTTTGTACATGACAGGGTCTTGCTGTGTGCCACAAAATGGTCTTGAAATCATGCTTCTATCTCAGCCTCTCTATTAGTGGGGTTGTTTATTTGATGTTTTTACACTATACCATGGTTTTCAGAACAGCTTACATATTTCAAAATTATTTGTACATCCAAAAGAAATGGAGACAATTAATTTGAGAGGTGACTTGTTAGAGAATAGCAAAGAGTGAGACTGAAGGCTTTGCTTCATATTTATAATTATTGTATCAATTTTGAAGAAGAGGACTTTATAAGTTACTCTTATTCTGAGATGAATGCTTTTCAAAATCATCACAGCCAATGAACCAGAATCTTACCCTCACCTAATGTCTGTGCCACCCTCCAAGCAGAACCATTCTTCATTGAAGCAGTTGATGAATGACTTCATGGCTACTACAGAGGTAAAATCTTCTGGTGATATGAGAGACATTGAAGTACAGTCTATTACAATGAACTCCAATATCCAAAAATTGTTCTTATTTTGTGTTTGTATCATAGTAAGAGCCAAGATTTTAAGCTCTACTAAAGACAAAACAAACAAATAAACAAAAATACTTCATCTATTTATGTTCATTTAAAAAACTAATAGTGATATGTTATTTTAAATTATCATACAGTTAACATATTTGGAGTTATTTAAAATTTATATTGAGAAAAACATATGTATTTTCAGTAGTGCTGTCAACAAGCATCTACATAAGGCTGTTCAATTGATTGTTTTATATCAAACAACTTTTAAATACTCATTTTTATTGTTACAATATTTTATAAATTTTAAAGAATTTGATAAAAAAACAAAAGGAATTGCAGGTTTTGAAGGGGCAGGGGTCCTCCAGGAGGAGTTGGGGTACAAAAGGGAAAGAAGAATGTGGCATAAGTCTATTTACTCAAAATATTTTTAAATGTTAATGAATTCAGATAAATTGAAATTATGTATCCTTCCTCTTCATAATGCAATAAAACTTAAAGAAAAAAAACTTGGTTCAGCCTGACTGAGATATCATTACTGAGCCAAAACTTCAGGAGATGGATGCCAGTTCATTTATTGTAGCCATATTTGAGCACAGCACAATTGGGGTTTTTTGGGGGGGGGGCAATGTTTTTTGATAATTAACTCAGTACCATGAGTGTCAAAGCTTAAGACATATTTACAATGAAGCTCTTTAAAAAGTGCATATAACTTCTTCAGTAAGACAGAGGGATGTCTAAGGAGATTAACTGAGGTAAACACAATGCTTGGCCCTAAGAAAACATAGAAGCCGCTTAGTTGTGTAAAGTAGAAATGATATCACACATAAGGATGGGTCTCTTTCCCTAGAAGCACTGTTCAAGGTTTTAGGTGAGGAAAAGTCTGAGATAAACAAACAATATTCTCAGGGATACAAGCAGAGCCTGGCTCAACAGGTAGCAAAGAACTGCCAGGTTGTAAACTACACTTCCCCCTGAGCACTCTGGGAGAACAACCAAATATCTTCTCTTGGCTTCTTCAGTGCCTGTGTGCACAAGGACCTTTTGCCCTTTACAGAGATGAAGACAGAGACAGTCAAGGGATACAGGGTTACCAAAAGTTGGAAGAGGTATATTAGAATCAACTTAAGGAAGTTTATTTAAGGTCCCAGTGTCAGAGATTTCAGTATACCACAGTGAAGAGGGCGTGAGGCAGGCTCCCTCCATGGCAGTTAGAGTGGTGGCTTCATCATAGCATGGACCAGGAAGCAGAGAGAACACCCCAGAACCAGAAGTGTCTGTAACCTCAAAGGCCTACCTTTAGAGTTCTGCTTATATCAGCAAGGTCCTACTTCCTAAAGGCCCCACAACCTTCAAAATAGCACTATAACCAGTGACCAGATGTTCAAAACATGAGTTCACTGTAGATGCTGTGTGCTCAGACTAGAACAAGAGTTGAGGGGAGCCACAACCCCGCCAACACCTTCATTCTGTACATAGACTGTTTGTGCTGTGACTACAGGATTCCCAAGACAGTGTGATTGATAGAGAGCAAGCACTGGTTTGTCACACTTCTGGATGCAAGGAAGCTTGAGATGAGGTATGGGCACACTCTCTGCTTCCCAAAGAGGTGATACATTGCTGTGTATTCACATGGTGGGAGGCAGGGGGCTGCGAGTCCCAGTTAAGTCCCCCTAACACTGTCACATCACGGTTTACATTTCAGCATATGTATTTTGGAGGGAACATAAGCTTTCAGCCACAGCAGGGCGTCTACCCGATGACAGTGCGCGGTCAGGTTTATGTGTACGAACTTGATTAGTTATAAACCATCTTAATTTTCTTTCCACCCCTGTCCTTCCGCACTTAATAGGATTACATTTCATCCCCCTTCCGAATAGACCTGTGAGCTTTTCTGCTCATTCTGAGATATTACAAGTCTAACTCTGCCTAAAGTCAAAACTTCAACCCCATCCTACTTAAAGTCCCCTGATTTTCTGGTTCTAGGTTAACTCTACCTCAGGAACCTGAAGAGGTGAAAGACAGTGGAATTACTGCTTTTCTCCTTCTTCCTTGTCACATGCATGGCTTGGGAAGAGAAATGAGAAACTGGAGGCCCTGTCGGTCCACTTGTTACAGGATAAAGGTTCAAATTTGACTTGCTCTTCTGTGAGGCACAGAATACAGTCACTCCAGAGAGTGGATCTATCCTGCAGGTCCTGGTCCCCGGAGCCCTGCTTACTCCAGTGCTGCTCAGCATGGATAATTTTCCTTTTAGAAAGACCCACTCACTGCAGGGATACACTATGAGCACCACCCTGGTTTGCTGTCCACTGCTGTGATGCAACACTTTCCAAAACCAACTTGGGGAAGGAAGGGGTTTATTCCGGCTTACAGCTGGCAATGGGAGAAGTCAGAGCAGGAACCAAGGCAGGAACCTGGAGACAGGGGCTGGAGCACAGTTCATGAATGAACACTGCTTGTTTTCTTGCATAGCCTAGGACTGCCTGTCTAGGGATAGCAATGTGTGCGTGTGTGCACGCGCGCACACACACACATACACATACACACACACACACACACACACACACACACACAGCATATCAATCATTAATCAGGAGAATGTCTCACAGACACACCCACAGGCCAGTTCCTCAACTGAAATTTTCCAAGGTGACTCTATAGTTTGTGTCAAGTTGATAAAACCTACCCTTCATAAGTACCTCCTTTCTGCAAGCTCTTACCATCTTGCAGGAAGCCACAAGAGACATTATTCAGCTTTCTGTTGAGATAGCTTTCATGCTTTTAAAATCAATGTTTGCAAGGATTCAAAAAATAGGGAGGCTGAACCACTGAGTGGTGGGGAATGGTTAGACAATGAAACTGTACTATGGGGCACAGTAACAATAGACATATGTCATCACATGGTTTTCTAAATACACGTGCAACATGAAGAGTGACCCCTAATGTGGAGCCGAGGCATGAATGAATTGAATAATAAATACATCACATATAGTATGTATATATACTGAGTGTTATTTATATAAACCTGTAACAGTAATATCTCAGTATGGACTACCAAGGCATAATCGATGCAATGCGCTAAAGCAGGATGTCAGTAACAGGGGTTACCCTATGAGGCAGGGCCAGATGAGCCCTCTGTAATTTCCACAAAACTAAAACTGCTGTCAAAAAATAGTGTTCAGGCAAGTATGGTGATGCATACCTATAATCCCAGCAGTCAAAGGGCTGAAGCAGGAGGATGGGGAGTTTCAGGCCAGCCTGGGCTATCCAGAGAGAATCTGCCTAAATAAATAAATAAGGAAAAATTTCACGCACCTTTCAGATCCAGTTCTCAGAGGTTGTGGTAAAAGGATTGAGACTGTCCTGGGCTATGTACAAGACTATTTCAGAAAAAAAGAAAGCAAAATTAAAAAAAAGAAAGAAAGAAAGTAAGGAAGAGATACTGCCTCAAGTTAACATTGTAATGGTTTGTGGGTAACCATAGTGCATGGGGCATTATTTTCTTTCTAGGACTTTTAACTCATACAACTCAATGGGCTCTTGTAGACATGTGCACAGATGTACTGTAGTTGAACAGGGAGTTTCCAGAACCCACACCGTTGAAGAAAGTTGCTCAGCCATGTCTGGTCCTCAGTATCTCTGCCTCTTTCTCAAGGATGGTACCGTCACACCACCACCATCTCCTCCTCCTCCTCCTCCTCCTCCTCCTCCTCCTCCTCCTCCTCCTCTTCCTCCTCTTCCTCCTCCTCCTCCTCCTCCTCCTCCTCTTCCTCCTCCTGGTAAGGTGGCATGGGCTTTCCTCATCTCTCTCAAAAACTTGGACTCTCTAGGCTTTGCCCCTTTCTGATATGTGAAAGAAGTTCAGTATTGTTTAGTTCTCATAAAAACAGTCTGCTCCCGCCCCTAGGGTGCATTTGTGCCAGATAGAGAGGCTGTCATTGGGCGCATCCTTGCATGGCCGCAGCTGGGGGGAGTGTCGTGGCTGAAAGTGATGATCACTGTGCAGAGGGAACATTCGCCTTCATAGCCTCACAGGAAGCCAGGAGCTTGGACCTTGGAGAGGAGCTGGAAAGAGATAATGGCAGTTCAGTCAATGCAGACATAGTGTTTCTGAGCTTCCAGCCCTACAACCAGGCTCCCCCAGGCATCCAGCTTGCCTAACCCAGCTGGTCAGGGGTCAAAATCCCAGCTGCCCTCTTTGTACAAGTAGACAGCAGATCAGAGACAGTGCCAGCGGACTGCGGCTATAAGGGGGGTAAGAGGCCTTTCAAGCCGAGCCTTTGCCCAGCTCCTGAGAAGCTCTTCCAGGACCGTTACCCAGCTCTCCTCCCCACCTACCACTATTACCAGGCAAACACTGCGCTCAGATTCTGTGCTTTCCTTTCCTCTTGTCCGTTCTACCACCTATCCCTGGTATTCCCATTCAGTAGTTGAGACGTCTTATCTGACTGACATAGACTAGACTGGGTGCAAAAAGTGGCCTTTAGCAAGTCTATGTTCCCTCAGCAAATATGGATGCGCCCTGTGTGCCAGGCTCTGTACTTAGCCCTATAAACAATGGTAGATTAAAAAAATATATCTCACCTCTATGAAGCCCACAGTCCAGGAGAGAGGGACAAGAAGGGCTGCTTTCTTTGATTTTCCCCCAAAACTGAGACCCCCCTGCATGAAACTATCATATTCCTTGAGAGTACAAGCCCATGATCGGTCTCATTTCAAACACAGATGTAGAATAGGAGAAAGAAGAGACCAGCAAGTGCAGCTGAGAGGGGACATGCAAACAGACATCTTTACTGCAGACTCCAGGGAGCCAGGTAAGTGGAACCACCGGCATTAGCCTGACATCAACTCTTCCTGAACCCCTACTTTCTTCTTTGGAGCCCCACCCCCACACCCCCAAAAGAGAGTAGGAGAGATGGGGATATTTGTCAAGGAGGCTTTTAGTGAGATTTGCATAAAGCCACAGCAGAGCAAAGTCTTATGGTAGGCTGTAAAGAAGAGAGGGCAAGCAAACCCTTTCAGCTCAAATCCCTGTGGTTCAGGCTATGGTACCTAGGAGGGGTTGGCCCCTGGAGTCAGGAGCTCCAGCATACACTGTCAAAAAGGCTTTCAACATTTCAAGCAGAGGAGCAAATCTCCTTCAGGTCAGCAAACTACCTGTAAGGAAGTGAAATCTTTGTATTTCGGCCTTGCATTGAAGCAGTAAGAAGGAAGCGCCCTGAAGATTTTTCTCTTAACAAATGGGTGCCAGCCATGCCCTGTCCATCACTGTGAAGGGGAAGGTGTGAATCTGACAGTCTCTTTATTGAATGGGCTCTTTAATGTTCTGTCTTAGAGGCTGTGATAATGTTATAGACTCATTTACACACTCTATTCTTCAACCTGCATATTCATGTGTGCTATTCAACTTTTGACTATTGAATTTTCTAGTTTTTGCTTTTTTTTTTTTTTCTGGAAGCAAAAAGTATTTGAGGAATTTTGATGTAAGTACCAGTAAATTGACAAGACAGGCAAGGTCATGTCAACCCAGGTCATTAGTTTGAAGGTATTTTCTCACAAAGGTGGTTTTGGGCTTGGTGATGAGTGAAGGCAAGGCTACCATAGCCTTTGTCACGTCTCTTGACTCCCGTGAGCAAGCTATCCCGCCCTTAGCTAGGATGTTTCTAGGTAAAGAGAAACGAGTTGCAACAATCCCAGCAAACTACACTGCTACTTACACAGCGACACTGGAGCATCAGAGCCCAGGGAGATCAACATAAGGAGCCTGAGTTACAAACGAGAAACTGAGACTCACGGAAACACAGTGACCCCTTAAATCACACAGGTCTTAAGAGTGGAGCCAGGGTCTTCTAGCACTTAGAATATGCTGTCAAATTTGGTTTTCTGTTGCTTTGTATATGCCACAAAGGATATATTATATTACATGAATGTGTTCTATGGTAACCCAAAGGGACTAGACCGAAGAAGGATGTTTGGAACTATTTTAGGCTGGGGGAAAAAAAAACCCTATGTTTTGAAGTCTTAAAAAATGTGTTGACGTAGATGATAAAAGGTGGTAAATATGGTAAATTCGGACCAAGAGACAAACAGCGCAGTAGTACATATTTAGAGTGGCATTGGTTAAGCCAACTTTTACAAACAGCCAACAAGGATCGTAAAAGGAGCATCAGAATCGATAGCACAATTTTAGCGTCAGCTGCATTTAAGTGAGAGAAAATGACTCACTCAACATGTGATGTCAGGCCAAGCAGGTTACCAGGAGCTGAAATATCCTTTAGGGGGAAAGTTGGAAAAGGAATGATTAGTTTGAATATACCACTGCTTGTAATTCATGCTAGGAAATGTATGTTAAAGAAAACACATGGGGTCTTCCTGGAAACGTAAGGACTCTGTCTACACCCTTAAATCTAAAGAGGTGACAGAGCACACATTGTCCAGTGTAGGAGGCAAAGATCATATGCCAATTTAGAGTGGTCGATGAGACGTGGAAATTGAAGGTTGACAAGTCAGACAAAGAGAAAAATCTTAGGAAAGCGAGTGAGGTACTCAGAGGGGCCTTGGAGCCTTTAATCCCTATGCCCAGAAAGAGATATGACCAGCAGAGGGGAAGGTTTCTAACTGTCCAAGAAGGGGGTTCCTGATCATTCTTATGGGTGCAGTCTACACTTGCCTTGTATCTGCTCTCTGAGAGCATTTTCTATCACACCAATCCCTGTTACATACTGTGTGGACAGCGGCTCTGTCCTTGGGTCCCCTCCTTTATCTCTCCTCACTCAGCATTTATCATTTCAACATCCATGGTAAGACTCATGTGGTGGAGGGGGGAGGGGCGGGGCAGGCTATGGTGGAGTGTAGAGGGCAGGGCTATTACCTCACAAAACCAATGTTGCTGTTTTACTCCAAGTGCTAAGGTTTCACCAAGGACTCTCTAGAGCCACGCAGCAAGCTATCAGAGCAGATTTTGTTCTTTTCTGCTTGTACCTGTTCTTATTACTGGACATTTCATCCAATATAACATTTATGAGTGCTGTCCCCAATTATAAAAATTTAAGTTACAAAATTT
This sequence comes from Mus musculus, assembly GCF_000001635.26. Lineage (NCBI taxonomy): Eukaryota > Metazoa > Chordata > Mammalia > Rodentia > Muridae > Mus > Mus musculus. The sequence continues at coordinate 41,138,427 of NC_000076.6, forward strand.
ACTTTTCTGAATGTTGTTGTCTTCCTGCAGAATTCAATGAAACTCATAGGAAAGACTGTCATTTGGACCAGGATGGAGCAGGATGGGGAAGATGCACCTGCTGGTGAAACTGCTCAATTCAGAGAGGAATATATTGTTTGTCCTGGGGCTGTATCTTCCAGTTATGGGAAGCCATGGGCAAGAGGACCTTTAAATGGGTTTTCCTCCAATAATCCCTTTGTAGAGAGCTGAGAGCTTGCGGTGTTATGAGATACTCAATTTTCCTTTGAAATCCATTCTTTCTTTTTACCTAGAAAAGGGCAAACTTTGTGGTTTAGCTCTCAGCAGACCAGGAATGATTCATCTCCCTGTAACAAGAATGGTTTACCGGATGTGAAAAACTGCTGTCCAACAAGAAAATCCAAGATTGTTTAGCCCCTTTCTCTTTATTATATCTTTAATATAAGTCCTTTATTCTATCTCCTTCAAATCAGAGGGGAAGCTGCCACACACCAGCGTGTCCCTGCTTCTTCCCCATCCCATCAGCCTGTGGGAAAATATGTCACAGCCTGGCTCATGTCCTACCACATCTTTTTCAAAGTGTATACACACACACACACACACACACACACACACGCACGCACGCACGCACGCATACACTGACACAGATGTAACAAAGCTTGAGTTTGACCTGTCTGAAGAGCCTTTCCAACCTTCATGGTTTTAATTCTGTTATTTTGTATATTTCCAATATGCTCAACATTTCTCAAATAGCCATTATCCAACCTGCTGGGCTAGAGAAAGAAGACTGATAAGGAGGGACAGGCAAGGAGAGGGACTCTGAAGAGAGAGTCTCCTTCCTTCCCACAATTGGGCAAATCAATGTGAGTCACTGAATGCCTTTCTGGTCTGAGCCTATGGAAGGCGGAGCGAGGATGGCAGGTCTAGTCTAGTTACTGGTTCTAGAATATTCAGTGACAGTGAGTGGATAATTCAGGACTCTTCCTTCTCCTCCTTGATCTCCTGCTGATGCTGTGTCAGGGCTCATTAGCACTTCCCCTAGAGGCGAGCCCTTGCTAGGAGAAGAGGTGAGACCGGTCGATTTTACTGCTCATTAGCAGCTTTAGCCAGCAGTGGTAGGGAGGTTGAAGCTATTGGCAAAAAGAGAGTCTGGTGCTCTGGGTACGCAGTTAGCCATTCCAGTCCTTTCTCCAGGAGCCACTCACTCAGAGTTCACTGATGGTCTCAAGGCAATGAACAGGACAATACTGTTTCCTCTGAACAACTAAGTCTCCATGCAGTTTTGTAAGGGAAAAATAATAGGCAAAAAGGTAGTATTCATAACCCAAACCTTTCTAATCTCTGGATTACAGAAAAACAATAAGATAATTTTGTATGTTTAAGATAATATTGTGCAAGTTTACACCAAAGTTTGCATATATTTATGGTATAAAGTATTTGTTCGCCTAAAATTAAAATGTAGCTGGGGGAGGGGGGGTCCTGTGTTTAAACAGAACTAACATGTAAAGTATAGCAAGTGCTTTATTAAGCACTTTTAATTTCTTAAACAACTAACTAGGCAGATGCTACTATGTGTTCTTCACAGCAAGATAACTAACTTGCCCAGTCACAGGGTTAGACAGCAAGTCTGATTGCACAGGTCCCGCCCTTTCCCTGGGCATCACATCATGTCTTCTTGGTACTCAAGCAATAGGGGAATGACCAGGGGAGGGCAGAAGACGATTCTTGATTGTCATTAAACTCAGCTTCTGTCACGGGAAGCCTTGTGTTTGGTTTGTCTCTTTCTTTGTATGTATTTTTCCTTGTCTCCAAGGCTCACGGCTCTGTCAAGAGTGACCGGTCTCAACCCTCAACCTCTGACCTGTATCACTTAGGGCCTGTCTGTGGTGTGCGGATGTGTCTTTCAAACAGAGATGCAGAAAGGATAATGAGAAGCTAGCGAAATCAGTTACCAACACTGGAAAGGTGGAAAGGAAGATGTAGGATGGAGTCAAACTTCTCAGTCCATAATATTTAATCTAATTTTGATTTTTTAGAAATGTTCTAATAGTTTGCTTACTTATAAACATGCATGTGAATGCCAATGGAAGTTGAATTTAAACAAAAGCAAATGAGTTTCAAAAAATAATATAATCACATTGAGGAAAAAATTAGAGACAAATGCAGGTAATTTTGAATGCCCTACTTTATGCCCTTTTTATAGGGAGATCAGTATAAATTATTAATTCCTCACAAATATTTAAGTAGTATATCACCTTTTTAAACATACACATTTGTCAACATCTTAATGTCTTATGCCACTATTAAACTGAAAATAGTTATTAACCAGTGTTTTAGCAAAATTATATACTTTACCATGTTGTAAACTTAATAATCATAATAATAATAATAATAATAATAATAATTAATGCTTTATTATTTAGTCTCCAATTTCATAAAAAAATTAGACCTCAAGGTCTCAGTACAATGAATACTCAGTAAAATAAATGTTGAATAATCTTAAAACGTGTAAAAAAGATATACAAATTTTTTTTTTACTTTTTTTATATTGATGGGGATAGAGCCCAGGGCTTTGTACATACTCGGGATGCACTCTACCACTAAGCTGTGTCCCTGTCTCTTGTTTTCTTTGAGACAGGGTCTGACAGTAGCTCTAGTTGGCTTAAACTTATAATCTTCTGCCTTAGCCTTCTGAGCACCAGCACTACAGAGAGACACCATCCTGTTAGCCACAAACAGAAACTGAAGTCTAACATGATGAGCATGTGGGTTGGGTCTGTTTTGAGTGTGTCTCCCAAAGGCACATGTGTTGGAGAGGAGAGGAGGCATCGTGTACGGTGATCAAGTCATGGAAGAAATCGCCCTCAGAATGGATTGTCGCTTTTCTTGAAGAATGAGTTTGTCCCCAGGAGAGGGAATTGCATAAAATGAGCAAGGTTGGCTCCTGACTCTCTGGCTTCCCGCCTCTCCATGCGATCCCCCTCTCATACGTGCTCCCGCGATCACATTCACCACTCTGTGATATAGCCGTCAGCCCTCACCAGAGCCAAGCAGATGTCTTAGCACTGTGCTCTCAAATCTAAATAACTAAATAACTCTTTTAAAGAAAACACCCAGCCTCTGTTGTTCTGCTCCTCAACTGTGATTGGGTTAATAGACAATAGATCTGAAGTGGGAGTCCGTGCACAGCAATTCTGGAATTATTTTGTACATTGTTATCGTGGGACTTAGCACAAAAGCAAATGGTTTTATGTTTTAGAGGATTAAGGATTTCTCAGGAAAGAGAAACTGAATCCCGGGATTAGTGGCCACTCTTGGCTCTGGACACTGACATAGCCATGACACCCCGGAGCCATGAGCACATCTTTCTCTCTGCACACCCTTTCTCACCAGAACGAACCAGGACTTGGAGACAGATCTGATCCAATGGATGGGCAGCAGCAAAGCTAAAGAATATCTCATTTTTAAAATAAAGGTCCCTCCGTCGATGGGATTATATTTCCAGAATACAAGAGACACCCAAAAGTGATTCCGTTGTCCAAGTCTGAGACCATTTGGGCATCAAAATGAATAGCAATCATGGTAGATTACAACAGAGGAAACATTTTTCATTAATTCACGTTGTAGCAGGTAAGTAGATGACACAGAGAACAATTGCTCCTTAAACTAGAAAGCCAACAGACTGAATTGGTTTGCAAATCCACATTTCCCAACCTCATAGTAGCAACTGAACAGGATGAGACCCGTCCGTGTATGCGAATCTCCTCCACAGATGATGTCTCAATTGTAGAAAGAAGGACACTGCTGACTGGCAACAGTGTCACCACAGAAACACTGAGGACCAACCTTCTATGAAGAAATGTGTTTTCAAGGACATATTGGTCATGCTGAAATTCTGCTTAAAAAAAATTATGGCTCATGGAAACACTCATGGAAACACTGGTTAAATACAAATTGAAGATTGTATTGGGACTGGGGAGCTTCCGCCAGGAGGCAGTCAGTGGGGTAGCAGAAACCCGGATTCCAAGTTGGTGTCCTGGTGACCTTGTCCCTTGGCTGTGCCACTGTGCGACATCCAGAAAAGCTGCAGGATCCCCGAGGAAAGAGTTTTTTCTATGCAGTTTCTGAGTCAGAAACGGAGGGGTCACCCTCAGCTCCTATGTCCTTCATCGTCTCTTCCAAACCTACAATTCCACTGTTAGCCCCAACTGAACTCCATCCCTCCCCTGCCTTGATCCTTGTTAAGGTCCTGGCCACATCCTAGTCTGTCCCCTGCCTTTGGTAGCAATTCTCCAACCCATCCTTCTAACTGCATAATGGAACAAAGCGCTTAGTAGGGTTGCAAGGGGTACTGTTGCTCCTGTTCCACCCTCTCCTGGGGAAGGTAGCATCTCCTATCTCCTGGTGTTTTCTGATACAATTTTTCTCACTGTACTCTCTACATAGCCTTTGCTCCAACAATTCTGAGTTATATTTAGCGTTTCAAACACATAATTGGGGTTTCTGAAAAGGTCCCAAATGCCATACTTTGTAGCTTAGCTTGGAACAATGTTAAAAATAAAGAGAGAAAAGATTAAGCCGGGATGTAGCTCGATTGGTAATGTGTTTGTCTGGCATGCATGAAGCTCTGGCTTTGAAATTCAGCACCCCATACAGTGGGTGTGGTGGTAAATGTCTATAATCTTGGCACTTGGGGGCCAGAGGAAGGAGATCAGAAGTTCAAGGCTACCCTTGGCTACCTGGGGAGCTAAGGCCAGTCTGGGCTATAATAGACCCTTTCTCAAAAAGGGGGTGGAAAGGGAGGGAACTATAAGATAAGATGACAAGGTAAAGGCAAGAATACTTATCTCTGAGTGAGATTGAGTTAGAGACTGTGGCTAAGGTCTGGAAGCTAGCAGGCAAGGGCCATTCTGGGCCAAGCATCTAAACCCCAGTGCCTCATTAGACAAGACTCCTCTCTCCTAGAGGCCAGCAGAGGAAAGGCAGATAATAGGTAGGTCTAGTCTCCAGGAAAATCTCTCTAAGCCACTGTGATGATTTGTATATTCTTGGACCAGAGAGTGGCACCATTTGGAGATGTGGCCTTGTTGGAGTAGGTGTGTCATTGTGGGTGTGGGCTTAAGACCCTCACCCTAGTTGCCCGGAAGTCAGTCTTCCACTAGCAGCCTTTGGGTGAAGATGTAGAACTCTCAGCTCTGCCTGTGCCATGCCTGCCTGGATACTGCCATGCTCCCACCTTGATGATAATGGACTGAACTTCTGAACCTGTAAGCCAGCCCCAATTAAATGTTGTTTTTATAAGACTTGCCTTGGTCATGGTGTCTGCTCTCAGCAGTAAAACCCTAACTAAGACAGCCACCTTGTGCTCCTTCCTGCACAGCCTGCAGGGCTTACCCTAAGAGCTTACCACAAAGAATCAGAAGTTCCCACAGATGTCATTTTCCACTTAGTTCAATATCATTAATAAATTTAATTGTTTGTTTCTATTCTTTTTTTTTTTTTTTTTTTGGCTTGTACACACTATGCAGACCAGGCTGTCCTTGAACTCACAAAGATCCTCCTGCCTCTGCCTCCTGAGTGCTGCGATCAAGGGCATGCCAGCAAACCTGACCTTCCATTCTTAGTATATTTTAATACCCCATTTAGAATGTTCTGCCAACATTCTTTCCTCTTCCCTTTCCCCTTCCTCTTCTTCTTCCTCTTCTTTCTCCTCTCCCTCCTTCGTCTGAGTCCACTTCAATGGGCTGGGTAGCAACAAAAGAAGAGCCCCTGTTGCCCTGGTTTTCTTTCCTAACAGTAAACTTCTCGAAGACGCTTTCACTCACCATGGCTATGACCCACGAGGTTTGCATGCACTTTATTTTGTTATTTATTTTCTTATTCTGCTGAGTTGGTTTCTTGCTGTCTATTTTGACATGTGCTCTGTGTATGTGTGTGTGTGTGTGGGGGGGTGTGTACACACGTGTAGTAGCAGACACTTGGGCTACTCATTAAATTGAAAATTAATGTACACTGCGCACGTGGGGGCCAGGTTTAAGGTGCTCCCAATACGTGGGCTTAGGGTAGCGACTTGTAGGGTGATTCAGGAGCTTTCCTTCCCTTCCTCTCTCCCTCCCTCCCTTCTTCTTTCCTCCCCCCTCCTCTCCCTCCCTCTTCCCCTCTCTCTCTCTCTCTCTCTCTCTCTCTCTCTCTCTCTCTCTCTCTCTCTCTCTCTCTTTCTTTCCCTCCCTTCAGATCCCCACCTGTCATTATCTGGATACCTTTGCCCTGGTACTAGTTCTTTTCTCCAGAGAAAGCCCAGCAGCCTCCTGCCTGAGGGCTATCCCTGCTACCAGAATCCCAGAGGTAGGAGACAAAGAGGTTCAGTCTTCCCTCTCAGGGAGCACTTTGCTCTCCTGTGCTGTGCCGCAGCTTTTCTGGATACTGCTGAGGGGTGGCTCTTCAGCTCCTTGCCATGGGCAAGTGACCCAGGCTTCACTTTCTCAAGCAGTTTCCATCAGACTTCTTGCCCCCTGCCCTCTGACTTTTTTCCTGACAAGGTCTTGCAGCCCACACAGATCTCCCAACTCAGGCTCCTGCTGAGATTGCCAGCAGGCCCACCAGCATCTTCTATTGTCTGGTCTATTCTATTCTATTCTATTCTATTCTATTCTGAGACACTTCTCTTTCCCTGAGGACTCTCCCTTAGGTTTTTCATTCACTGGGTCATGCCCTACTTGTTTTACTATTTCTACTCTTGTGCCTGTCAGTGGAGAAGAGAGGTGTTAGCTGTACTGCAGTTCCCTGGGTCCTCCTGGCCTCACACCTGCTTTTGTATTGGGCTTCTGCTCTGTCTCATCTCAGGTTTCCCAGTTACCTCCCCTGTAGGGTTTCTGAAGGACTCTGCAGTTCCTTTCCTAGATCCATGTCATATAAGAATCATCAATTCCATTAGACAGAATGTGGTTCGTGCAGTTGGCGCTCCTCACTGGAACGCCAGAGGATGAAGCCAATGGCCACGTACACAGGCCCTCCTCAGTTCTCCCTGTTGCTGCTAAACAGACTCCTGATGGTTTTTAGACTGAAGTAGAAACAGCAAACTCCTACTCACAATGTGGCTTGTTTATAGTATGTGCAGCTTTTCTTGACTTTGTGAGAAGTGCCTTGTTTTACTTAGAAGTAATTGCCTTTCAAAGACCGGCAAGGCTCATTAGTTACCAGGAGAGTGAAGCTAATAAGAAAGGTCTCCCAACTGAGCCAGGAAAAGCAACAGAACAAAATGTATAGTGGGTTCCCCCCTGCCTTGCTGATCAAATAGGTCCTGTGTGTACATAATTGGAAGAAAATTGACATATTATCTAAGATGTGTTTTTGTTTTCTGGTGGGTACAAGCAACACTGGGTACTCATGGGGAGTCCTTTGAGGTCCAGGAAAGAGCTGTGTGGAGGGGTGCCCTCCCCTCAGATGGAGAGGTTCAGCCACTTCTACAGTAAAATCCAGAAAGGGCCTCTGCCCGTTTTCTAAGGCTGCCTTAATCACTTAGTTCAAAGGGGATGCAATGTGACATCTTTTATCCTTCCATTTTTGGCTCTGAAAAATTGAATAAAATTTATTTCCTTAGTCCTTACAGGTTTGTAGTGGGAACTGAGTTCTGTTGGCAAAAATACATTAGTATGAAAAAAAAAAGAAGTTTTAATAAAATGTGTCATGTCTGTCACACGGAGGAGAAGCAACTCTCTTTGGAACATACACTTCTCTCAAGCTGCCCTGCCATTAATGGCGTCTTAACAAAGAGCCAGGAATATTAGCATGACCAGAGGAAGGGTATAGACACTTCAGAGTCTTAGAGTCAGAGAGAGCCAGCTTGAGGTGGTTCCCAGTTTGTTCTGGCATCTGCAGGCTCATGAAGGTTTCCAGTTCCAGCTTTTAGCAGGGCGGAGAGGCAGAGGGAGGTAAGCAGGCAGGGTGGGAGGTGGGTGGTAAGTTTCCTTTCCCCAGTGAATCTCCATGCTGCTCTCAGGCAGGGAGAAGCTTCTGACAACTGTCAGTATCTGGGAGGAGAATACTTTGGTGTTGGTCATATTTGATTTTCCTTGTCAACTTGACAAGAGTTTAGAATCACCAAGGACACTGACCTACACCTCTGGGTGCGTCTAGGAGAGTGGCTCAGGCTCAACCAAAGGGAGTTAACTGAGGGGGAAGTGCCCTCCCTGAGTCTAAACAGAACTATACCATGGGTGGGGATAGACAGAGTCGAAGGGGGCAAAGGAGAAAGGCAGCTTCCCTGGCCTGCCTTGTTTTAGAGTGAGGGGCCCTGCTGGGTCTTCCCTGCCATGGGACTGAGCCCTTTGAACTCAAGAGCCAAACTCAATCCTTTTTCCTTCAATATTTTCTAGCAGGTTTGGTCACAGCGACAGGAAGGTGCCTGATTGTATTTTCTCCAGCTTGACGATGAGTCACTCTCGCTTCTGCATCCACCTTCATGGGTCCTTCTTCCTTGTCACCCATCACTGGCTTTAAGGTCTATCATAACCCAGCACGACTCGATCTCAGCCTCACTACACATGTAAAGACCTTAGCTCTAAGATTCTAAGGTGAGCATGAACCTCTTGCTGGGGTTATTCGATTAGAACATTGCCCAGAACCCCAATCTCTGCCTCCTCTGACGCCAGTTCTAGTTTACAGTCTTAGAAGCATTTGCTTTCATAGCCATGGCAGAGGTAAAGACTTGGGAAGTCCCAGAGAAGATTCTGGAAGACAGAAAAGTCGGGCTTGTCCGTGAGCTCTCCTCTTGAGCAGATATTCCTAACACATGCTGCACATTGGAGTCACTGTTGGTTTTTTTAAATTATTTTTTATTAGATATTTTTAATTTACATTTCAAATGTTATCCCCTTTCCTAGTTTCCCCTCTGAAAATCCCCTACCCCCTCCCCTCTCCCCCTGCTCCCTAATCAGTGACGGTTTTAAAGTCTTGCTTCCCAGGCATCAGTAAGGCTTTATGAATGCCGTCATGTGGTTCGAAGGTGTGAGCCCAGTGCAGCTCACAGCTTCAGCGACTCTTCTGGGAACTCATGCGAAGGATGCTACCTAACATGAGCTCCGTGGCCTTCCTGATGCTGAACGCTCATTGCCACCTCTTGTTGGCTTCGGAGTTTGGCACCAGTCTTTCAGTTCTGCTCCTTCATTTGCATGGAAGGAGAATAGCTCTGCTATTCCCTTCCTAAAACTCAAAGTTAACATGGAAAAAGAATATTTGCATGAGGGGGTGGGTGTGTGGGCCACACACCCACAGACAATTTCATATTTTAGAAGCAATCTTTTGTATTTATTATATCAAAGTAATTTGCTCATCATAGAAATTTAAAAACCATAAAAAGCACAGTGAAGAAGAGAAATCACCCAGGACTCCATCTCTCTGGGGGAAGGATGAGATGGTGAATATTCTAATGATTCTTTTCCGTGCTTTTTAAAAACACAGTATGTGTCTTACAAATGTGGTGTTACATGGTTTCAGTTTCTTTTAGCAACATATCATAAAATATATATCAATAATTACTTCCTACTAAGTGGTCTTTGGATTTTAAATAACTGCATTTAATTCTTTTGCAGAGAACAGCCCATAATTGTTTAATCAGAATGTAAGAATTTTTCTTATTGTCTACTTATCAGGACTAAAGAACAGTGGCTCTCAAACCTGCTTCCCCCCTACCCATGGTCAGTGCTCCAAATACCCCAACCCCAGCATTTTGCCCCTGTCGCCTGCTTCTGTCACCTTTATCTATATCCCACACCAGTCTATCCACCCAACACCCAAGGTACAGAAAGACCCAGTGCTGTGCTAGGAGAGAGGCCTCTTTTCTCTGGCCGTTTGCTTTAACATTGCATTTTGAACCCACTGTGAACAGAAAAGGAGGACGGGTTAGAGTTAGCAGGGCAAAGAAAGGAGGCACTTACTGATGCCCCACCACCACCTCTTTATTAGGCTAAAGATGCGAGAATTGCCTGCAGCCAAGTGGATGCCACAGAGGAGAGCTAAGTTTGTTCTGGCCCCTATCCAGAAGGAAAATATCTGTGCAAAGATGGAACTGGTAGGAAGCCTAGTGGCTTCTGTAACACAGGTGGATTGCAAGGGTGTGGTAGCCACAGGACTGCACTTTTATTTGATGTAATTATGCTGAGGGAAACCTCTTACAAACCCTCAAGCGTGTGATACACGTGACCCATGAGGACCCAAGCATGCCTGCCAAACAGACATGAAACCAAGGCAGGACAGCAGCAGATAGAGCTAGTATTTTTCCCTGTCCCTTATGCCCCTTCCTCAAAAGATCTGGAATCAGAGGAGTGTAGAGCATTGAGTTGGAGGCAAGAGGTGACAACTTAGCCATCGAAATTAATGCCTGAATACCTTTGACTGAAGTCTTGAAATTCACTGAGAATAAAAAGATGTGTTTTGCAGAACAAGCAATTGCCATACATTTTTTCCTGTGTTCTAAGTAACCATAAGTTTTATGCTAAAAAAAAAAATCAATGCTCTTTCATTACTTAACAGTCCACAGAATTATGACTATCTAATTCCAAATGTATGTGTGTGCATCTCTGTGCATGTATATACACTTGTGTGTGAGTTCCCATAGAGGTGTTAAGAAGGCATCAAATTCCCTAGAAGTGGACTTAAAAGTGGTTGTGAATCACCGGACTTGGGTGCTAGGAACTAAACTCTGGTCCTCTTCAAAAGCAACAAGTGTTCTTAACCATTGAGCCGTCTCTCCATCCCCATGACAACAGAGTTTTTATATAGATTTTCAATATAATAGTCTTGGCAATATATAGGCTCACTCAAAATATAAAAAAGAGTTTTAAGCAGCTGGTCATTATTCAGTGCTGAAGACACAATGTTCTAGTTACTATTGCTGGCTAGAAGAAAAAAAGAAGCACTACCCCAAGTACATAGCGTAAAGTTAACAGCCACAGGATTATATTCAACTGTTTTGTGGGTCAAACACTAAGCATAAGGACCAACAGGGTGGCATGTTTCCAGAATTCTGGGGGCCCTGAGATAAGAGTCTAAAAGGTTGGCAGGTCTCAAACATCTGGGACTGAAAACATCTGGAAGTGTCTTTATTCATATGGCAGGGATCCAGCAGAGATAACTTGATAGTTGGGCTCATCTGAGACAATTAGCAGTTGAGCATCACAGTGTGGCTCTGCCTTGGAGCCGAGGTATGCCACAGTACAGCACTGGCTTCCAGAAAGGGTCCCCAGAGGGAAAAATCCAACCGAAGATCAAGTGGGTGACCTTTTATGTTCCAGTTTTGGAAGGAAGTCATGTATTATTACAGCAGCTATAAACCTCTGTCCTGTGTAAGGACCCTAGTTTTGAACAGAAATAATGTTAACATAGAATTTCCAATGATTAACAAAATTATAATATCCCAGTTAAAGCCAACTCATGCTAAGTACTAATCCTCAATTATTAATGTATATACACATATGTGCATACAAGATGTAATACCACATACACACACTCATCTATCTCTATTATCCCTATCATCTATATATCATCTATATCATTTATATACACATATGTGCATACAAGATGTAATATCACATACACACACTCATCTATCTCTATTATCCCTATCATCTATATATCATCTATATCATTTATTTACTTCTGTCTGTCTGTCTGTCTCCCCCCCCCTCTCTCTCTCTCTCTGTGTGTGTGTGTGTGTGTGTGTGTATTTCCCAACAACAAACAGTATTCCAACATCAACAGTTTTGTTTTGTTTTGTTTTTCCCCGAGACAGGATTTTTCTGTATAGCCCTGGCTGTCCTGGAACTCACTTTGTAGACCAGGCTGGCCTCGAATTCAGAAATCCGTCTGCCTCTGTCTCCCAAGTGCTGGGATTAAAGGCGTGTGCCGCCGCCGCCACCACCACCACCCAGCAACAGTTCTATTCTCTGATGTCAACACTCAACTCTGACACTAAGTCTCTCTTTTTTTAAAGATTTTTTTTTGAGCCGGGCATGGTGGTGCATGCCTTTAATCGCAGCACTCGGGAGGCAGAAGCAGGCGGATTTCTGAGTTCGAGGCCAGCCTGGTCTACAAAGTGAGTTCCAGGACAGCCACAGCTATACAGAGAAACCCTGTCTTGAAAAACTAAAAACTAAAAAAAAAAAAAAAAAAAAAAAATTATTTTATTATTATTTTTTTTAATGTATATCTGTCTGCATGTATGTCTACATGCCAGAAGAGGGCATCAGATCACATTATAGACAATTATGAGCTACCATGTGGTTGCTGGGAGTTGAACTCAGGACCCCTGAAAGAGCTGTCAGTGCTCTTAACTGCTGAGCCATCTCTCCAGCCCCACTAAGTCTTTATGATTATAATTAGCATGAAACCACAATCTAAGGGCTCAGTTCCACAAGACGACCCCCATGTCAGAGTACTGACAGTCTTAGTGATCCCCAGTCTACCCACACTTCTACCTGGCTGACTTCTGTCTCCTGGTCCTCTTTTTCCAGTTTGATGATTTCCTAGAAAGACTAGGAGTTCAGGAAAGCACTTAGCTCACAATGACCGGATCTCAGAAAGGCCACATGGCAGAGTCTCGGACTTCTGGGCACCTGCAGTTTTCAGTCCAGAGGCTTCCAAACTCTCTGTTTCCAAGTTGGCTTGCGACCTCATTTGCTAGGAAGGATTATTTGAAGCGCTGCCCACTGAGGCTTGAACTCCAGTTCCAGCTTCCCTCCTTTCCACGGAGACTGATGAAAAGTCTCTCGCTCTAATCCTGCGGGGAGTTATGCTGAGCAGCAGCCCTGCTCTGCCAGTCACTGCTAAGGCACAGCAGATTCCAAGGCTTCATAGCTCTGGCGCGGCAGCCGGGGCAAACACTAGACATGCTATGTGAGTTTGTTACACAGCAGAGTGGTCAATATTCCTATGGAGTGTGAGGCCCGAGACTGGGAAGGTGCAGAGCTGCTGAGGGGGACCTGGAAATAAACACAGTTCTGAAAACTCTGTGAATTAAGTACCTAGGGGGACTGAAAGGAAGAGTGACTAACTGCCGGAGGAAGCGCGCGCTTTAAACATTTTTTTTTCCCGGTAAAGAAGAAATCATTTGCTTGCTCATGTTCCCCAGTGTTCAAGACTGCCGCTGAGATACTGCTCCAAACGTTGGCTTGGAGCCAACGGCGCCATGTGACCATCGGAACTCTTGCTTTTCCCGCCCACACGATGGAAGGTCGGTCGGGGCTGAGAGAAATACCCAGCAAAAAGAAGCCTGCTTCACAGTCATGTTCTTCCCGAGATGGAGCAAGCACGCAGAGGACCTGCTGGCATGTGAAGACAGGCTAGGTGGTGCCATTTAAACACACGGAACTGGGGGCCCCTGAGCACTGTGCTTTGAACCGTCCCAGGGGCATCTGAAGCCATTTGCAGGCAGACAGAAGGGTAGGAGAAAGTCGTGAGGGTTCTTGTTTAAGACAAGGGAGGGTCAGGCTGGGCCCTCTAAACTCAGGACTGGGGCATGAAGCTGTTAGACAAGAAGATGAAATGATTTCATGGAAAGCCATGTGTCTAGTAAGAAGAGAAAGCCCTGACTGAGAGTAGGCGCTCGGCTTCTAACCACTCTCCATGGTAAGATACCATTGCTGTCAGAGCCGGTTTGCTTCTTTTTTTTTTTTTTTTTTTTTTTTTCTTCTCCTGCAGACTCAGCCTCTTCTCCCACAGCAATACTGGATTCCGTTATTTCTTTTTAAGCTTGTTACTACTGTGTGGTTAATACCTTTTTTTTTATCTCCACTGAATTTCCTGGGCTCAAACCAGCACTAGGCATAAAGCAAGTGACACCCCAGTTAGAAGGAAATGTAAGAGGCATCCTCTTCAGTGCCTCGAGCAGTCTGGATGCTCCACGCAGGAAGAGTGCCACACGGCTTAGCTCTGCTCTTCAGTTTCCAGCCTGGGCTGTCTTCATCCTCATCCATTGTGGGGCTGAATTTAATAGACTATAAGGGGGAAATCTTACATTAAAACAAAACCTTAAAACGATCAGTTGGTATTTTGGGTTAGAAGAGGTTTTACGAAAAAAATTAATCTGTAACTAAAACTTGATGTCAAATTCGAATGTTTTATTGTTTCTGAGCAAAGGCTCAGGGGATGGGAGCAAGAGTGAGGGGCTGGGACGTTGACAACAGACACTCCCCTTCCTCTGCCTGGTCTTGTTTTTGCTTTTCCAAAACTGTCTGTTTGAGGCCTTGCTTTGTGAGCCTCAGGTATTGCAGTTGTTCTATGGCGCCGATCCTCCATGGCCATTGGCATGTCCTGTAGACTGGGTCAGATTGGACCAGATAAAACAAGACCAGACCTGACAGGCCCAGACCAGAGCAGTGCAATGCAGTGCAGAGCAATGCTTGGGAGAGGCCAATATTGGAGTTTGATGGACAGCCAGACTAGCCAATAGTTGAGTGCCAAGTTCAATGAACAGCTCTGTCTCAAAAGAAGGGAAGTAATAGTGGAAGATGTCTGATGTGGACCGCTGGCCTCCACACACATCATTATAAGCATGCATATGCACGAGTGCACACACATGCCCGTGCGTGCACACACATACAACCTAAGAGCATCTCAAATCACAAAGCATACCTTTGGAGAGGGAAGAAGATAAATAGAGAGGGAGAAAAAACACCCACTCTGTACACTTATTTGTTTACATAAATTTGACTCCCATGGAGGGAGCACAGCCAAGGCCTGGAGTTAAGACAGAGTTTTTCCCTAGTTTTGGAAACACAGGTGGCAACAGGTCAGAGACCCACTTCATTGATAGTTCATCTGGAGGAGAAGTTTGAAGAAAGTGCCAAGTAGCACAAGCTCAGAGCCTGAAACTATTTTCTCTTAATGAAACATTTTCCTGGAAGTGCAGGATAGATGCAAAAGCAGACATTTCTAGGAAGTAAGAGAGTTCTGTGGTGGCAGGACCAGCCAGATAAAGCTCTTATGTCCCGGGCCAGTCTGCCATAGAGCTGTGCGTCCAGGTGAGAGTTCAGGCGGTGACAGGCAACCATGGGTGCAGATGTGTACTTTCCAGCTGTGCTTGCAGATCACATGCTCATTCTGCACGGATTCACTGGCGGCCTAGTAGAAGCTCAGCTCCTGTTGGTGCTGAGGAAGGTACAAAAAGACAAGGAGAGGCCCTGGGCATCCTGCTATCCTGGGGCTTGTGATTGAATGGTAGACACTTCCAGAGCAGTCAAAGGAACACAGGCTAGAGATGAGGGATCTCATGGTAGCTCTAAGATGGCCTCACCAGGTGTCCTAGAAGTCATCAGGCATCTCCAGGTCTGCTTCTGCATTGATATACTCTTAAAGGCATTGTACATGTAAGTTCACTGCAAGTCCAGCATCCTGGGCCACTGAAGAAACAGAATAATCTCATGGGGGTGGAATCATCAATTCCGGACATAAACTCATCTCCACAAGTCAAATGAGGCTTGGGGTAAAGTGAACAATGACTTTGTACAAGCTCTTAGATTACTCTCCATGTGAGGGTTCCTAGGGTACCTCTCCCATCCCTAAGTGGCTCTTACAAATGCTCACCGTCTCCAATACCCGGGCCCTGTGCCTAACCAGCCATGTCGACCGGGCAATGTGATGCCCTCTTCCCCACCCCCTTCCTTTAGCTCCCAAAGCCTCTGCCAAGTACGCAATTGCCAGAGTCTCTGGTTGTGTCCAGGAACCTCTATAACTCTAAAGCAAGTGTACACATGTGGTGTGTGTGTGTGTGTGTGTGTGTGTGTGTGTGTGTGTGTGTGTGTGTCTTATATTATCTGCTGTAGTCTCTGTGGGGACTGAAGCTCTCTCTGCCTAGGGCTGCCCAGCACATTGTATGTCACTACCCTCTGTGCTGTTTCAGAGGACTCCAGGGGAAGTTCTTTTTCTATGCTCTGTTACTTATGTCCCTACCTTGTCCTAGAACCCTAGAGACACTTAATCAAAGGGGATAAGAACTCAAGAACCAAAGTATCTGGTCTGATTCCTGGTTTCTCTAGAAGCTGTGTGACGTAGGGCTAGCTGCTTCTCCTCTCTGGGCTTCAGTTCCTCTTGCGTCAAATAGAGATGATAATATTATTTGTTGAGAGAGTTGCCGTGACAATTCATTGAGTTATCACACACGAAATGTTTGGAACAGCGTGTGTAAATGCCCAATACATATGTGTATTTGCACATTTCAAGATGGCTAATAGCCAAAGAGCTCAGAGAGGCAGTGTTTATTTGTGTTTGCATGCTAGCTCCTAGCACCTGCCCGGCATGGGATAGGTACTCCTTTGATAAATGAATACATGAATGAATGAGGGAGCAAAACAAACAAGGGGCCAGAAGGCTGGATGAACTAAAGCTGCCTGATGAAGTAAATCACATGCCAGAGGCTCCAGGTCTGCTGGTCCTGGGGGAGCAAAGGAGCAGATGGCAGGGAGACCAAAACCCCACCAGGCCCACCTTCCACAGTCAGGAGCTTCATCGGAATCGGGTGCTCACCTCTGCACTTCGAATGGCTCGCATTCATACACAGCCCTGTGCAGAAGGTGTGGAGGTCTGTTTTCTCCCTGGAGGTGAGGGGGGCAAGGAAGGGTCTATGGCAGTCAGAGAGACATCAGTAAGAGATGGTCTCCATTGTGTGGAACTTTGAGTTCCCTGGACATTCAGTTGACCACTTTTTTTTTATATTTCTGTCTCAATACACACCATGAAACAGGAGTTTCGTTGACTTAGAATTAGGTCAATTGAATTTACACTCTCCTCACACGCATGGCAGTTTTATTATCCCTGTATTTCCTGTTACTGACTTCTAGTAATACATTTTCTGTTGCCAAAACAGAAAACACATACAGAATTTGAATAGGCTCATGATTCTGAAAGAGCAAAGTTAAAGGACCAGGCAGGGTTGGTAACAGGCTTCTTGCTGGCAGAATCCCAAGGTGATACAAAGCATCCCAAGGCAAGAGATGGAGAGTATGTATGTGGAATCTGCAGTAAAGTCATTGTGCTCAGACATGGGGACCCCACCCTGACTACGTTATCTAGTCTTAGGCACTTCCCTCAAGCCACCCACCCATAAACGTCTCAGCTGGTAGAGTTCGCATTCCTACCCTCTTTGTAACTCACAGTGGGGCTTAACTTTCAGTAGTAGCTTAGGGGGATTTAGGTTGAATACTGAAGCCCTACGGAGAGCATCAGGTGCCTTTTAGCCAGAGCAAAGCAATCAGAGCCCACCAAGGGCTGCTCAAGATCCCTCTCTTTGTCTTGCCATCTTGCCTATCAGATAGAGTTTCATGCAGTTTGCTCCCCATGATCCCTGTATGGAGGCCGAGGGCTGGATCACCCATCTGAAAATGTCTGGGTTCTGTGAGGACCAGTGGCTGGTGGCCACAGCCTCAAGAGAAGCAGGCAGCAGTGATCCTGAATGCTGACATCATCACCCTCCACGCTTCCTGGTTCACACGCTACATCATTCATGAAGAAAATGAGCTAACCACCTTCTCCCAGGATGAGGCTACAGACTTTAACTAGAAGACTCAGAAAAAAACACTGACATTTAGCTGTAATACCCCAAAAGAGTGTTAATTTCATTTGGTTTGTAAAGAAGAACATATTCTTGATTCTTATCAAAGGTGGGAAGGCATTTGTGTTCATCGGGGGATATATTGGTTGGTCCTGGAGCCATTGCCCAGTATTTTATGGATGGTGGGGAGGAGCAAAGATAACTCCAGCAAAAATAAAAGGATATGCAAAGTCCCCTTTGACTTACACAGACAAAGAGAGTAATCTGAGGCAGCCTGTTGTTAGCCGTGCTGCCTCTTGATTGATGTGCTGGTGGGTTGGTTGGTTGGTTGGTTGGTTGGTTAGTTGATGGGTGTGTTGGTGTGTTGGTTGTTTGTTTGGTGGGTTGTTAGGTTTGTTAGTTGATGTGCTGGTTGGCTGGTGGGTTAGTTGATTGATTGGTGGGTTAATTGGTTGGTTGATGGGTGGATGGTTTGGTTGGTTGGTGTATTGGTGGGCTGGTTGGTCAGCTTATTGTGTTCCTGGAGACTGAATCTAGAGTGTTGCACATGTTAGCTATGTACTCTTCATCTGGGCTCTATCCTCAGCACCCCCCCCCCCTTGTTTTTGAGACAGGGCCTCAATAGGTTACCCAGACTGGTGTTGAATTCACCCTGTAGTGCAGGCCTTGAAGTTCCATTTGTGCTGCTGTAACAAACTGCCATAGACAGAGTAATGGATTTATCTTTAAAGTCTAAACATTTATTTCTTGCATGTACACATGCAGTGCATGCATGCATGAGCATATGTGCTACAACACTGTGTCAATATCAGGAACAGTGTGTCAGAGTAAACTCTCTTGGTTCTGGTGGGGGATGTCCAAGATCTGGTGGCTGGTGGAGGGTGTGCTCTGCTTCCCGGATGTGCTGAAACTTCAAGAGATAAAAGGGTCAAGGACAAGAGGGCCTAGCAAGCTTCCTCCAGCCCTGAGATAAGGTAACAAATACCCATCATGAGGGCTCCACCCTGAAGCCTGAATATTATCACATTGACATAGAAGTTTAAACTATGAGTGTAATGTTCACATCATGACATCATTCAAAGAAATCCTTTTATTTACTTATTTTATTCTGGTTTGTTTGGTTTTTGTCTGTTTAGTTTTTCTAAAGAGGGAGCAAAAGAAATAGCATGGAGTTGGGTAGCTGGGGAGCTTGGGAGGATCTGGGAGGGGTTGGGGAAGAGCAAACAATGATCAGAACAAAGAGCAAACAATGTTATGTGTTCATACTATGGTTAGATAGGATTTACCAGCCAAGGGTTTATATGTTAGAAGCTTGATCCTCAGTGTTCTAAGGTACAGGGCCTCATGGGAGGTCACTAGTTCATTGAGCTATGCCCCCAGACAGGATTAAAACAATTCTGTGACCCTTAAAAAAGTAAAGTATTCATCCCACAACACCCAGAGGAAGCTCCACTTCCAGGCACTCTAACACACCCAGGGTCATAGGATCCAGGTGAGGAGGACACAATATCTGTTCCAACACCACCGGGAGTGACTGGGACCAGCAGGATCCAGGAACGCAGGAACTCCACCTGACCAGTGGCCTGGATTCCTTCCAGTCTGTGCCAGATTACCTTGGATGCAAACTCCTCAGCCAGTCCACAAAACCCAAAGGAAACTCCACTCCCAGGTTCTCTAACATGCCCAGGATTACAGAATCATAGGATCCCAGGAGCTTGGTCATACCAGGATCTCAGGGTCCCAGAGGCAACTTGACTCCTAGGAATTCTGACACACCAGCATCTGAGGATCACAGGATCCCAGAATCACAGGATCACAAAGACAGCTGGACCCTGAGGAGTTCTGGCACAACCAGGATCACCGGAAGAAGAGGCTCCACTCAGATATAGCGAGGGCAGAACAAAAGAAAGAATATTAAAAACAGTAAGGGAAAAAGGTCAAGTAACATATAAAGGCAGACCTATCAAAATTACACCAGGCTTCTCACCAGAGACTATGAAAGCCAGAAGATTTTGGGCAAATCTCATACAGACTCTAAGCAAATACAAATGCCCGCCCAGGCTTCTATACCCAGCAAAACTCTCAATTAACATAGATGGAGAAACCAAGATATTCTATGACAAAAACAAATTTACACAGTATCTTTGCACAAATCCAGCTCTACAAAGGACATTACATGGAAAAAAGCCAACCCAATGAAGGAAGAAACTACACCCTACAAAAAGCAAGAAAGCAATCTTCTTTCAACAAACTCAAAAGAAGATAGCTACACAAACATATAAATAACATCAAAAATAACAGGGAGCAACAATCACTACTCCTCAATAAATATCTCTTAACATCAATGGACTCAATTCCCCAATAAAAAGACATACACTAGCAGACTGGATACGTAAACAGAACTCAGCATTTTGCTGCATACAGGAAATGAACCTCAGCTTGAAAAAGACAGACACTACTTTGAGTAAAGGTTGGAAAACAATTTTCCAAGCAAATGGTCTCAAGAAACAAGCTGGAGTAGCCATTCTAATATTAAATAAAATCGACTTTCAACCTAAAGTTATAAAAAAGATAAGGAGGGACACTTCATTCTCATCAAAGGTAAAATCTACCAAGATGAACTCTCAATTCTGAACATCTATGCTTCAAATGCAAGGGCACCCACATTCATAAAAGAAACTTTGCTAAAGCTCAAAACACACATTGCACCTCACACAATAATAGTGGGAGACATCGACACCACACTCTCACCAATGGACAGCTTATGGAAACAGAAACTAAACAGAAGCATAGTAAAACTAACAGAAGTTATGAACCAAATGGATTTAACAGATAGCTATAGAATATTTTATCCTAAAACAAAAGAATATACCTTCTTCTCAGCACCTCATGATACTTTCTACAAAATTGCTCATATAATCCGTCACCAAACAAGCCTCAACAGATACAAGAAGATTGAAATGATCCCATGCATCCAATCAGATCAAGGACTAAGGCTGATCTTCAATAACAACAAAAATAATAGAAAGCCCACATGCACATGAAAGCTGAACAATGCTCTACTCAATGATAACTCTGTCAAGGAAGAAATAAAGAAAGAAATTAAAGACAAAGACTTTTTAGAATTCAATGAAAGTGAAGCATACAACATACCCAAACTTATGGGACACAATGAAAGCAATGCTAACAGGAAAACTCATAGCTCTGAGTACCTCCAAAAAGAAACTGGAGAGAGCATACACTCGAAGCTTGACAGTACAGCTGAAAACTCTAGAACAAAAAGAAGCAAATAGACACAAGATTAGTGGAAGACAGGAAATAATGAAACTCAGGGCTGAAATCAAACAAGTAGAAACAAAAAGAACTATACAAAGAATCAACAAAACAAAAGATGGTTCTTTGAGAAAATCAACAATATAGATTAAACCCTTAGCCAAACTAACCAGAGGGCACAAAGGCAGTATCCAAATCAACAAAATCAGAAATGAAAGGGGAGGCATAACAATGAAAACTGAGGAAATCCAAAATAAATAAATACATACATACATACATACATACATACATAAAAGCTTTTTTAAAACTTCATCGATTGGATCCTATAACAAAAGCCTATACTCAACAGAACTGGAAAATCTGAATGAAATGAACAATTTTCTAGACGAATACCAGGTACCAAAGTTAAATCAGGATCAGATAAACCATCTAAACAGTCCCATTTACCCTAAAGAAATAGAAACAGTCATTAATAGTCTCCCAACCAAAAAGCCCAGGATGAGTTTAGTGGAGTTCTATCAGACTTTCAAAGAAAACCTAATACCAATACTCTTCAAATTATTCAACAAAATAGAAACAGAAGGAACACTACCCATTTCGTTCTATGAAGCCACAATTACTCTGATACCTAGACAACACAAACACCCAACAATGAAAGTGAACTTCAAACCAATTTCTCTTATGAATATTGATGCAAAAATACTCAATAGAATTCTTGAAAATTGAATCCAAGGAAATGATCATCCATCATGATCAAGTAGGCTTCATCCCAGGGATGCAGAGGTGGTTCAATATACAGAAATCCCTCAATGTAATCCACTGTACAAACAAACTCAAAGAAAAAAAAAACACATGACCATTTCATTGGATACTGAGAAAGAATTTGATAAAATTCAACACCCCTTCATGATAAAAGTCTTGAAAAGATCAGGAATTCAAGGCCCATACCTAAACATAGTAAAAGCAATAATATACAGCAAACCAGTAGCCAATATCAAACTAAATGGAGAAAAACTTGAAGCAATGCCACTAAAATCAGGGACTAGACAAGGCTGTTCACTCTCTCCCTACCTGTTCAATATAGTACTTGAAGTCCTATTCAGAGCAATTAGAAAACAAAAGGAAGTCAAAGGGATACAAATTGGAAAGGAAGAAGTCAAAATATCACTACTTGAAGATGATATGATAGTATACTTAAGTGACCCAAAAATTCCACCAGAGAACTCCTAAACCTGTTAAACAACTTCAGCAAAGTGGCTGGATATAAAATTACCTCAAACAAATCAGCGGCCTTCCTCTACTCAAAGGATAAACAGGCTGAGAAACAAATTAGGGAAATAATACTTTTCATAATAGTCACAAATAATATAAAATATCTTGGTGTGACTCTAACTAAGCAAGTGAAAGATTTGTATGACAAGGACTTCAAGTCTGTGAAGAAAGAAATTGAAGATCTCAGAAGATGGAATGATCTCCCATGCTCATGGATTGGGAGGATTAATAAGGTAAAAATGGCCATCTTACTGAAAGCAATCTACAGATTCAATGCAATCCCCATAAAAATTCCAAATCAATTCTTTATAGAGTTAGAAAGAGAAATTTCCAAATTCATCTGGAATAGCAAAAACTATTCTCAACAATAAGAGAACTTCTGGGAGAATCACTATGCTTGACCTCAAGCTGTACTACAGAACAATTGTGATAAAAACTGCATGGTATTGGTACAGTGACAGGCAGGTAGATCAATGGAATAGAACTGAAGACTCAGAAATGAACCCACACACCTATGGTCACGTGATCTTTGACAAAACTGTCCAGTGGGAAAAAGACAGCATTTTCAACAAATGGTGCTGGCTCAACTGGTGGTTAGAATGTAGAAGAATGTGAATTGATCCATTCTTATCTCCTTGTACAAGCTCAAGTCTAAGTGGATCAAGGATCTCCACATAAAACCAGATACACTGAAACTAATAGAGAAGAAAGTGGGGAAGAGCCTAGAGCACATGGGCACAGGGGAAATTTTCCTGAACAGAATACCAATGGCTTATGCTGTAAGACCAAGAATTGACAAACGGAACCTCATAAAATTACAAAGCTTCTGTCACACAAAGGACACTGTCAATAGGATAAAACAGCAACCAACAGATTGGGAAAAGATCTTTACCAAACCCACATCTGATATAGGGCTGATATCCACTATATATAAAGTACTCAAGAAGTTAGACTCCAGAGAACCAAATAACCCTACTAAAAATGGGGTACAGAGCTAAACAAAGCATTCTCAACTGAAGAATACCGAATGGCAGAGAGGCACCTAAAGAAATGTTCAACATCCTTAGTCATCAGGGAAATGCAAATCAAAACAATCCTGAGATTCCACCTTACACCAGTCAGAATGGCTAAAATCAAAAACTCAGGTGACAGCAGATGCTGTCGAGGATGTGGAGAAAGAACACTCTTCCATTGCTGGTGGGATTGAAAGCTGATACAACCACTGTCAGTTTGGCGGTTCCTCAAAAAATTGGACATAGTACTAACTGAGGACCCAGCTATACCACTCCCAGGCATATACCCAGAAGATGATCCAACGTGTAATAAGGACACATGTTCCACTATGTTCATAGAAGCCTTATTTATAATAGCCAGAAGGTGGAAAGAACCCAGATGTCTTTCAACAGAGGAATGGATACAGAAAATTTGGTACATTTATACAATGAAGTACTACTCAGCTATTAAAAATGATGAATTTATTAAATTCTTAGGCAAATGGATGGAAATAGAAAATATAATCATCCTGAATGAGGTAACCCAATCACAAAAGAACACATATGGTATGCACTCACTGATAAGTGGATATTATCCCCAAAGCTCCAAATACTCAAGATACAATTCACAGACCACATGAAGCTCAAGAAGAAGGAAAACCAAAGGGTGGGTGCTTCAGTCCTTCTCAGAAGGAAAACAAAATACTCACAGGAGCAAATATGGAGATAAAGTGTAAAGCAGAAACTGAAGGAAAGGCCATCCAGAGACTGCCCCACCTGGGGATTCATCCCATATACAGCCACCGAACCCAGATGTTATTGTGGATGCAAAGAAGTGCTTGCTGAAAGAAGCCTGATATGGCTGTCTCCTGAGAGGTCCTACCAGAGCCTTACAAATGCAGAGGCGGATGCTCACAGCCAAACATTGGACTGAGTGCAAGGTCCCCAATAGAGGAGTTAGAGAAAGGACTGAAGGAGTTGAAGGGGTTTGCAACCCCATAGGAAGAACAACAATATCAACCAACCAGACCCCCCCCCCAGATCCCCCAGGGATTGAGTCATCAACCAAGGAGTACACATGGCTCCAGCTGCATACGTAGCAAAAGATGGCCTTATCAGGCATCAACAGGAGGAGAGCTCCTTGGTCCTATGAAGGCTCAATAGATGCCCCAGTGTAGGGGAATTGAGGGTGGGAGGTGGGAGTGGGTGGGTGAGTGGAGGAGCACCCTCATAGAAGCAGGTGGAGGAAGGATGGGATAGGGAATTTCTGGGAGGGGAGGAAACCAGGAAGGGGGATAACATTTGAAATGTAAATAAAGAGAATATCCAATAAAAAATAAGAAAAGAAAAAAAAAGGTGAAGGATTACAAGGGTGAGTTTAATACTTAAGTCGCTGTGGTGGTTTGAATAAGAAATAGCCTCCATAGGTATCTGAACATTTCATCCCGAGTGAGTAGTGCTGTCTGGGGAGGTTTAGGAGTTGTGGCCTTCTGCTGGGGCAGGCTTTGAGAGTGCATAGCCTCACCCCACTTGCAGTTTGCTTTCACCTTTGTGCTTTGGGTTGAGGATATGAGCTCTCCGTCTTGTTCTGTCCTCCTATCTGCTGTTTGCTGCCATGATTCCTTGCCATGGTAGACTCTTATCCCCCTGGAGCCATGAGCCCAAATCAACCCTTGCTTTTGTAAGTGGCCTTGGTCTGGTGTTTGATCACTGAAACTGAAGAGTAACTAATGACATTCTGGCTTCCTGCCTGGTCATGTGGTCATTTCCTGTTCTGATGACGTCACCAGACATAAGAAGAGGCTGACCTAATGTGGTCCTCTAGTCTTAAACATTTTATCTCCAAGCCTGAGAACTAAAAGGGATTATTTTATTACAGTTACCCAGCTTCCGGAATTTTATTATAGTAACAAAAATGAAGAACAGAGACCACATAAGGACACTTTGCCTTTCTCTGTTCTCAGGTCTGGGACCTCAGATGGCCTCAAATGGTAGCTCAGAGCTGGGGTCATCTGGAGATCCCTTCCTTTGTATTTGTATTACTTCTTTTGTTGCTGTGACAAAGTGTCTTACAGAAAAAACTTAAGGGGGTGCCCTGGTCAGGGTTACTACTGCTGGGACAAAACAAAACAAAACAAACATACCAAAACACCCTATGACCAAGAGCAAGTTAAGGTAAAAAGGGTTCATTTGCCTTACACTTCTTCTTCTCCTTCTCCTTCTCCTTCTCCTTCTCCTCCTTCTCCTCCTCCTCCTCCTCCTGTTCTTCTTCTTCTTCTTCTTCTTCTTCTTCTTCTTCTTCTTCTTCTTCTTCTTCTTCTTCTTCTTCTTCTTCTTCTTCTCCTTCTTCTTCTTCTCCTTCTTCTTCTTCTTCCTCCTTCTTCTTCTTCTTCTTCTTCTTCTCCTCCCTTCTTCTTCTTCTTCTTCTTCTTCTTCTTCTTCTTCTTCTTCTTCTTCTTCTTCTTCTTCTTCTTCTTCTTCTTCTTCTCCTTCTCCTTCTCCTTCTCCTTCTCCTTCTCCTTCTCCTTCTCCTTCTTTCTTCTCCTCCCTTCTCCTTCTCCTCCTCTCTTCTTCTTCTTCTTCTTCTTCTTCTTCTTCTTCTTCTTCTTCTTCTTCTTCTTCTTCTTCTTCTTCTCATAGCTCATCACTGAAGGAAATCTGGGCATGGCTTCAAACAGACCAGGAACCTGGAGGCAGGAGCTGGTACAGAGGGCATGGAGGGATGCTGCTTACTGACTTGCTCTTTATGACTTGCTCAGCCTGCTTTGTTATAGAACCCAGGACCACCAGCCCAAGGATGGCACCACCCACAATGGGCTAAGTCTCCCACATCAATTACTAATTAAGGAAATGCCCTACAGGCTTGCCTACAGCCTAATCTTCTAGTGGCATTTTCTCAATTGAGGTTCCCTCCTCTCAGATGACTTCAGCTTGTGTCAAGCTGACATAAAACTAGCCAGCATAATTGACTCCATGTCAACTTGACATACAAACACATTAATGTTAAGCCACAGCCTTCTCTTTCTTGTTCATCCACAAGATCCCACATGAATATAGACAATATAAAACATTTTGCAAACTTAAAATGCCCTACAGTCTTGCAAAGAGGGAAAACTCACTTTGGCTCATGTGTTCAGAGGATAGCTCACATGTTCAGAGGGTAATTATCAGGTGTTCAAACACAGGAACCTATGGGAGACACTTTAGATTCAGACCATAGCATCTATGACAGCTGATGGCAGCTAAGAGTGGAGACCTCAGATAGGCTCTTGTCTGGTATGTCTGGGCTTCCACACAGCAAAGATGTTCTGGCGAGTATCTCAATTCTAAAAGCAGAGCTCTTCGGGAGCCTTTTAAGAACTACTGTCATTGGCTAGGTTGTAGCTCAATTGTTGCATGCTTGTCTAGCAAGCTTAAGATCATAGGTTCAATCATCTGCACTCCCACACAGACAAATGTCACGAACTGTTACCCACAGAGCCTACCTGGACCCCAGGGGAGGGTGGGGAACATAGTGAAGTGATTAGTATCTCCTCAGGATCCCCAGGACCGAGATCTCAGTACAAAGGAGATTTGTTTGCCCCAGAGGGACAGAAGACAGGGAATAAAAACAAGGACAGGAGACAGAGGATGAGAGAAAAGGGGAAGGGAACAAGAGAGAAGTGAGGGAGGAATATTTGTCCCAGAGGGACAAAGGACTGCCTCTGGATAGAGAAGAGACAGGCATGGTCCATAAGCAAATGGAAACTTATAAATGTAGAAAGGGAAACCCTGGGTTAGGATGTGCTTAATCTTACTTGGACATGTTAATTAGGGAGCCAAAGGGAGCTTTTGGTTGTTGAACTTCAATATCTTGATAGCTAGACCTTGGCAGTCAGCCTTAGGAGGAGAAAGTGGCCAATAAAGGCACACACCTTGGTGGTTAGCTTTAGGAATGTAACCCAGTGGTTTTTAGCAAGGCAGAGGGAATGGCAGAAGAGCAAGGCCTGCCAGCACCATGCTCACTACATTCAAGCTGGCTAGTGGCCCTTCATGTCTACGTTTTTGTTTTATTTTGGGGTCATTGGACATGGGGTAAGTGAGCATCATTCTTTCTGTCTGCTTCCTGCTAACATCAGAACATCGTTGTTAGGGGACCTGAGGAAGCTGGGTTGTTGGTCAAGGCCAGGAAGAGCAGGCTGTGTCAGCTGGTGTCCAGGATCTTTGGGACCAACCATCTGAGGCTAGGGAAGTGTAGTCTGTGAGGCTGGACTAGATTGGAGATTCCAAGGAGACCACTGGGGCAACTGCTGGAGTTGCTGGAGCAGTCTGTAGTTGATTTGGAGTCTGTTGGGACAGATAGACTATGGACAAAGATAAAGTACAGGAGTTTAGAAAAACATTTTTTATCTTGGTTTTACATTTGAAACGTTTAGGTTCATAGCCCTGGTCATTGGGAAGAGGAGTACCAAGACCAGGGAAAGGAGAGGAGGACCAAGGAAAGGAGGGGAGGACCAGAGAAATGAGGGGAGGACTAGGGAAAGGAGGGAGGACTAGGGAAAGGAGAGATTCCACCCTTAAGAATAGGCAATAGGCAGGAAGACTTATCTGGAGTTTGTTTGAGAGTTCTTAGAGGAGCTGGAGAGATTCAGATTGATGTATAAGGTTATCTGAGAGTAGGGTCTTGTTGTGTTGGGGAGAAAATCATTTGAGAAGCTTTTGTTCCATCAGCGTAGTCTTCCTTGGGTGTTCAGGTAGGTCCTGACACTGAAGTTGTTTAGGAACATGGATGATTGGGGAGGCTCTTGGCAAACAGTGAGGGTGTCGGTCTGTAACAGGATTTGAAGGTCGGCGTGGAAAGGTTGAGAGAACTTGGCTTTGCTTTCCAAAGGTGGACGTGGGTGCTCAAGAGGATAAGTAGTCAGCAGTGGGGGTAGTGGGGTTAGGGCATTGGCAACCAGAATATCAGAGGTGAGAGAGACAGTGACTTACCTCAGTTAGTCAGAGAGACCCTCAGCTTTGAAGAGAGCTGCAAAGAAAGGAGTGGGAGGCAATGCAGTGGGGAATCTGTGAGGTTTAAAAGAAACAGAGAGCTTGTTGGCTGCCTTGACCCAAGTGAGGGTTTGTCATGAGCATGTATGTGCATGTGTGTGTGTGTGTGTGTGTGTGTGTGTGTGTGTGTGTGTGTGTGTGTGTGTTGGAGAGGAGATGGCTTGGGTTTAGTCATGTCTTGTAATTGGGAATGTAGATTTTTTTCAGAGTATCTGATGCCTGAAGACATCTGGACAGTTAATGAGTTTAGGGAAGTCAGTTGACGGTGGATGTGTGGCAATCATTTGGGCAGACGTCTCGTAGGAGTGTGAGAAGAGGTGAGATTTGTGGAGAGTGGGTGGTCATGAGGGAACAAGATAGCAAGGTTTAAAGTGAGGTGTCCATGGGTTGCCACGAGAGAGAACCCAGGCTAAGCGACTTGAGAGAGGAGAGGTGAGCTTTGGAAGGTAAGACCTGGTAACCTGTGGAGCTGAGGGAATTGAGGCATGAGGTGGTGTCAGGTTGGCTATCAGAGAGGGAACGACTGTAAAGGGGGAAGTGAAGCAGGCAGGAGGAGAAAGGAGGAAGCAGGCCAAGTGCCTAGCTAGTGCCTGGCCTGAATCCCTAGGAGAAGGCAGTCCAGGTCAGTTGTCAGGTTTGTTGAGTATCAGGATCCATGGATATGAAGGCAAAGGGCTTAGGAGTAGGCATCCAGGGGTGTTGAGAAGAAAGTATCTTTAAGATTTAGGACTGAGAAGTAAGTGTCAGGGATAATGAAGAGGATATCCCACAGGTGAGAGGCTTAAGGTGGAAAGAGACAAGAGTTAATGAGTAGGTGGGAGGCTCCACTGTTTTTTTTTTTTTGTTTTGTTTTGTTTTGTTTTTTGACTGTTAATATGTGAGTATTGTAGGGTCAAGAGGTAGGGCATAGAAATGATAAATCTGAGGCCTGGGCAGGGGTGCTGGGGTCTGGAGTGTAGGTAGAAGCATGTTTGCATATCATAGAGAAGGATTTATGACGTGCAGGGAGGGAAGGAATGGCATCCCACAGCGAGAAGTAGGTAGAGGATAAGGGAGGGCTGGGTGGGGGTTAGGAGAAAGAGAAAGTGTACAAATAGAGGCTGAAGAAAAGAAGAAGAGAGATGTGCACAATAGTACCTTGGTAGCTGTTTTTGGAGAGAAAGGCAACATTTCTGTCATTTCTGGAGAGAACCTCTTTTCCTAACGGACTGGCTGGTGGTGTGTGTCAGCTTGATACAGGCTAGACTCATTAGAGATATCCAGCTGTAAGGCATTCTCTCACTTTGTGATCAGTGGGAGACGGCCCAGCCCATTGTGGGTGGTGCTATCCCTGGGCTGTTGGTCCTGGGTTCTATAAGAGAGCAGGCTGAGCAAGCCACTAAGTAGCACCATCCATAGCCTCTGCGTCAGCTCCTGCCTCCAGGTTCGCCCTGTGTTAGTTCCTGTCCTGACTTCATCCAATGACGGAGTATGATCTGGAAGAATAAGCTAAATGAACCCTTTTCTCTCCAGCTTACTTTTTGGTGATAGCGTTTCATTGGAGCAATAGAAACTCTGAATAAGACACCGAGTAAGGGGATAAGACATGAGGGAATGAGGGGATGGAACCTTGAATGGAGCAAGTTAAGGGAGAAGTCTGGAGGACTGGTTGTATATTTTGACTATAGGTGAGTGAGAAGGGTGGGTGGGACGCAAACGGTCGCATAGAAAAGAGGAGGGAAATCTTTAATATTTTTAGACCTTTATACACTTGAAGTTACTTTTTCTTAGACTTGTATCACTTGTATCATTAATTTTCCTTGACCTACAGAACTTATTGTCTGCTCCTCATAACTCTTTAACACTCCAGTCTTTGCTAGTGTGAAGCCTGTTCACAAGGTGAACTACACGTGTGACCAGGAAGCTGGGAATCATGTGACCCGGGGGCTGGGATTTGGCTGCTGTTAAAACTGCATTCATGTCCTCAGAGCCCTGTGAAGGATAAACTTGAGTAGGAAATATAATTTCAACAACACAGATCACAGCAGCACAGCACAGACATGGCCCTATTGCTGTTATCCTTTCAACCGGGGCATATGAACAGACCAATTGGTGGCTGGGCTTCTGGGTACTCCTGGACCAAGTCCTTCTGAAGCCCCCGTGCAGAGCCTTCCCTTCTGGATAAACTGAAAAGTAGGTGGGTGCTCCACGCCAGTTAGGAGTCAGAGCTAGGAATGTAGCTCGGGGACTTAGCACTTGCCCAGCGTGTGTGAAGTCCTAGGTTCAATCCTGAACACCATACCCATTGTGGTATGCTAGTTTTATGGACACCCATATGTGCACACGTGGCCAGAGAATTGGAGCTATCTATGTAGAGGTTCTTGTTAGAACTTGGATAACAGTAACAGAAAGCCTGTTCAGTGTTGTATTATTTCTTCCGGGTCAACGACCCATCTGTAATGTCTCTCCTTGACTGGAAAATGGGGTACCATCTAATTGTCGATCATATTATCCTGGCTGTGTCCACTGGGTATGTCTGGATGAAATTAACCAGTGGATTGATTGAAGCAGCTTGCCATCCTTAGTATGAAAACCTTGGTCTGACATCATTGAAGTCCTAAGGAGAATAACAGGCTGACGGTCTTGAGAGACTTAATCCATCCAAACAGTATTTGGGATATCAGCTTTACTCCGGCCTGAACACTTGGCTGAAGTCTTGCGTCTTTCCTGGTCTTGAATCTGCTGACCTTTGGGTAGGAGTGAGGACACTTGGACTTTCTTGTTGACTCAACCTGCAGGTCTTGATACTTTGTTGTTAAAGGTAAGGCATTTTTCTTATGGATTCTGTGTCTCTGGTAACCCCAGTTCACACAGAACATCACATTCCATGGTGAGTCTGACGCGCCCTTTTCTTGTTTATCTTACCTACTTACCCAGAAACCCCTTGGGTACGGGGCGGCTTCTCTTTGCTAGTGAGTTCTTAGTCTCTAGGAAAGAAACGGTGTGGCTCAAATACTGAGTTCTGATCTCCTAATGGTCTTGCTTTGCAGGTATCAAGGTTTACATTCTCCTTTGGTGGTGACAGCCACCCAGTAGAATCCCCTTTTGCATAGCTCTCTGACTTCTGTAAGCTTACAGCTGGTGCAGAGCGCTGCATGCACATGTAGCTATGTTTGGCTGAGATGAATTATCTGGAGTGTCCTGAAGGCAAAGACTGGAAGGCAAAAAATGTAGTCGTAATCGCTCCACAGCCACCAGTCACTGAGGCCTTGTCGGAGAAGAGTTCTTCGGAAACAGGGAAAGGGGCATGTTGGCTAGTGGTTATTCATGTAAGAGATGGGAAGGCTCAAAGACCAGAACATGGATTTATGGGAGTGTGTTGATGACGTTTTTATCACTGTGAAATAAATCCCTGACTCAAACGGCTCAAGGTGGAGTTTATTAGTACTTCTCCCGTTGCTGTAACACAGTATTCCCCCAAAACAACATAAAGCAGGAAGGGTTGCTTGGGGCCCCGCAGTTCAGGAGTAGAGTCTGAGGTGAGGAAGGTGTGCTGCAGGAGCTTCGGGTGGCTGATTACGCCCATCCATAGACGAGGCAGAGAGAGAGAGAGAGAGAGAGAGAGAGAGAGAGAGAGAGAGAGAGAGAGGATGATGGCTTTTGAATGAACAAAAGAAATAAAAGGGAAAAGGCATGACTGCCCCTAGGTGTGGCTGAGGAGAAAGTTTACTACAGGTATGTGGGAGAGCATAGCCAGAGGCAGACACATCTGGGAGAGTCCAGAGTGCTCATGGCCCTGGACCATGTGAGGAGAGGGGAGGCATAGGAAAGGAGGAGAGGAGAGAGAAGGCAGCAGCCAAGAGACGAATGGTACGAAAAGGGCAGGTAACCAAAATGTCTGGATTATATGGGAAAGAGCCTCTGTGGAAAGGGCAGCTCAGATCCTGGGCCAGAGAGTTCAGGGTAGAGAGCAGGGTATATTAGCCACGCCCTGTAACAGGTAGAGACTGAGAGATGCAGAGAGAACCTGGAGGCCAGATCTGCTTTGATATGTTAAATAGGAACCTCAGATGCTTGTCCTGGGTTTGAAACTTCACAGGTTTTGCGTGGCTTTCTTCTTTTTCTGTAATCTGAAATCTCAGTCCACACTAATCTAGAAGATCTCTCAGAGACCTGGCTGAGTCCTGGTCTCCTAGGTAACTCTAGATCCCACCACATTGACAATCATTATTAACTATCACAGGAGAAAAAGGTTTCCTTTGGCTTATGGTTTTAGAAGGATTTCAATCCATCATGATGGGGAAGACATGGCTGCATGCATGATGTGACAGGAAGAGGTAATCAGGCTGTGACTGGGGGTGGGTATCTTGTCACTTCTGACCCACTTTCCACAGTCAGGACCCACTTCCAGTGTGATGGGGTCAGACAGTGCAGACGTTCCTCCATCTTGTATTCATGATGAAGCTATTTCAGGTTTAGGTAGAATTTGATCTAATTGATGGAAGTACCTAACTTATTGTACGGACCCCTTTTTGAGCTAACCCTTATCTCAGCTTCTGTTAAAGCTGCTTGCTTCAGACTGCTTACTCTGTGAATCAGCTGTTAAATGGGAAGCTTAGTCGAAGCCCCTGCCCTGAGACGCCCCTTTGTTCTGGACACCCAGGGCCACACCTAGAGCTCTGAAGATTTGGGTGTGGTCCTAGTTAGCTGCAATAATGACTTTCAGTTGGCTAACAGTGTGTCTGAGTGGTCATCTCTGGTTGGGGACTCATACCAACAAAGGGATCCACATCATCAGCTGGGCACCAAATGCTCTGCATACGATGGGCCCACGGAACACAACTTATATCCAAATATGGAGTCAGGTAGAAAGCTTGAACTCAGCAAACCCCCAGGAGTGCTGTTTCAGGAACATGGTGATTTGAGGGTACGTCTCAGGCTGCAGGTTAGTCAGGGGGTCCTGGGTTTACCTAATTCTTAGGATGGGTGCCTGCCAGTGATATTTTCATCAGCCAGATATGGGCTCCAGGTCTGCCCCTTTGTGGCATTTTCTTTATGTCACTGTCATTGTCTAAGATGAAGTACCCGCTCAGCAATACCCACCCTATGTTCCAGAAAATATGCTTCTGGTGGAACAAAGATGTCCCATTGCCTATTTCTCCACAAGAGATACTTGCCTGTGATAAGTCTCAAGTGATTCTTCATGGTCATGTTTCCAAATAAAGAAATGGCTGGGATTAAACACATCTAACTCCAGGATTCAGGAAGTAGAGGCAGGTGGATCCTCATGAGTTCAAGGCCATTCCATGCTACACAGTGAGACCCTGTCAGTAACAACAGAAAAGGAAAAGAGAGGATACAGAAAATGTGGTACATTTACACAATGGAGTACTACTCAGCTATTAAAAACAATGGATTTATGAAATTCTTGGACAAATGGATGTATCTGGAGGATATCATCCTAAGTGAGGTAACCCAATGCACTCACTGATAAGTGGATATTAGCCCAGAAACATAGATCACCCAAGATACAATTTGCAAAACACAAGAAAATCAAGAAGAGGGAAGACCAATGGGTGGATACTTCATTCCTCCTTAGAATAGGGAACAAAATACCCATGAAAGAGTTACAGAGACAAAGTTTGGAGCTAAGATGAAAGGATGGACTATCCAGAGACTACCCCACCCGGGGATCCATCCCATAATCAGCCACTAAACCCAGACACTATTGCATATGCCAGAAAGATTTTGCTGAAGGGGTCCTGTTATAGCTGTCTCGTATGAGGCTATGACAGTGCGTAGCAAATACAGAAGTGGATGCTCACAGTCATCTATAAGATGGAACACAGGGCCCCCAATGGAGAAGCTAGAGAAAGCACCCAAGGAGCTGAAGGGGTCTGCAACCCTGTAGGTGGAACAACAATATGAACTAACTAGTACCCCCGGAGCTCGTGTCTCTAGCTGTATATGTAGCAGAAGATGGCCTAGTTGGCCATCACTGGGAAGAGAGGCCCCCTTGGTATTGCAAACTTTGTATGCCCCAGTACAGGGGAATGCCAGGGCCAAGAAGCGGGAGTGAGTGGGTAGGGGAGCAGGGCAGAGGGAGGGTAGAGGGAACTTTTGGGATAGCATTTGAAATGTATATAAAGAAAATAGCTAATAAAAAATAAATTTAAAAAAGACAAAAAAAAAAGGAAAAGAGAAAGAGAAAAAGGAATAACAGATGGTGTGGGCCCCAGCGTTTCCAAACAGAAATATTCTTCATGTTTGGGGATGCAGGTTCTATTTTCTCCATCATGTAGGAATTTTATTTCATTTTTATTTTGAAAACCACGTGCATTGACATGAATTCTAAAGGATACTCACAAACCTGGAGTGATCAAAAGCCATGATTCTCTTTGGAGGCTGCTGGAATCCGTGCAGCAATGGGGTTGCCTCAGCCCCTCTAACAGTAAGCAGACCATGCTAACCTGCCACTTCCTCTGCTCCTTCCAGTGCAGAGTGTGAACTTAAAGGAATCTTGAGACTTACAGCTCAATGTGCCTGAGAGCCAGAAAGTAGTCAGCAAATGGCAGAGGAGTTGGAGGTAACCTCTAGTTCAGATTTCAGGTATCAAGGAGAAGGCATCAAACATACCATTTAAAAAGACTTGAAGAGTTTTACACCTGCTATTCTTTTCTGGGCACCGAATCGACTCACCAGCATGCTCACTGGAAGAACATCCCGAACTGAAAATGAGCACTCTCTTCAGTGTTAGGCAAAGCATATCCTCATGTGGCGTGCCTGCTGGATACAGCTCGAAGTGAGAACAGTGAGTTAGCTAGAGCCAGGCTGACTCTATGACAGGCTGCAAACTGGCAGTTGGGGAGACTAGGCCTAGATTTCTGTTGTCCAGACATGAGGACCAGGATCCAGGAACTCCTGGTAAGCCAACTGCAGCTGCAGGCAGCCAATCTAAGGATGCCTTGCCACCCTGGAAAGTCCCCAGAGCCCTATCAATCACAAAGGCACCCATACCCATGGACATAAAGCCAACCGATCAAGGGAAATAAAGGTAAAAGGGCTCCCACTCTCACCCTAACAGGCTTTAGATTGACCTTGCAAAGCCACGCCTCTGCCTTCTGTTTCCATGTAGGGTTGACCTCTGCATGGTGGGTCTCTGCAGAATAAACACTTGGCTGTTGCACACTTTTTGAATCTGGGGTATCATTCTTCAGGGAGTCATGGACCCTTACATACACAGGCTTAGCTTGAACCCCTAAGGAACACCAGTGGTACCATTGGCTCCCTTCGACCACATGATTACTCTTCAACAGAGACATTCCTTTCTATCAGGAGTTAGAATCCTCATGTTTGCTGGGGTCAGGCTGGTCATTTATTTATTCCCAACTCTGGTAGTAGGGGCAGTACACCTTCAGACCTACAGCACATCTGTATGTTTCCAGCTGTAAGTCCCAGGGCTGCTCTGGTCTGGTCTGCCTAATATAGTCACCAAGTATCTACTTCCTGTGTTTCTGGAAGCTGCTGCTACAGTCCCAGGGACCAGGGTCTCTCATCAGAAAGAGGCGTCTTGACAGAGCCCAGAACCAAGAATGATACTCTATAGTATGAACAAGGAGAGTGGAGGAGAGTTGCACTGTGAGAATGGCTACCATCTGCCTGCCTGTCTGTCTGTCTGTCTGTTCATCCATCAGGCAATCTCAGGATTGCTCACAAGTTCTAGGTTACTTCAGCTTCAGATGAATTCCATACTCTTTGGTCCTGGCACAGTCAGCTCTTGTGTGCCAGCCTCTGAGGACACATACATGCAACCCTGACACAACTGTGCCAATTCTAGGATCAGCCCATGAGAGGAAGCCAATGCCTGATACTGCCTGAACAACCAGGATCTAGAAGCTGGGTAGATCAGAGACGTGGTGAAGAACCAAACATGACTGTCCACAACAAGTCAATGAAATGATTCCTAATGATATTCTGCTATACTCAGATGAGAGCCTTGCCCAATCGCCATTAGAGAGACTTTCTCTAGCAGCTGATGAGAGTAGACGCAGAGACCCACAGCTTAACATTAGACAGAGCTTGGGGAACCCCACAGAAGAGGGAATGTAGTAGCCAGGGGGGTGGAGGACCCACAGAATCAATGAAGCAGGCCATATGGACTCTGGCAGCCATGGGGCCTGTGTGGGTCTACAGTAGGCCCTTTGTATACACACTGTGGTTGTTCAGCTTGGGTTTTTGTTGGACTCTGACCACTGAGGGAGTCTTTGAGTCTTTGTCCTCACTCATGCGACCCCTTTCCTCCCACTGATTCACTTTGTCCAACCTCGATATGAGGGTTTATACCAACCAAGTCTTATTAAATCTTTTATGCCATGGTCGGTTGATAACACTGGAGGCCTGCTCTTTTCTGAGGGGAAACTGAAAAACAGTGGATATGAGGGAGAGGGGAGGGGAGGGGGTACAGAGAGAAGAGGGAGGGAGGGGAGGCTGCAGTCAGGATGTACTGTATGAGAGAAGAATAAGGAAAAACAAAGACAAAAACTCTCTGCAAACATGCACATATTCTACAGTGCTAGTCACATCCCAGTGCAAATTCAATTATGATGACTATCTTAGTTAGGGTTCTACTGCTGGGAACAGACTCCATGACCAAGGCACCTCTTAAAAGGGCAGCATTTAATTGAGGCTGGCTTACAGGTTCAGAGGTTCAGTCCATTATCATCAAGGCAGGAACATGGCAGCATCCAGGCAGGCATAGTGCAGGAGGAGTGTTGCAGGAAATAATAAAAAAGTAAACCCGCCAACTCTCTGTAAGGTCAGACCACACTCCCGCGCTCAGGCTGCCTGCCAACTGGACCACAGGGCTCCAGTCAGGCCATCTCATTCAGTGGTCCCTCTGCTAGCCATCTCTCCAGCACCGCCCAACAAGTTCATCTCGCTTCCACACAACGTCCCACACACCCCACAATCAGCCATCTCAACGACCAATTACCCAGTAGAATCACGACTCTTAGTGCTTAATTAGCCAATCAGATTTAAGTATCAATAATAACACAATTTACAAGTTGCTAATACAATCATTTCAGAGCTAGTTGATAATGATAAAAGCTTTATTCCAATATTTCTAATCTCGTGAAAATCTTAGCTGCGTGTGGCTGTTTAAAACCACGTGGACAGGCGGTGGTGGCATATGCCTTTAATCCAGGCACTTGGGAGGCAGAGGCAGGTGGATTTCTGAGTTCGAGGCCAGCCTGGTCTGCAAAGTGAGTTCCAAGACAGACAGGGCTATACAGAGAAACCCTGTCTTGAAAAAACCAAATAATAATAATAATAATAAACCAAAAAACCCAACAACAACAACAACAAAAAGAAAGAAAGAAGGAAAGAAGGAAAGAAAGAAGGAAAGAAAGAAAGAAAGAAAGAAAGAAAGGAAGGAAGGAAGGAAGAAAGGAAGAAAGGAAGAAAGGAAGAAAGGAAGAAAGGAAAAAAGGAAGAAAGAGAAAGGAAAACAAAAAACAAAAACAAAAACAAAACCATGTGGGATCAGGATCTTCTTCCTGTCCGTTTGACTCCATGTTGGCTTCTCCTCCTTGCTCTCCTATGATCTCTCTGTCTGTCTCCCCAACTCCTAGCTCCACCTCCCTGTTCCTGTCCAATCACAGGCCTCCCACTGCCCTAATGTAATTGGACAGGGAAAATCCTGCAACAGAGGAGCTGAGAGTTCTACATCTTCATCTGAGGCCACTAGGAGAAGACTGACTTCCAGGCAGCTAAGATGATAGTCTTAAAGTCTGCACCCATAGTGACACTACTCCAACAAGGCCACAACTCCAACTAGTGCCACTCCCTGGGCCAAGTATATACAAACCACCATACCTACCCCCTCTGACATCCTTTCTCTCGATACTATTTCCTCCCAGGGGAGGTTCCTTGACCACGATGATCTTTGTATCTTTGTCTTCTGTTCCCATCAATCACCCTTCATATCCATAACACCACGTGGTCCACAGAAGGCTTTCTGTGTTGAGTATCCTTGTGAGAATTTGTTACTTCTTAGTCAGCATGTATGCTCTTCTGCTCTACGGAGCTCTCCTCAGCCCAGAAAAAGTTCCTAACTTGGCCTCAGCAGCGCTAATTTCCTTACCCAATATTTCATAGTGTCCAAAGGGGCATGAATAATCATTGTGGACCCTTCTTTCTTACGTCTGTTCCAGGTGTATATATATATGTGTGTGTGTGTGTGTGTGTGTATATATATATGTGTATATATATATATATATATATATATGAGGAACATTGATATACAAAAGCCTTGTCCATCACCAGGAGTCTACTGACATCCCAGAGTCATATGTCTGAGTCGAGACCCCTCCACTCTGAGCATTCATACCTTTCTTGAGATTGGCTGCTCTCTTCCGCCTCCTTGCTGTTTATTCTCCACCAGAGAGCTGGGAGCTGCAACATACAGGCTGAGTTACATAGACATCTCAGACTTTCAGCCAAGTATTCCCTGGCTGGTAAATCTCACACAGCTTTTAGTTTTATAGGTAATCTCTGGACCAGGAATTCTCCTAAAAATTTTTTTTCATGAAATAGCTCTCTTAATCTTCAAAATTAAACAAATGCAAGCAATACTATTCAGACAATGTATTATCATATGCCATTTAATAGATATAGAAAATGAGGCAAAGGGGTTATATACTGCTCAGAATTTCTTGTTCATTGTGTGCTGAAACAGGGACCTAAAGGCAGTATCTCTAGGTCCAGCCTTTAGCCAATTAGTTCATATAGACGCCAGTTGGCACTGATATCAGGAGACCCAGTGTCATCATGGCCCCTGTGAGAGGAGGGTTCTCATAGGCCAGGTAACAAGCAGAGACCAGGTTACTGTGAAGCTGGGACTGTAATGGTCACCTTAAGTCTCCAACATAAGTGTGGGTGGGCACAGGGTGTTTCTGTTCACAGCCTGCTCTAAACCCTAACCATGGCAGCCATCTCTAATGAGGTGATTTTTAAGAAAGCTTAGCCTAGCATGTAAAATTGTCTTCAATATAGGCAGAAATTTGAGCTTCTTGATTAGACTGTTAGCATTTTTTTTTAATGTGGAAGACTCTCAGAAAATTTATAAAGACATTTGATTTAATCCTATCCTTCATGGGGAAATGATGAATGGATTTTTTATGGTCTGACCTAAACCAATGATTAGAAAGGTCATATGCTTCCATTTACTAAATATTTCCTGTGAACAACCTGACCTGTGAATTTCTCTGAAGATACAGACAAAATTAAATGTCTTATTGGATTGAATTAAAGATGACTCCATAATCAGGGGAGAGAGATTCAGAAAGCATTTTCTAAATCACATGTGATTTACCAACATGCGGTATCTCTTCTCAAATTTATTTTTCCAAGGAATTGGGCTCTTTCAAGGCAGAACAAAACTTAACAAAGTTGTTATCAATGCCTCTTGGCAATACCAAGCATAATAAACACCTAAATAAATGTATATTAACATGATCCATATTTGAGCTTCCCTGTTGAGACATCACATCCTCAAATATAAATAAATATATACTTTTTAAATGCATAAGTGTTCTTAGCTGGGTGTGTGACACATGCCCATGATCCCAGTACCCTGGGAGGGTGAGGCAGGGAATTTGGGAAATGAGGCCAGCCTAGGCTACATAGAGAGAACCTTGTCTCAAAATAATAAATAAAATGTTAACATTGTTTATACAATTTATAATGTTTTGATGACCAAATCCAATGAAAGTAAAATTCTATAGTCACTGATTCTTGTGATGTGATAAAGTAAGTTGTGCTGTCTATATAAATATCTTTCTCAAGAATAGCGGGTATCTGGTCTGCATTCAAGTAACCCTGGGTAGTGGTAGTCTACAGTAGACTTGGGATGGGGTTACAGGAAAGCAAAAATCTTCCTGGTAGGTCTTTCAAAATAGGAATAAGTTAACATCCTTGTAAAGGAGCTAGCTCAAAGTCGAGAGGATGACTCAGAGGCCCCACTGGGTCTGGGGTTCCCAAGTCATCGCTGCTGGGCTGGTCCTCAGTGAATTACTGATGGACATCTGGGTGGGCTCTGGGTTGGGAAGATGAGTGTGGGTTGGTTAGTTCTCAGGTGCTCCAGTCTCTTGGGACACAACAGGTAACACACTAGTATTGCATGTGATTAATGGGAGTGCCCAAAGGACAGCATGTCCAATCATGACACTCCTTCAAGACTGGCAATGGCTCCAACTCTACACTTGAGCACACTAAATCTGCTATCTCCACATAGAATCACTATGCAGCTCTTGTATATAGAGGAATTCCTGAGACCTGCCTAGGGCTTTCACAGAAACCATTTCCAAAATGATTCGAAGCTACCATTTGGTTTTTGTCTTACCATGTTGACATTTGTCCTCATAGTGGAAATGCAGGGGTTGGGGCTAAAGCTGCAGGAGTCTTAACATTCAGGTCATCAGACTAAGGACAGCACACTCCATCACCGTACCCAATGCAAACTAACTTGGTTAAATATCTTGCCTTTGAAAACAGTCTTGAGAATCTGCTGTGAGGCCACGGGAGGTGAGCCTGAAGTGCTTCTGTGTTTACTAAGTACATCAGCGGCCTTCGGAATAAAGTGAGCTGTGCAGGAACCAACTGCTTTTTCATGAAAGACTATTTTTATTTCATGAAAGAACAATTCTCAAACTGTAGTTATTCAGTCTTGGGTGCTTGGCAGACTTCTCTAGAAAATGAAAAAAAGTAAGCCTGTTCATTACAAAGAAATTGGAAATATTTGTTGCCAATGATAAAATGTGAGCTTTCAAGCAAAGACTTGGATTTTGGAAAACTTATATTCAGCACTATGAACCTGGAAGCCTCCCAAAGCATAAACGATTTTTTAGAAAGCTGATAGGCTATCCACAAATCTGTCCACATTTGGAAGATCTGCACAGTTCAGGGAACAAATATTTTCTGAGTGATCAATGCACAGTGTCACAAAAACCACACAGGCAGAAAGATCTACTCAAAGTTCAAAATCAACTGATGAGTTTTAATGTCACGGCCCGCTGACAAAGCTCCAGATCTCACAAGGCGACTGGCCATAATGAGGCCACCACTTGAGTTGATATAGTGAGATAAAGCATGTGCTGTTGTTAACACGGGATAAGTTTACTGTAAGTTGCATTTCTAAATGGGTCACATAGCAACAGGTAAGGGCCTAAGCGAACCCAGACTCTCTGAAGGTCTTAATTGTTGATTGTAGGGCACCCCAGCGAGCCTCTGTGCATTCATGATCTCCATGCCTTACGTTTCCCAAGTTACTCCTGACTTTGCTCACTACCTCCCTTCCTTCTGCCACCATCATCATGTCCAGAAACCTGGTAGCTTTCAGGACACCCTGTCCCCAACTTAGGTTATACCCCTATTTCTACCATCTCCTTGAATGTCTTCTATGTTACCCAAATACATCAATTTTAAATTATTTTTTGAAAATCCAGTTGAGCAAATCTATTCCTGATTATCCTAAAAAGCGGGCCAGGAGTGCTAGACTGCTTTCTCATCTGGTTTATAGCCCATGCTATAGGTTCTTCAAGGAAAGAAATCATTTCCATCACCCTAACAAGTCTAGTGCAACAGTTGGCCTGGCTCCTAACACTGCTCATGCCCAATGCTCAAAAACAAGAAAGAGCAATTTAGAGGCGCATGTCATTTCCTTCTCCTGGCCTGACGTAATAGTCGGAGTCAAAAGTGAGCATTGCAGACGAAGCAGAAGAAAGACACTGTGGACAAACCAGTGGCCCTGCACTTTACACCTCAGCTACCCACTAGACATACTACACACACATTCATACATATGCACATAATACATACATACATACATAGACATACAATACATACACATATCTCCTTTTAACTAACATGAGTGAAAGACGCCCACTACAAATTTAATCATAGCTCCTGTCCAGAGGAGACTACCCAGAGACTCATTCAGTTATAATGAAAGATGAAACTGTTGTTGGGGTCCAGGAACTGCCTCATAAGCCCCACAAAAACCAATCTCAGTTAGATGGGGATAGTTTTTTGAGCATCCCCCAGGACTGGTCCACCAGAGCCATGGTCCAGATTCAGGAACCGAACCACAAATCTGAGTTAAGATCCTCCCAAGTTTTCAAGACCAAAATCCACAAACATTTGTGCCAAGTTATTTCACAAGTCAGGATTTAGGAATAGGGGGTTTCCTTAGGGACATGTCTTTGTTGTACACTTACCCTGCACCCATTGGTTGGGGCATTCAACTGTGGCAGGGGACTTGCCTTGTCTAACATTCATGTTTTAACATGCCAACCAGGATGTCAGTAGCCCACATGCATGTCTCTTTCTGCCAAGTAGGAAGTCAGTTCCCAAGGAGGTCTTGGGAACTTTACTGGACCACTACTCAAAATGGAAATTTTATTCCAAATAGTTTCTTATATTGGTACAGGTATCTCTTTTATGTTGGAGTCCATTCC
The DNA here is from genome assembly GCF_000001635.26 of Mus musculus. NCBI lineage: Eukaryota > Metazoa > Chordata > Mammalia > Rodentia > Muridae > Mus > Mus musculus. The sequence goes on from NC_000076.6 coordinate 41,181,032, forward strand.
AGGGGCAGTTTATACCATAAAAGCTTATATATACGTACAGGAAGTGCCGTTGGGTGTGGTTGGTTCAGGTCCAAGCTTATTGTGACCTGAACACAGAGCAGTTCTACTGACTTCTATTGTGATTGATTTCCAAAGGCACAGAACACAACAGAATATGTAATCAATCTTAGCATTAGAAAGTTTCCTAGTAACAGCAAAAGAATATGATAAAGTTTCCTTACAATGGCAGGCAAGCCAGGTAACAGTTACCTAAACCTACCATTTTACCTAGGCCTTAACATTCCATCTAATCCTAACATTTTACCTGGGTCCTAACAACTATGATGGTACTGCTCCTGAAGGCAGGACCTTTGCACCAGTTTAAGATATTCTGCAACCTTGGGCCCAGGTGGTGCCCTGAAATACCAGCCCACTTATCTGTAAAGTAAGATGCTGAGGAGATGGGAGCAGGGTACGGGATGAGACGACTTGGTTTTGTTGATTCACATTGTAAATGGATTGTAGTGGAGAACTGCTGGAGCTATTCGATTCTTGGTAGCAAAAAAGTAAATAAATAAAAGACTGGCAAAGGCGCTCTCCTGTCTTGACAGCCAATCCCATGGCACTAGTGTTTGTGGTCCTCTCCACCATTATCCTTGTGTGATGCTCTTGCTTTGACCAGAGACTAGATACTGCTTTGTTCAGCAAATTCTATTGTGGATTTGGTCTAACGCTTTTATTATGTTAATTGGGTCCCCAAATTTACCCGGGAATCTGCACATCTACATGCTGAGGGTCCCTGTCCCCAGTTGGTTCTGATTGGTAAATAAAGTTGCCAGTGGCCAATGGCTGGGCAGAGAGACAGAGGCAGGAAGGACAGACTGCCATGCCAGGAGAGGAGTAAAGACCAGGCCTTAGAAGTACAGGAGAGAGAGAGAGAGAGAGAGAGAGAGAGAGAGAGAGAGAGAGAGAGAGAGAGAGAGCACACTACTCACGTAAGAGGCAGGGAAGAGCGGGCCCCAGCCTGTCCTCCACTGGGTCTAGGGCAGCAGAGATGGAATATAGATTTTAGTAAGTAATAACTCAAGAAAATTGTAGGGGAGGTGTTAGCCACATGGAGGTTTGGGAGTGTCCCAGCCATTGAGCTGTTTAAGGCATATTAAAACATGAGGCTGTGTTTGTTTCATTCAGGAACCGAGAACATTGAGGCGGGTAGTAAGGAATGCGCACCACTGCCGCTGCCGCTGCCGCTGCCAGGTTGATTTGAGCAGGATTAACCTGCAACTACCACAAAATTCTGTTCCCCATCCTTTCCCTCCCTTAAAAAACAAAGGTAAGGCATATATTTTATGGAAGACCAAACAAAAACAAACAAACCTTCAACCTCTAGGCATCCATTTAGGTTACAATTTTTATTACCCAGTTGGAAGTTACATTAGAGTCCACTCAAGTGTGCTAAGGCAGGGAGCGTGCAGAAATATTTTGTGTGTGGGAAGCAAACGTTAAATGACAGCTCACTGTTCTTTACTAATAATCAACCTTCCAAGCTCCACAATGGAAAGGGGCTCAAGAGTCAACTGAAGAAAGCTGCCACGTGTGGCTAGAGACTCGTGGCCTCCGTTGCCCGAACACCAGAACACGTGCAGCTTCCAAATAACCAAGCACTTCCCCCACAGAGAAGGCAAATGCTTCCCTAAGTAGGGAAAAGTGAGCATGCCACCCTCCACAGAGGACTCATCTAGCTGAAACAACTGGTTAATCTGTCAGGCCCAAGAAGCAGCTCAGAACTTAGCACAACAATTGAAAAAGGCGCCAGGGGGCAAAGCTTAAAAATGAGAATGTGATTTCAAGAACGCCCCCACTGCGACAGGAGAACTACTTCCCCACTGGGCGCTTAAGTGGCCCCTTTCTGACCAGCCTGCTCCCAAGATACAACGAGGGTGACAGGCTGGAGGCCTGTCCTCCAAAGGGACAGGCCATTCTCACTCAGCATCTGGCCAAAGCCCCAGGAGAACACTAATTTCTGACTGACTCTCATGTTCAAATGACAGTTACTTTATCCCCACATCAGGGAATGACAAAGTATTTGGACTCTGACGAGTCACTTCTCTATGGAGAGATGGACCCCACAGAGTCATTTCAATTTACAAAATCTGGGCTTAAAGTTATTGGGGGAGGGGATCACATTTGTAAGATTTTTGCTCATGGAAAAGAATGACTCTTCATGATAGAATCGTTTGCCATGGATGGGTTTAGTCTCGCCAATGGCATGGGGTGGGCAGGGGATGCTCAGGAAAGTCCAACCAAGACAAAAGGACCCGTTGGTTTGTGCAAATTAGATGTGATTCTTTTACACCACAGAGGCAGCTCAGAGAGACACTACTCGGCCATGTTGAAAGATGGGCGGGGGGGAGGGAATATGAAAGGAGGGGCATAGAGATAACTGACTCCTCTCCATCATGTGCACACACACCATCCCAGGACTCCTGTAACTATAATGTCAACACTCTGCTGCTGTGTATGGTATTATGATCAACATATAGTTTTTATTTCATAGGATATGCCTACTATTGGAGGAGATTTTTTATTGGTGTTCAACCTTTACAAAGCTCATTTAAAGTGCTTGACCTAAGGGAGTAAAATCTATAGGAACACGTTGAAATGGGACTAAAGCCTGCTAGTGTGAGTATAGAAGTTTCTTTGTGATGGTTCTTAGGTCCCACATAGCAAGCTGTAATGACCATGCATCCTCAGTGACCTTTTGACTGAACATTTAGTGACCATCTACATTCTGATAAACATTGAGCTCCACGCTTTAATACATTTCCAATTTTTCTCTCTGCAGCTATCTACACTAGATGAGATGGCAGCCTAGAGACACAAGAGTAACTGCTTCAAGTCCGGAGCTACTAGAAAGCTTGGGGAGCCAGAGTTCATGTTCCTAAGCACAACACATTGACTCCTTTTGGGTCTAGGAAGACCGTAGTCTGTATTTTCTATGCTGTATGAGCTTTTCAGTGTGTTCAGGATCACATTCACTTGATTTACAAGCTCGTTATGCTCATTAACCCCTCTGTAGGGGTTAAGTGCTGTGCCTGCTTTGCTCTCATTGGCAAAGCATCATTAATTAGCTCCCATCCACCTGCATCAACCACAGCTATGGTTGACTTAACATCATTTGCCTGCCTGCTCCATGGCCAGTTTCACAGTCAGACAACTCAGTGTCTACCCTCCCTGACTTTTTTTAGTGTTTGTTTGGGGCAGCTATTGTGGATTTAACCACTCAGGAGGCTGATGCAGGACCGCCAAGTTCAAGACCAACCTGGTTGACTTAGAACTTGTTTCAAAATAAAAAGTTAAAAGAGGGCTGGGGATATAGCTCAAAAATAGAATGCTGGTCTGGCATGTTTATGGCTTGTTCTAATTTCTTTCTCTTGTGATACTGTCACCAAAACCCGTATGATACTATGACTAAAACCCTTATGATGGTTAATCTTGGTTGTCAACTCAACACACTTAGAATGGGACCCTCATCTGAGAAACTGCCTACACCAGATTTGTCTGTAGGGCACTTACATAGTTGCTAATGGACGTAGGAAGAGCCAACTGTGGGCGGTGCCATCCCTAGCCAGGTGGGCCTTGGCTATATAATGTCTCTGCTTCTCTTTTTGCTCCAGCTTTCTGCCTTAGTTTTCTTCAGTGATAGACTGTGATCTGAAGGATGAAAGAAATATTTTCTTTCCTAACTTGCTTTTGGTCATGGTATTTATCACAATAAAAAACAAATTAAAATAGACCTTAAACATTCCAGATCGGGTCTAACTTTTGATCCGTATCCCCAGCCGTCTTTCAACTTTTTATTTTGAGACAAGTTCTAAGTTGAGCATGTTGACCTTGAACCTGCCTCGGTGGTCCTCCTGCCTCAGCCTTGAAAGTAAGAGGCCTAGTTTATTTTCCCCATTTTATAGTAAAGCAAGTTGGGATCAGAAAGATTATAAAGACAATCAGGTTTCTAGATCTTTAGGGAATGTCTTAGCCAGGGTTTCTATTCCTTCTATTTCAAACATCATGACCAAGAAGCAGTTGGGGAGGAAAAGGTTTATTCAGCTTACATTTCCACACTGCTGTTCATCACTGAAAGAAGTCAGGACTGGAACTCAAGCAGGTCAGGGAGCAGGAGCTGATGCAGAGGCCATGGAGGGATGTTACTTACTGGCTTGCTTCCTCTGGCTTGCTCAGCCTGCTCTTTTATAGAACCCAAGACTACCAGCCCAGAGATGGTCCCACCCACAAGGGGCCCTCCCCGCTTGATCACTAATTGAGAAAATGCCTTACAGCTGGCTCTCATGGAGGCATTTCCTCAACTGAAGCTCCTTTCTCTGTGATAACTCCAGCTGTGTCAAGTTGATACAAAACTAGCCTGTACAATTGACCCCTTGTCAACTTGACACATAAACACATCACTAGTAAGCCTCAACCCTTACATTCTTATTCATCCCCAAGATCTAAATAACTTTAAAAGTCCCACAGTCTTTACATATTCTTAAATTTTCAATCTCTTTAAAATATCCATCTCTTTTAAAACCCAAAGTCTTTTTACAATTAAAAGTTTCTTAACTGTGGACTCCACTAAAATAGTTTCTTCCTTTAAGAGGGAAAAATATCAGGACACAGTCACAATTAAAAGCAAAAATCAATCTCCAACCATCCAATGTCTGGGATCCAACTCACGATCTTCTGGGCTCCTCCAAGGGCTTGGGTCATTTCTTCAGCCATGCCCTTTGTAGCACACATGTCGTCCTCCAGGCTCCAGATGCCTGTACTCTACTGCTGCTGCTCTTGGTGGTCATCTCATGGTACTGGCAACTCCAAAACACTGCATGACCCCTTCAGTCCTGGGCCATCAATTGCAACTGAGGCTGCACCTTCACCAATGACCTTCCATGGCCTCTCACAGTGCCAAGTCTCAGCTGCTCTGTGTGATCCCTTCATGCCTTCAAAACCAGTACCACCCGGGTAACTCTTACACATTACCAACCTTGGCTATCTCTGGAACACAGCCTCTTTGTGCTTTCAAAAAACACTTCCCAGAAGATGTCACCTCAACCATGCTGGTCTCTTCTTAATCACTGCTAATTTCTTAGCTCCAGCTAACCAGCATCAGTAGTCCCAGTAACGCAAAGGTTTTGCTTTAGTAGCTCTGGTATCTTGTTAATCACAACTGATTCTTCAGCCCCAGCTAACCAGAACCACAGAATAATCCAACTCCAAAATAGCAATGGCTCTGAAAAGAGTCTTTAATTTTCCTACTGAAATTTCACAAGCCAGGCCTCCATCTTCTGCACTGTTCTCAACATCATCTTCCAAGCTCCTACACAACATCTGACAGAGCTCTTAACACGAATGGATCTTCTAGCCCAAAGTTCCAAAGTCCTTCCACAGTCCTCCCCAAAACATGGTCAGGTTGTCACAGGAATACCCCACTATGCTGGTACCAAATTGTCTTAGTCAGGGTTTCTATTCCTGCACAAACATCATGATCAAGAAGAAGTTGGAGAAGAAAGGGTTTATTCAGCTTACATTTCCACACTGCTGTTCATCATTGAAAGAAGTCAGGACTGGAACTCAAGCAGGTCAGGAAGCAGGAGCTGATACAGAGGCCACGGAGGGATGTTCTTTACTGGCTTGCTTCCCCTGGCTTGCTCAGCCTGCTCACTTATAGAACCCAAGACTACCAGCCCAGAGATGGTCCCAACCACAAGGGGCCTTTCCCCCTGATCACTAATTGAGAAAAAGCCTTACAGTTGGATCTCATGGAGGCACTTCCCCAACTGAAGCTCCCTTCTCTGTGATAACTCCAGCTGTGTCAAGTTGACACAAAACCAGCCAGTGCAGGGAACCTAGAATAAAGCTTCTCCTTATCATTATTAGGTCCAGCAGCCAAATGACTGCTAGAAAATGGAGATTCGTGTCTGATTTATAACTGGCAGCCTAGCAGCAGCTCCAGATTTTTCTGTAACTTGGGAAGGGTCACTCGGGAACCCACACAGCACAACAAGCTATTAGGCAGAGATGCAAACTGCACAAATACAGAATCCCTCTTCCCTTGTCATTCTCTAATCTTATTTCATGAATGTGTCAATCAAAAATGTCTGCTAAATGGGGCTCCAAATGTATCTGCAATATGAGACTTCCCGAGAATCCCAGGGTGCCAGAGTTGCTGTTATACTCCTGGGCTAGATGGTTTAGTTCTCTTCTCTGTGACTTCTGGGAATAACTGAAACATATGAAATGGCATCAAACCCTTGTGGCAAAGTCTGAAAACACACAGTTGCCATGTTAGCGTCTAACGATGTAAAGTACTAACCAGATGTGCCCATCACCTGTCTGAGTTCTAAATGTCAAATGTGTCACACAACTCTGCACTACAAAGTTGTTTAGAACAACCACTAAAGAATTATGTTTTAAAATGATGTGTGTGGGTGGGGTGGGGGTTTGTGTGAGTGCAGGTACTGACGGAGCCCAGAAGCTGGCATCAGGTCCCTTGGAGCTGGAGTTACAGCTGGCTGTGAGCCATCGCACGGGTGCCGAGAACTGAGCTGAGGTTCTCTGTAAGAGCCGATGGATTCTATCAATGGCCCACCTCTCCAGGCGCTCAGGTGGCTAGTTTCAATGTTTTCTTTTTATGTAATTTTCAGTTATAGAGCTCTCAGAATAGTGGAAATAACTTTGTCTCTCCTCAGATTTGTCAGTTATTAATGCTTTTCTCCATGTGCTTTGTAGCATGCTGCTTGTCCTGAACTCTGTTTAGGATGATACTTTGTGGAGATCTGGTCTCTTTATCCATAAACACGTCAGAGTATATTTCCTAAGAACACAGCTTTCTGAGTAAGAAAATATTTTTTCCATCAAAATAAAAAATTAACATGTAAGCCAAGCAGAATAGATTTAAAATGGCAAATATAAAGAAAAGTACATTGCTTATTCCTTCTGAGAGAAGACACTTCGGGCTCTTTTGTTACCAGGCTATCCCTAGACCTTGCCATAACTCCTGGCACATAGGGGATGCTCACACAAGCCTATTAACTTTGTAAAGCAAAATTTCATGGGACGTTTCATAATGTGAATTTCTCCTAAAATAAGTCAGAAGCAAAACCAGCAAAAGAGGCAGCATTTCTTTATTACCTGCAATTAGTCATTTGCATGGTACAAAGAGGTGAAAAGTTTCAGATACATGATTTGGATGAATTGATTTTTAAAGATTTTACTTTTATTATTTTTACTGTGTGTGTGCATACATGTGTGTGTATGCACTCCTGTGCATGTGTGTGCACACACAGGCACCTACTTGAGTATAGGTGCCTACAAAATCTGGAAGACAACACTGGATTCCTGGTAGCTGGAATCACCGAAGGCTGTGATACAGGTGCTGGGGAGTCCTTTACCAATGAGCTGCATCTCAGGATCTGGGGCACGCCTTCTCACAGAGGACACTGTCCTCGAGGCCGTCTCTATAAGTAGCGGTTTCTGATGTACTCCCGGTACATGGCAGTGTCCTCTTTGCCAAGGGGCTGCATGATACCTTGGCTAGCTTGGATATGGGCCTGGAAGATCTCTGTAGACTTTCTGTCTACTCTTGGAGGCTGAACTTCATAAATGTTGTCTTGCGAGAAAGCTGAGATGGGAGTTCTGTAAAAGAGGAAAGACAGGACTGTGTTATGGAACTTCTCACCACAACATGGGCTTCACCAACCAAGGGCAACCTCTGCAGTTGTTACTTCCTGGGAGGCCAAAGGATAGAAGCTGTCCCTGATACCCAGGCAGGGCAGAGGTCCTGTCCCTTATAGAATGTCAGCTCTATAGTTGCGTGTCCTGCTGGCTCCCACTGGAAGAAGCTTCAGGTGGTACTATACCTAAGTTTTGTTCCTTGTCCTTGCAGGCTCTTGTTTTGTTTTGTTTTTTGTTTTTTTGTTTTTTAAAGAATGAATAAGTAGAAATCAATGTTGTGGGAGATAGTGATAATTCTTACCAATGAATTTATGGCAGTAAAATGTCTGCTCAGTGCCGTGCCTGGCCCAATACAAGCACTCAGTAAATAGGATCACGGTTTAGGTATAATTCCTTACTGAAGTTCCAAAATTCTAAAAGCTTTGACAACCAAAAGCTATACTGCCTGAGACTTCCAGCCGACCTAAAACACCCTGCTCTCAGTTCTTTCCCATTCTCTGACATGCAAATGTTAACATGTCATACATCAGACATGGCCTCAGATCTTACTGGGGAGATTATATGAGGTGACTATATCTTGGGGTGCTAATGCCCACTTTCTAATTCTACAGCATATCTGGCCTCTGTTTTTAAGGTAAGGAACGGTGGATCTGTGACAGACAGTCCCCTCCTTTCTGAAGCACCTGAGAATAAGCCCCCAGCCCTGCACCTTGACAGCAGCACAAAGGAGCTGGCCCTGGAAATGTGGGTGTGGTGAGCAGGCCCCAAGAGCACGAGAACAGGAGAGCTGACCCTGCCTCCTACCAGTGGCAGCATCAGGTGGCCTAGCCTGAGCAGTGCTGGAGAGCTTGCTGTGGTGATGCAGATAAGGGAAAGCTAGCATGCTAGCCAGCTCAGCTACCACGCAGACCCAGATCCATGGCTTGAGCTGGCCCATCCCAAATCTTTATCATCTGCAGATGGTTGGGATGTGTGAAAGGGCCAGTGCTGCTGAGCCAAAGCTGCAGGATCTCCATGACACAGGGCAACAACGGGATAAACCAGAGGAGGCCAGGTGAGGATCAATGTTGATGGCGTCACAGAAGCCAGAGGCCTCGAACCAGACCAATGGCTCATTACAATGAACATCTGCAAGTGAAGATGTGTGGACAGAGGAAGATACTGTGGATGCACCGTGACACACTACAGCCTCCGCGATGAGATGTTTGCTATGCTTCATTATTTTTGGTTATTGTTGTTGTTGGTGGTGGTGGTGGTGGTGTGTGTGTGTGTGTGTGTGTGTGGACACACGCACATGCATGTGTGTCTTACTAGGGGGTGTTGCAGAGGCAAAAGGGGGATATGAAGGGATAGGGAGAAAATCGAGACTGGGCTGCATGATATAAAATTCACAAAACATAAATAAAAAGTTTTAAAATTTTTTAAAAAGAATTCTAATCCATTCCTTGAGGAAGACACTGTCTCTATAAAGGCCCTGTCAGAATTCATCATAGTGGTGTCTGACACACCCTCAATTTACAGCCATTTGAACACCCACTGGTTACTGCATCCTTAGCTGGGGGCAGGCAGGCCCTTGGGATGAGTCAACTGAAAATTCAGAATTGATACAGAGGATACACGTGTGCATGGTGTGTGCTGCTCACTTGTGTGCTCAGAGGTCAAGGAGATGCCACTAGTGAGAAAGGATGAAAAACTAAAGATATGGTGAAGGTCATGGACATAGGTTGACAGACTTCATCACGTGACCATCCTCCAAGACGGTTCTTCATATTTGGGCAACAGACAACATTCTGCTGGGCTGGGGACTCAGCCTTGCTCCTGTGGGTCTGGGAAGAGTCACAGAGGAAAGGGCTATTTGCTTAGCTGGGACTCTGGAGCTATGGGAGGGATCTGTAGTTAGCAGTGGACATCGGAAGCAGCTGGAATGTTAGCATTCTTCTGGAAACTGGGCAGTGTGGTAACATGAAGGACAGGAGAAACTGTTCAAGAGCTCTGTTTTCATAGCATGTGCTGCATTTAGATGTGGACTTTTCTTACTCCTCTAGAACGTCATTAAGGGACAGACTATGGGGATGGATGGCTCAGTGGGGAAAATGCTGGCTCTGCAAGCAAGAAGGCCACAGGTCAGAGCCCTAGAACTCACATAAGTGCCAGGTGGCCATGGACACACAGGTCCAGCTTTGGAAAGACAAGACAGGGGACCCTCCTCCCCCAGAGCAAGCTGGCTGGCTGTAGCAGTGAGCTCTGGTTTTGATTGTGAGCTCCTGCCTCAAAGAATAAGGTTGAAGACTAATCAAGGCAGATTCCTGATCCCAACCTCAGGCTTCCACATACACATGCACATGTATGTGCATACCTGCACATACACATGTGCCCCCACACATGCAAACATGCATATACATAAGCTTATTCACAAAAGAAGAAAGAAAGAGAGAGAGAGAAAGAGAGAGAGAGAGAGAGAGAGAGAGAGAGAGAGAGAGAGAGAGAGAGAGAGGAAAAAAGAGAAACAAAAAGAAAGAGGGCTGAAGAGATGGCTCAGCAGTTAAGAGCACAGACTGTTCTTCCAGAGGTGCTGGGTTCAATTCCCAGTAACTACATGGTGACTCACAACCATCTGTAATGGGATTTGATGCCCTCTTCTGGTGTGTCTGAAGAGAGCAATGGTATACATATACATAAAATAAATAAATAAATCTTTTAAAAAACAAAGGGAGGGAGGAAGAGAGGGAGGGAGAAAGGGAGGGAGGGAAGAAGGAAGAAAGGAGGGAAGGAACGAAGGAAGGAAGGAAGGAAGGAAGGAAGGAAGGAAGGAAGGAAGGAAGGAAGGAAGGAAAGGAGAAAGGAAGGAAGGAAGGAAGGAAGGCAGGCAGGCAGGCAATCGAGGTGGCTCACTGAACTTCACCTTTGTGTATAACACACACTATTTCATGATGGCTGGACTTTATAGGACATCTCATTGAAATAAAATAAACCTGGAAGGGATTAGTCATTTAAGAAACTTAGGTTTTTGGTTTTTGGTTGTTTTTTTTTTTTTTTTTTTTTTTTTTTTTATCTCAGGATAATGTGTTTCAATTCAAATTTGGCATACAGTTTCAATTCAAGTTTGGCATAGAGTGGTTCATTTAAGGCTAAAATAATAAAGGTGGGCTGGAGAGATGGCTCAATCAGTGAAGTGTGAGGAGATGGCTCAGTCAGTAAAGTGTGAGGAGATGGCTCAGTCAGTAAAGTGTGAGGAGATGGCTCAGTCAGTGAAGTGTGGGGAGATGGCTCAGTCAGTGAAGTGCTGGGGAGATGGCTCAGTCAGTGAAGTGTGGGGAGATGGCTCACTCAGTGAAGTGTTGGGAGATGGCTCAGTTAGTGAAGTGTGGGGAGATGGCTCAGTCAGTGAAGTGTGAGGAGATGGCTCAGTCAGTGAAGTGTGAGGAGATGGCTCAGTCAGTGAAGTGTGAGGAGATGGCTCAGTCAGTGAAGTGTGGGAGATGGCTCAGTCAGTGAAGTGTGGGAGATGGCTCAGCCAGTGAAGTGTGAGGGGATGGCTCAGTCAGTGAAGTGTGGGAGATGGCTCAGTCAGTGAAGTGTGGGAGATGGCTCAGCAGTGAAGTGTGGGAGATGGCTCAGTCAATGAAGTGCTGAGGAGATGGCTCAGTCCGTGAAGTGTGAGGAGATGGCTCAGTGAAGTGTGGGAAGAAGGCTCAGTCAGTGAAGTGTGGGGAGATGGCTCAGTCAGTGAAGTGCTGGGGAGATGGCTCAGTCAGTGAAGTGTGGGGAGATGGCTCAGTTAGTGAAGTGTTGGGAGATGGCTCAGTCAGTGAAGTGTGAGGAGATGGCTCAGTCAGTGAAGTGTGAGGAGATGGCTCAGTCAGTAAAGTGTGAGGAGATGGCTCAGTCAGTGAAGTGTGGGAGATGGCTCAGTCAGTGAAGTGTGAGGAGATGGCTCAGTCAATGAAGTGCTGGGGAGATGGCTCAGTCCGTGAAGTGTGAGGAGATGGCTCAGTCAGTGAAGTGTGAGGAGATGGCTCAGTGAAGTGTGGGGAGATGGCTCAGTCAGTGAAGTGCTGGGGAGATGGCTCAGTCAGTGAAGTGTGGGGAGATGGCTCAGTCAGTGAAGTGTGGGAGATGGCTCAGTCAATGAAGTGCTGAGGAGATGGCTCAGTCCGTGAAGTGTGAGGAGATGGCTCAGTGAAGTGTGGGAAGAAGGCTCAGTCAGTGAAGTGTGGGGAGATGGCTCAGTCAGTGAAGTGTGAGGAGATGGCTCAGCCAGTGAAGTGTGGGGAGATGGCTCAGTCAGTGAAGTGTGGGAGATGGCTCAGTCAGTGAAGTGTGAGTAGATGGCTCAGTCAATGAAGTGCTGGGGAGATGGCTCAGTCAGTGAAGTGTGAGAGATGGCTCAGTCAGTGAAGTGTGAGGAGATGGCTCAGTCAGTGAAGTGCTGGGGAGATGGCTCAGTCAGTGAAGTGCTGGGGAGATGGCTCAGTCCGTGAAGTGTGAGGAGATGGCTCAGTGAAGTGTGGGAAGAAGGCTCAGTCAATGAAGTGTGGGGAGATGGCTCAGTCAATGAAGTGCTGGGGAGATGGCTCAGTCCGTGAAGTGTGAGGAGATGGCTCAGTCAGTGAAGTGTGAGGAGATGGCTCAGTCAGTGAAGTGCTGGGGAGATGGCTCAGTCAGTGAAGTGTGGGGAGATGGCTCAGTTAGTGAAGTGTTGGGAGATGGCTCAGTCAGTGAAGTATGAGGAGATGGCTCAGTCAGTGAAGTGTGAGGAGATGGCTCAGTCAGTGAAGTGTGAGGAGATGGCTCAGTCAGTGAAGTGTGGGAGATGGCTCAGTCAGTGAAGTGTGAGGAGATGGCTCAGTCAATGAAGTGCTGGGGAGATGGCTCAGTCCGTGAAGTGTGAGGAGATGGCTCAGTCAGTGAAGTGTGAGGAGATGGCTCAGTGAAGTGTGGGGAGATGGCTCAGTCAGTGAAGTGCTGGGGAGATGGCTCAGTCAGTGAAGTGTGGGGAGATGGCTCAGTCAGTGAAGTGTGGGAGATGGCTCAGTCAATGAAGTGCTGAGGAGATGGCTCAGTCCGTGAAGTGTGAGGAGATGGCTCAGTGAAGTGTGGGAAGAAGGCTCAGTCAGTGAAGTGTGGGGAGATGGCTCAGTCAGTGAAGTGTGAGGAGATGGCTCAGCCAGTGAAGTGTGGGGAGATGGCTCAGTCAGTGAAGTGTGGGAGATGGCTCAGTCAGTGAAGTGTGAGTAGATGGCTCAGTCAATGAAGTGCTGGGGAGATGGCTCAGTCAGTGAAGTGTGAGAGATGGCTCAGTCAGTGAAGTGTGAGGAGATGGCTCAGTCAGTGAAGTGCTGGGGAGATGGCTCAGTCAGTGAAGTGCTGGGGAGATGGCTCAGTCCGTGAAGTGTGAGGAGATGGCTCAGTGAAGTGTGGGAAGAAGGCTCAGTCAATGAAGTGTGGGGAGATGGCTCAGTCAATGAAGTGCTGGGGAGATGGCTCAGTCCGTGAAGTGTGAGGAGATGGCTCAGTGAAGTGTGGGAAGAAGGCTCAGTCAGTGAAGTGTGGGGAGATGGCTCAGTCAGTGAAGTGCTGGGGAGATGGCTCAGTCCGTGAAGTGTGAGGAGATGGCTCAGTCAGTGAAGTGTGAGGAGATGGCTCAGTGAAGTGTGGGGAGATGGCTCAGTCAGTGAAGTGCTGGGGAGATGGCTCAGTCAGTGAAGTGTGGGGAGATGGCTCAGTCAGTGAAGTGTGGGAGATGGCTCAGTCAGTGAAGTGTGGGAGATGGCTCAGTCAATGAAGTGCTGAGGAGATGGCTCAGTCCGTGAAGTGTGAGGAGATGGCTCAGTGAAGTGTGGGAAGAAGGCTCAGTCAGTGAAGTGTGGGGAGATGGCTCAGTCAGTGAAGTGTGAGGAGATGGCTCAGCCAGTGAAGTGTGGGGAGATGGCTCAGTCAGTGAAGTGTGGGAGATGGCTCTGTCCGTGAAGTGCTGGGGAGATGACTCAGTCAGTGAAGTGTGAGGAGATGGCTCAGTCAATGAAGTGCTGGGGAGATGGCTCAGTCAGTGAAGTGTGAGAGATGGCTCAGTCAGTGAAGTGTGAGGAGATGGCTCAGTGAAGTGTGGGAAGAAGGCTCAGTCAATGAAGTGTGGGGAGATGGCTCAGTCAATGAAGTGCTGGGGAGATGGCTCAGTCCGTGAAGTGTGAGGAGATGGCTCAGTGAAGTGTGGGAAGAAGGCTCAGTCAATGAAGTGTGGGGAGATGGCTCAGTCAATGAAGTGCTGGGGAGATGGCTCAGTCAGTGAAGTGTGAGGATATGGCTCAGTCAGTGAAGTGTGGGGAGATGGTTCATCAGTGAAGTGTGAGGAGATGGCTCAGTCAGTGAAGTGTGGGGAGATGGCTCAGTCAATGAAGTGTGAGATGGCTCAGTCAGTGAAGTGTGAGGATATGGCTCAGTCAGTGAAGTGTGGGGAGATGGTTCATCAGTGAAGTGTGAGGAGATGGCTCAGTCAGTGAAGTGCTGGGGAGATGGCTCAGTCAGTGAAGTGCTGGGGAGATGGCTCAGTCAATGAAATGCTTGCCACACTAGGATGGCGGCTTGAGTTTAAAGCCTCAGTTAAAGCTGGATGTGGTGATGCGTAACCCCAGCCTGGTACATAGCCAGTGTTGAGACAGTGGTTTCGATCAGAGATAGGCAGATCCCTGGAGCTAACCTGCCAGTCAATGGGTGAGCCCTAGGAAAAGCAAGGTGCAGAGCAACTGAAGAAGGCTCTCGATGCCAACCTCTGGCCTTACACACATGTGCAAACCTGTACAAACATCTGTCTCTGTCTCTCTGTCTCTGTCTCTCTGTCTCTGTCTCTGTCTCTCTGTCTCTTCCTCTCTCTCTCTCTCTCTCTCTCTCACACACACACACAAACAGAGAGAGAATGAGGGGGTAAGGGAGGAATGAAAGGCAGGAGGGGAAGAAGGAAGAAGAGCCAAGTTAAAGGAATTTGGAGACAGCTAAATCTCATTGTATGCCAGCTGGCAGGACTGTGTTTCACAGGACAGATACAGGGCTACTGAATGTCTGTGCTTAACACATTATTATGGTGGGTGGTTGAGATAATACACAAATCTATTCATAATTTTGCCTCAGAACAATACTGAAACTCTACAGTTAATTTAATTCAAGATGAGCAGTAAGGATTCTTTAATGGCTGGTTGTATTCAGTGCCAAACTATTTTAAGCAGGCCCTTCTATAAAGTGGCTCCGTTAGTCTTCAGAGATAGCCATCAAGTCAGCTACCAAAGCAGCTCTTGGCCTCCACCGGCAGCACACGGCCTACATTAGTCCAGCGTCTGCTCCTCTCGGAGCCCTTACACATCCATCCTGATATTTAGCTTTCACATCCGCTTTGGAGGAGGGAAGCCCAGTTTTACCTGCTCTAGCGGTCAGATGCGCTAGCTATTTGTAAAGCTGAACTGATGGTCCCTGCTCTCTCTTTGACCCTTGACCTCTGCATAGAACCGCATGTGCATAACATTCCTGGCAAGAATAAGCAGATATCCAATGGCTGCTCAAAGACACCGTCTGGGAACTAAAGCCTTAGACCAGCAGGGGAAGAGACCCTGCCGTCCCAGGGGTGGTAGGGCCAGGGCAACACAAACAGGGCCATGCACTCCACCCAACAACTTGGACTTCTTATCAAGAAATAAACTGGGAGTCCTCCCTCTGCTTCTCAGAACCTGATCCACTGAAAGCAGACTCACAGAAATAATGACAAACTCTACGGACAGGACATGCCAACCCTAGCTGGCATGGCTTTATCAAGCAGCAGGCAGGTCCTCCCGTGATCCCAGTGCTACATTGAACAATACATCTGTGATGTTGAGATAGTTCCTGCTGCATCTGAGTCAGAATAAAGCTCAAGATATCCCCAGGACTGCTGGGGTAACAGGGGGCAGGAAGAAATGGATTCACAAAGAACCACTGTTTCCTGATCCAGTCACAGGGAGCCCCTCATAGACCTAAGCTGGAGTTCTGTGTGGCCCGAAGACTCCCGGCTCCTACCGCAGACTAAGTCAGAACACCTGACCGAGAGGGCAGCTGCTGAGCCCGCGGGACGATTCTAACATCTAGGAACGCTTGCCAGCTTCTGGTCTATCATGGCCACCATCAGTTATATAGATGAGACATGTAGAATGCTAAATATGAGCTTGCTTGAATTCTTACAGTGATGGGAATCAAACCAAGGACTCTGGACACCTTAGGCAAACATACTACCGCTCAGCCATACTCTAACTACTTAAACAGTTTTTTCTTTTAACTTTTTATTGCTTCAGTTTCACATTGTGTAGCCGAATCCCACTCACCTCTCCCTTCCTCCTTATCCACCCTTGCAACCTCCCCACAAAAGAAAAAAAAATAAACAAAACATAAAAACCATCTCGTCCAGGGAGTTGTAGTGTGTCGCATGTGTTCCACAGTATACGCTTCTGTCCACACGTCTTTAATTGCAAACATTCATTGCAATGAGTCATTGGTCTGGTTCGAGGCCTCTGGCTTCTGCTACACTATCAGGACCAGCTCTTTCACTCGCTCCAGCAGTGCATAGATGGAGTACATGTTGGTGTGGGTCAACTCCAGGATGGGGATCTGGGCCTGAGTGGTCAGCCCACCAGCTGTCCTGCGCCCACACCACCAGGGTGAACTTTCCTGTACTGCCTGGCTGGCTCACCTAAGACTGTAGCCGGCAGGGGGCAGGGCCAGCTCTCCTGCTTTCATACCCTCAGGGGTAGCTCAACCACATCCATGCCACCTTATGTGGCAGGGACAGCTCTCCCATGCTCACCCATGCTCCCACCACCAGGGCCAGCTCTACTGTGCCAAGTGAGGTGCAGGGCCCTGCTCTCCCAAGTGCCAGAGCCAGTGAGGGACAGAGCCAGCTCTTCCTAGCCCTTGGACATCAACCTGGTCCCAGACCATGGCCAACTCAGACCAGGGACTTTCATAGGGTCTTTAGTTGGTAATCTGAGCCATGGACATGGCCCATAGCGGCACTACAGGCAGAGACTTCACCGTGGCCTCAGGTGTCAGCCCAGGCTACTCACAACTCTCTCCACCCTCCCCTCCCAGTTCCACTCCTCTTCATAGAGCTCAAACCACCCCACTCATCTTTCTCTCCCCTCTGTCCACCACACACTTGCACACCTTGATGGCTTCTGCTGTGGGCAGGACACACAGCTGACGGAAACCTGGGTGTCTTCTGCTCACACACACTGTGGGCGGGCCTCTGGGTGTCCCCTAGACACTCATATCTTGTGGCAGCAGGCTGGCCAATCTTATTATGTAGCCCAGGCTAGCCTCAGATGTCTGAATGCAGGAGTTGCGGGGGCATACCATCGTGTCTGACTCAAACAGACTAGCAAACTTCTGATCCTACTCCCTCTGTGTCCCACGTGTTGGGAGCATAGAACATGAGGTTTCTTTTAAATGACAAAATACCACTAGCCCTACATCGGAGGGCACAGTTTAATGCTTAATTATAAAGACATGAGCAGCAATAACAGATTCAGCTCTGATTTTCTAATGAGATTATTTATTTATTTATTTATTTATTTATTTAATTTACTTCTCAAGGGACATATGCATTTCTGAGGTGGGAAAGAAAACAAAATCCATACCACTCAGAGGCTGTTGGACAGAGACCGAGTGAAGTTAAAGACCAGCACAGACAGACAATCTCTTATCATAGTGGTAGCACTGGGTGCCAGATTAAAACAAAACAAAACCACCAAAACTAGCATTTAAATACCACACACTGTAGAAATGGTGAGACAAATTTCTTTTATGGATTCCAGTAGAGTGACCTAGCTTATTAGTGTACTTTGGTGACAAAAAGTAAATAAAAATTAAAAAAAAAATCAACACTTGTCTCCTGGGCATGAGCAGAGGGAATTTAGCTTTAAGCTCCTCACAGCCTCAAAGGGAGAAGACCTATTGCCCCGCACTCAAATGCCAGTTGTATTTTTGGACATAAAATATTATAATTACATTGCAGACGCTAGCAGGGTGTTCTGTATTTTCCCCCAAGGAATGGTGCAGCCTTATTTAGAATAATATATTTACCCATTCGTTTCCGAGCTGCTTAACACACATCGCTTGGTGAGCACTGATGACATTCACCCTTAACTGCGGCTCTCACAGCAGCAGAGAAACACTCCAGGCAGGAATTCATTAGACACACTAGATGGTTTTAAGGAAACCCCTCACTGGTGCCCTTTAATGCTCTTTGTTCAGTGGGGCTGCTTTTAACACAGCCATTTCTGATAAAAAAGAAAAAAAAAAAAAACCTCTACCTTATACTCAAATGCGGAACTAATGTTTGAGCCCTTTAGACTTTAATACCCAATAAGATGACTTTTCTGGCTTGCATGGATTGAATAACCAGTAAATGTTCACTGGCTTGGGGCTGAGATGTTTTCGGAATTCGGTGACATCATGTAGACAAAATTTGGTGGTTAAACTACTAGATAATACTTACATAATTTTAAGAATTGCATTATGTGATTCTTTTTGGTATGTTAAAACCTTAACCCCTTGCTTTGGTCAGTATTTTGGCATACTTCAAACCTCATGTAGCATTTTCAGAATATCTAGTAAGAGTTTGACTCATAAGATCCATTTCCCTTCCCAGTGCTCTGTCTGTTGCTACTAAAACTTTCAGTATCTCCCACAAAGTTGAGCCTCCTCCACCTCATCATCACCATCATCATCTCATCAAATGTTTCCTTGTTGACGACATCTTAGCCAGAGGACCCAGATATTACGCTGAGGATCAGAAGGTAGTTTTGCCTTATTCTTTCTAGGAGAAAACCCTCATTAGGTCAAAACTATAATTTGGGTATACTGAGACACGTAAGACACATCTGCTATATTGAAGCAAGACTTTGTCAAGCGCCTTAGTGACACGTGTTTGTTGTGAGCTCTGCCTTCTTTCGAAGTCTCCATCAGGAGCTAAGGGCTCTTATCATCAAACTGCTGATGCTGTGCGATGGCAAACACTTCCAACCAGAGCTTTTCCCAGTCCTCGGCATCCTCAGGGATGCCAGCCTTTGGTTTGTGGAAACTGTTTGCACACTTTCCATGATGTCAATTGCATCTCTCTAGTTCTTCCATCAGTGTTGTATCTTTCCAACACGGCATTCATACTTTGCAGCCTAGTCTTGAGTCTGCCAAGGTGATATAGTGAAAATATGTTCAGTTCTCTTAAAAAAAAATGTGTCTGCATCTGGCTCACATTCCAAGGGTCAGAATATAGACACCTTGATCGAAAATGCAGCTCTCAAAGTGCCCTTGTACAATACGACAGCAATTAGCCATGTGACAATTTAAATTGACCCTAAATTGATTTAAATTAAGTATACTTAAGATGGTTTTCAGTATCATTTGCCACTTGACAAGTGCATGATGGCCACAGGTGGCCAGTGGCCTCTGTGTAAGGAAGTGTAGAAGTGTCCCTGCGTTAATGTAGGACACTATGTGTGGTATGATTCTGGTGTTACTGTAGGACGCTGTGTGTGGGGTGCTGTTCTAGCATGTCTTTACTGTTCTGTTTCTCCTAGAAACTCCTGGTTGGTACTTTCGTCTCGGTGAGCCGTCACCCTCATATAAATGTGACTCACACAGCAGTAATGTCACTCAGTCCCTAACTACACTGCTTCCCTGCTCTCCTCTGCTCACTCACTGCTACGATTCATATAACTGTAATGCTCTATTCTCCTTGTCACGTCACCAGATGAATCCCTGTTCCCCTTCAGAGTGACACTCTTAAAACCTTACAAGCACACAGCCTTAAGCACTGCCTGAGCTTCGCCCTGCTGCAGCTGTCATTCTTACAGGGTCCACGTTGGCCTGTCCTTGTCCAGTGGGGACTTCTTCAGGCTTACCGAGTCCTTCTTAAGGACCCCACTTTTCTCCAAGAGCTTTCTTGCCATCTGGATCAATGACAAGTTTCAGTTTTATTGTATATGTGTCCCAACATGGGCCCAGAGTCAGCAACTTCTTCCAGGAGCCTGGGTCCCTCTTAGTGGGAAACTGATATTCTAAGACTACAATGTAAGTCTAGAAATTCTCATTATCAAGCCTGTGCCTATGTGTGCATGTGTACGTATGTATGTACATGTATGGCTACATGGGTGTTCATGTGTGTGCTTGTGCACACCAGTGTGCATGGATGTATGTATGTGCATATTTATGTATATGCATGTGTGGGTGTGTGTGTGTGTACACATGGGGATACTTGTGTGAATGTGTGCATGTGTTTGTGGGTTGAGAGTATGTGTGTGCATGAGTGCATGTGTTTGTGAGTGCATGGGTGCATGTACGTATACATGTGTATATTTGTGTGTGCATGTGTGTGTTTACATTTATGTGAATGTGAGGGGTGTGAGTGTGGGCATGTGTGTGTGTGTGTGTGATATCAAGGACAATGAACAAAAGAGGATGGCAGAATTTATAAATATTCATGCTTTCTTTGGTTTATCTTATAGTAAACACACAAGAGCCTCAGAATAACACTGCTAATGGTATCCACATCATATGCTCCCTGAGAACAGATTTCATGCGTGCACGCTCTTCCTGCCTCAGCTTGCTCAGAGCTGCAGTACATACAGTAAGGCACACTATTTCACCACAGAGCTATGGCGCCTTAGCCTCTCCCTTTAGCCCTTTATTTTGTCTCTGTAGAGAACCGTGGTTTATTTTTATATCAGTGTTTATGCTAATCAGCTTCCTGTCACTGTGACAAAATAATTGGGATAATCAGCTTAAAACGAGAGGAAGGTTTACTTTGGTTCACAAGTTTGAGGGTGTGAATCCGTGGTCTCTTGGTCCGTTGCCTTTGGGCCTGCAGTGAGGAGCATGCCCTGGCAGGAGCGAATGGTGGGAGTAGCTACGATGCAGAGAGGAAGAGAAGAGGGGAGAGCCATGATCTTGATGACCTAACTTCCTTACACTTGGCCACTCATTACGGGCATCACTGCCTCTCTGTAGTGCCACCAGCTGGACCTTAAAACATGGGCTTTTGGGGTCACTTGTCTAAGCCACAGGAATGTTTCTAGCCATGTTGTCTAAAGCGCATCTCTACTACGCCCATGCAAACAATACTCTGTGGGCTCCTACTGACAATGAGATCTAGTTTTACACTAAAAGCTTAAGCTATTAGTGGCTCACTCATTCTTCTCTTGAGCGTTAGAAACACATTACTCTTTTTTTTTTCCTGGTATTAAGTACTATGTCCACTACACCTTGCAGCAACCTAAGCTTTCTGTAAGAAGTCTTTCTGTATAGATGCCTAAAGGATATTTTCCCCTTTTGGTTACCCTGCATCTGGCTCTAGCCAGTACAGGCCATACGCTCAGGTCGTTGGTGTGCTCTTACCACACCGACACTGAAGGAAAGTTGCAGTCCAAGAGAGAATTTCCTTCTGCATCACTGTCCTAGTAGTTCCCTCTCTTTTAAAGATGCCAGTTTATCCACATTAAACTTTTGCCTGTTGTCAGCATTTAACACTTTAAATCTTCTTTGTGTCTTTTGTTCTGAAGTTAATAGGTATTATTATTATTATTATTATTATTATTTATAGGTATTTATTTGTATTTTAGCTTATTTTGAATGGGCACGTTGGTTGTTTATGGGATGTTTGTAGGCTCCATGTTTTCTTGTTCAAATAACTTTATGTAGGGTGGCCTCTGGCACTCTCCTGATGCTCTCTGCGAGCTCCCCTGAGCCCACAGTGGGAGGGGAGGCTCAGGAGACTTCGCCAACTCCACAGGACTCCCTTTTCTTATTTCATCAATATGTACCAAGGCATGTCAGCTTGCCCTCTGAGACTTCCTTTGTGTAAATTCTTGCATCTTTTTATTTCTTTTTGGTTTTTGTGGAAGGGTCTCATGTAGCCCAGGCTAGCCTTGAACTTGCTATGTAGCCTTGAATGCTCAGTTCTTCTGCTTTCATCCCAAGTGCCAGGATAGCAGTCATGTGTCTCTGCCTGGCTCCCTCATCTCTGCTGCCAATGTCCTCCTCAGTGTCGACACAGCAACAATTTCTCCTCAGACTGTCAGCCATCGAGGAGAGGAGCTGTGGTTATTTGGTTTCAAGAGTTTAAGTGATCTGCTCGGCTACAACCCCTTTGAGAATTCATCAAGGGCAACGGACAATCTGGTACTGAGTTGGTTAAGCCCCTCCCTGAATGAGCAGCCACTCTCATTGTCTTAGTTGGGGTTTTCCTGCTGTGAGCAGACACCATGACCAAGGCAACTCTTATAAGGAAGGATTTAATTGGTGCTGGCTTACAGTTCAGAGGGTTAGCCCCTGGATATCATGGTGGCATGGTGCTGGAGGAGCTGAGAATTCTACATCCAGATCAGCAGGCAGCAAGAAGAGAGAACAAGACACTCGCCTGGCTTGAGCATCTGAAACCTCAAAGCCCACACCCTGAGACACACTTCCTCCAACAAGGCCACACCTCCTAATAGTGTCACTCCCTATGGGCCTAGGGTGGCCACTTTCATGCTCACATCACGTGCCAACTTCCAATAGGTACCTGTATTCTTAGATCCTCCTATTCTGAGCTCATCAGAGTCCCCAGTGCTCTGCACAAACCCTGGCACCCCAGTCTTCCTGGGTTATGAGATTTGTAGAATACCCGGCTGTGTATGTTCTGAGGTGAGTGCCGTCCATGGGTGATGCCATTTGGGTGTATCCTGTGTTAAAAGGCTTTGGGGAGGTGACCGTATCATGAGGGCTCTGACATAATCTCTGACTGACCCACTGATGGATTTGTCATAATTTGGTGACATTACTGGAAAGAAGTGGAATGCAGGAGGTGTAGCCCAACTGGAGGAAGCTTCTGAGGGGCAGTTCTTGTCCTGGGCTCATCCCCTGCTACTTCTGCCTCCTGCCTGCTGTAAGGGAAACAGCCTCGCCCCGCTTACAAGGCTTTGGTTTGCCACAACCCAGAAATAATGGAACCAGCCACACATGGACTAATAATTCTGAAATCGTGACCCCCTAAATCGATCTACCCTCTTTTTGAATGGTTTCCATCAGATACATGTTACAGAAATCACTAGTGACAAACATCACTACTTTTGCTACCCTACTATTTCCGCTTTTGTGTGAACATTTGGAGATAGAGTTTTAAAATTATTGTATTTGTGCTAGCAAGATGGCTCAGTGAGTATAGGTGTGGGCTTCGAAGCCTGACAACCTGGATTTGATCCCTAGAACCCCCATGTTGGGAGAGGGCTGATGCCCCAAGTTGTCCTCCCACCTTCACACAAGCATAGTAGTATGCACATACACGTATGCATGCACACATGCGCGAGCGCGCGCACACACACACACACACACACACACACATCAAATAAACAGAAAACAAAAACCTATCAGACACATTTATCTTAAAAGTATATTTTTCACTCATATTCCAAATGGACAACTAAATACAAGACTTGTGCCTATGTGGCTCTGCCAGCCTCACTGCTGACTGGCACTGCCATGCCCTCTCTGCTCCCTCAGAAGATCACTCCCACTTCTCCTCTGGCAGTCCTTGTTCTCCTTGGGGATGGTGCACCCACCACAGGCATTCAGATGGGGCAGCCCTTATCTGCGTTCCTGAAGGTGTTTATTTTCCCTGCCACCGCAGTGTCTGGGAGCATCCCGACAGTCTTTGTTAGTGGTTACAGGGTCACAAGCGGCCAGAAGAGTAGAGCTGCACGCACTCAGAGGACTGGGGCTTTTTATGTTCTACCCTAACAAAGAGTGGGTAGCTAGGAGGCTAGAGGGACAGAGTGACAGCACAGATTAGATCCTGCAGTATTGACTCTTCCAGTATACCAAGGTCACTGAAAAGGAAAAACAAAAACTAAAAGCCAACCATCCCCAGACTCCCTTGGAATTTGATTTCAAAATGTGGCCATGGCTCTTTTACGGAGGTATTCGAGTGCTGCTTTGATTTGTAACTGGGTCACATGGACAGAACGATCTACTTTGTAGACAGAGGCAAAGGCAGCTGCACTCTTGACTTGGCCAGAGCTGCAGTGACTTTCTCAAGACGGTGGAGGCGGTTGGTTTTGGAGCCAGCAGCTGCTGTGACAGCTAGCTTCCTGACCAAGGCAGCATGGCAGTCCCTCTGACAGCCTGCCACATGGTTCAGGGAATGATTCCTGCAAGTCTGATTTGCAGTCTGTTTCTACTGCCCTGCCATGATCCGGAAAACCCCAAGCTAAGTCACTCTGTTCACTCTGCCTAGAACAGAGCACCACGCTGTCTGTGACTGACTCCTGTCCATCAGAGCCAGCGAGATGATAAAGCACACCCAGCCACACCCCGCCCCAGGCCTCTTATCTCAGCTGCAGCAGGTACCGGGTTGTGGGTGACTCCCATCTTGAGGCAGGCACATGTGTTTGTTCTCCAAGGAGACAGAAGGGACAGTCTACTTCTGGCACACACACAAACGGCAGTGGCAATACTTCTTATATTCAAGCCACAGTCACTGGTATTTTTGATTCACTTTTTATATTCTCCTGGAGAACTCTAAAATTAAACTGTCATTTGTATCTTTGTATCCTTTTACAGAACTGGTGTCAGGGAAATGAGGCATGATAATTGTTTTCTGACCTGAAGCAGGTAAAATGCTTCCAACTTAGGATGCAGTTCGTGAACAGTATAGCCTCCCTCCTATTAGCTGGACATATTATCTACCAAATGTGAACGAGCTGTTCTGCCTCAGCCGTGCCTATATAAACACTGGGGAAGTAGCAGTGAGAGTTGGCTGGGTCATTTTGAGGGTTCTAACTAGAAGATTCAACAGCTATTTAATGAGAAAGTGCTTGGCTTTGAGCCCTGCAGGCAACAGGGGTTGGTCATCTTGCACAGGGCTGGTCTGTTCAAAGGGGGCACTTCTGACAGCAAAGGACAGGTAGCACCAAGCATAGACAGGTGTTTTCAAAGGGTAAAGTATGTGACTGCTCCTATATGGAGTCCCTCAGGGCAACAGGTCACCTCTGAGACGCAGACCATTAGGACTTGTGTCTCCTATGTCCTTGCATTTCCTGGAACAGCAGCAGGTGTGGCTTCTCACTCCTAGAAATCCAGTGTGTGCAGAAACAGCCATGTGTCTTGCCTCTCACGTGTAGGTGACAGGACCCTGCTTGTTTCCTTGACACCAATTCCAATAATCAGCAGTAGGACAGTGATTAAGATACCATGAGACTTCAGTATAACCAGATTTCTGGAACCCAAGAACTGGGACAAATTAAATTGTAGTGAACAGGATGCTCCTTCAGTGTTGAAACTCATTACAAAATGATTGAGCCACACTCCTGCACCCCTCCTACTTGACCCAGCACGAAAGCCATCCATTCCATGGACAGACATCTGCAAACGGAGGCAGTCTTTGACAGCCTGGGCATGCCAGAACCCAAGCAGCATAAGGGTACACACGCACTGGGGCAGCTGGGTTGAGTACTGGGCACACTTAAGATGAGAAGGGCGTCATTGAGGTCGGTGACTCTATTAAGGAGTCACAGTCTGAATGGACTGTACTGGAGACAATCCCGGAGGAGGGGTGATGGGAGATTAATTACATATGAGGACTAACCAAATAAGCAGTAATTGGAGTCAAATTCTCCCTGTTGGAGAAGTCTAGAATAAACACCAGATACTTTGTAATTAAGCATCATTACCAACCTACAGATGCAAATATATTTTGTTTGTATCTATAAAGATATTGGATGTTCATATTATATAATTAAAATGTGTAATAGACACATATGTATTTCTCTATATAGTTGTATATAGTATATACATCTGTGCATGTCAACATGGCACGCTATTTGAGTTGGCCTGGATTCGTGACCCTGCAGTGGCAATAGGTACATCTAGTGCCCAGATCTTGGCTTTAATATGATTTTTCCACTAAAAAGAATCAGAGACCCTTGGAGAAGTGACTGATTTCAAGGCTAGGACAGGCAAGGAACACGATGAGCTCAAAGCATCTTGTACTAGAAAAGGGGGAAGATGAGGACATGGTCAAAGGACACGGGGCAGGCTGAAGGGACTCTGGTAGAATTGGGGACAATTGTAGTATCAGAAAGAATAATGATGATGATGAATTATATCTCACTGAGTATAATAAGTAAAGACATCATGAGAAAAATAAACATAACGACAAAATGGATGGCTTGATGAATAAAGGCTATTTCTATAATTTCAAAGCACCTCCCTAAAGTATTCATTAATGAAAGGAGCAATTTCACAGTAGAAGAGTTCAGGACATACAATGTTAGTCAAGAAATTGAAACAAGCAATTTGAACTTTTATGTCATCTGATGCCCATGTATAGTATTTCTGCCTGCATTCATGATGTATCCTAAGCCAACAGACATTTACTGTCTTAGTATATGGCTACTCATATGGAACTAGTCAGGAGCTTAGGAAGGGCCTAGTTTGGTTATGATTCAAGGTCTGTCACAGGGCTGCTACCAGCTCCCTGGCTATAGCTGTTATCAACTCAAGACTTACCTGGCGCTGGGCGTCTGATAATCTCAGCTCATTCTCTTGGTTGATGTGATGGTCAGATGCTCTAGTGTTTTCTGTGTCTGTGCACAGGGCTGCTCCAGTGTGAAAGCTTGCTTTCCCCAAACAGTGACCCCACAGATCACTTTAGAACCCAATCATTTCTCCTCTATGCACTTGGCTAATAATCTGAATTTTAAATCACCCCAAAGGCCTATGTTTCATGGACCTTGGGTCCCTTGTAGGAGGTGACAGAACCTTGAAGAAAGTTGGGTGCACAGCAGGGACTATGCAACCCCAACCCCTTCCTCTTGAAGCAGGTCTGCCTGCCACACTCTCCTGTCACCTTGTTCTGCTTCGCTGATGGATCATGAACCGAAGCTTTTGAGGCTGTGAGCCTAAGAAACTTTTCTCTTTACAAGCTAATTGTCTTAGGTATTCTGCTATAGTGATAGAAAGTTTGACTAAAACACTCCTGGTACAAAGTGGTAGGGATGATACTGGGGTGTGGATAAATACATGTAGGGCCGATTTGAAGGCCAGACACTGTGCTTGGATCTAATTAGAGCAAACTAAACCCACGGCCAGTCTACAAAACAACTGACTGTATTCTTCAAAGTGTAAGTGTCAAGGACATAAAAATCAAGGAAGGGTGGTGGTATGTTCAGAATAAAGGAGACTTTAACAATTAAATGCAGTGTGAGGTTCTAGGTTAGACCTTCTCCTAGACAAGGATGTTACCAGGACAACTGTGAGAGCTGTGAATGAACGAGCAGTCACGGGCTCACACCTAAGCTCCTGTGGCAATCTATTGTGACCTGCCCCACTCAACCCCACCCTACTCCAGAGCCCTTCAGCTGTGGTTCTCACCACCTTCTGCCTACTTCTTGGATGTGCCAAGATGGTTCCTGCCTACTCCTTAGTGTGTGCTCTCTCTGCACTGAACATGCTCCAGCCATCTCAGAGCAGATTTCTTTCAAGTTGGATCTCAGGTCAGCTTCTCCAAGAGATCAGCTTTGCGCACACTCAAATAATCCCAGCATTTGAGAGGCAGAGGCAGGTAGAGCTCTGTAAGTTCTAGGCCAGCCAAGGCCACATAGTGAGATCCTGTCTCAAACAAACACACAAAAATTCAAAACCCCAAACTAAACAAACAAACAAACAAACAAACAAGCAAACAAATGACCTAAAACAGTGTTGGGCTCCTGCCCCAACCACTTTCTCCTATTTCTTTGGTTTGTGAGTCTTCAAGGCACTTGTTCCAAGATGGAATTGTCTTCTTTATGGTGTTACTGATTCGTCCTATCTGCACGCCCCAGGTCAGAAGGATGCTGAAGAACTCAGATGGTCTTGACCTTTACTGTCTGCCCAGTGACAGAGCAGTGCCTGATGCAGTGTAAGTACTTAATACATAGCTAGTGCATTAATGAACCGCCCACTCTCTGCTTCAAGCTATTTATAATCCCAGCTAGACTTGTGGCTGTGATCATGACAATTATACAGTTTTAGAAATTACTTTTATTTCAGATCACTTTGCCCAACCTCAGACCAAATGAAGAGATGCTACAACATTGCCACAAACAACACAGCTTTCACTTGCGTACTCTGGGTAATGCAAGAACATGAGACTCTCTTAGCACCATGGACAGTGCTAACCACTGCAAAGATTTTCTTTTCAGGAATCTGAAATCTTCATCCTGATATGTCCCACTTACTGGTCTCTAAATCAACATAAAAACCCTGCTTCACCTCACAGTGATTCAAGCGTTACTCAAGGAAATGATCACATGACTTCTAATCCTCTTTTCTGAGATAAGCCCCCTGGACTCTCTCAATATGAAAAATTAACAAGCTGTGAGCATGAGAAAGGGCTGAAAAACTTCAGTAGCCTGGTTTGAAAAAAAAAAAAAAAAAACCTTCCTGGGCATCTTATCTGAGAGCTACAGGATGCACACCCTTGGGCTTTCAGAGAACACGGTCTCATTTCTCAGGCTGTCTTTTACTCTCTGGAACAGCTTGCTTCTCTGCCGCATGCTCTTTCTGATACTGAGCGAGCTAAAACATTCATAGCCAGTCAGGCTCGTAAGCATCCTCCTGGAGACTTATCATTTTCCAAACACATTTGTGGCTTTATATTTTCTCTGCTGAACACATTTTACATTCTAATAAGATGAGAGAAAACCCATGTGATGTAATAGTTCGCTAAAGAGCTTTGTGGCAGGGGCTCTTTGCTGAGGGCATTAAACAATTTATTTCATGACTATTCTATGTGGAAAAAGCCATTTTTCATTGTCCTCTCCTTTGGACTTTCACTATGTTCATGGCGCAGGAGGGTAGACTGCTCCTGTGGTTCCACAGAGAATATTTTAGTGACCACCTGCACCCTCCAGTGCATCTTGCATAAGAGAGAAAGCCATCCATCAGTGGGTATTACAGAGTGAGTAAGGAATGCATCAGGAGCCACGCCTCACAGAGCTATGTTCTAGCCCAAGCCATCACCTCACAGAGGGAGCCACGGCTCAGACAGGTAGGGATTCAGTTAGCAATGGCAGTGTGGGGGCCAGACCCCGGAGTCCTGACCCCAGAATCATGAAGCCTCTCTTAACAGATGCTTGGGCAAACAAACTGCAGTCAACTGGCCACACATGGAGGACTCTGTTTTAATTTGTGTTTAATAACTGACTCACTGTGGTGGTCTTGCTATATGCACACAGTGTAAATAACAACTTTAAGCCAATCACAGTAAATCATGCAGTAACAGGGGTTGGCATGTGACCCAACCCTGGGCACTGGGACTCCTTCTTCCTGGGCAGGAGAATGAAACCCACTCCTTCTGAGGCTGCAGGATTCTGTGACAGCACCCCGGGAACACACAAAGCTTGTGAACCCTCTCTACTGGGGGCCCTGTCCTTGCCTTTCAGGGAAGACAATAATGACTTTACTGCTTGAACCAGAGGACTTAGGTGGTCTGGTAACTGAGTCTAGAAGCACTCTAAAAAGTCCAGGGAACTTTGGGAGAAGCTTTATAAACAGAACATTTGCTTCCTTTGCTTTGTAAACAAAAAGAAAATTTATGCATAGGAAATAAACAAACACTTCTATAGTCCGCAGGGAGGTAATTTACTAGAAGGAGCTATCTTAAGGGTCTTGCAGATAATTCTGGATGTATAGAATCTAACAAGTGTTTTAAAGGTTTGCAATGTGGAACTGAAACTATATGAATTGACAAACTATCCACACTCTTATCTAAAATCCACTGTCTATCTTAAACTTGAGACTTTTATTTTTCACCTACACATGATTTTTTAACAGCCTGCATTAAAATCCTCTGAGCTTTGATGATCTTTCTAGCCCAGGGATCTTTTGATTCCTGCCTGTCTGAGCCGTGGCTCCCTCTGTGAGGTGATGGCTTGGGCAGATAACAGATTTTATTTTAATAGTATTACTTTTAAAAATCATATTTTGGGCTGGAGAGATGGCTCAACAGTTAAGAGCACTGACTGCTCTTCCAGAGGTCTTGAGTTCAATTCCTAGCAACCACACAATGGCTCACAACCATATGTAATGGGATCTGATGCCCTCTTCTGGTGTGTCTGAGGACAGCAACAATGTACTCACAAAATAAACAAATATTTTTAAAAATCATATTTTTTAAAATCACTTCTAATCTCATCACATATATAAAATAAATAAATCTTAAAAATCATATTTGTTAAAATCTCTTCTAATCTTATCAGGAAAATCTGTATACATTATGTGTGGTACTACATGCATACTTTCAAAACTCTGCTTTTCACTTGAAAATTCTAACGCTGTTATTGGTAATAAATTCTGCAGGCTGTTTTCCTTAAAATGACAGGCTTGCTTGATCATTTCTGTGGAAGTGACTGCCAAATACTTAAGCCTGGAGAACCACAGTCCTGTCAGTCAGTCTGGTTCTGGGAGGGGAGTGTGGAATCCTCTCACAACTGAGACAACTGTAGAAGTCCCTTCCCTCAGAGCCACAGGACTGAGCAGCAGCCAAGAAACCTTCTGCATATGCATTTCACAGTGGTCACAGTCCCCAGATGACACAGGCACGGCTACCTAGCAACCTTTACTAATCCATCAACTGACTTAAGCATACAAGGTGTTTCTCCTTGTCACTGTCATCCACACCTCCTCCTCCTGCACCCAACCCTCCTCTAGTGTCAAGGAAGGGACACTAAGCTCTAGGGCTTGGTGGCACTGCCTTAATTTCACGGCTCACTGAAAAGGCCTTGGTGCCCCAGGGATCTGCAGACCATTTTTGGAGGACAAATGCTTTGGGTTGCCCCTTTTGTTCCTTTGGTTACAAACTCCATCATTTCTATAGCCACATGACACTGTCTGTGTGTCCTGTGACAAACTCCACCATTTCTATAGCCACATGACACTGTCTGTGTGTCCTGTAGGCACCCCCTCCCTTCAGAAGCACTTACCACAGCACTTGGGCTGGGTTCTACCCGCTCGGCTCCAGTGTCAGAAAAATGGGCTTCAGGCTCAGTTTCACCACTCAAAACTCCTGTAACTCTGAGTGAGCTACAGACCCACTAAGCTGCTTATCTTAGAAAATTAGGGGACTGACCTTGACAATCTCCATATTTTCTGATTCTCAGATTTTATGGTCCTAGACACACATACTCACGTATGTACACACACACACACACACACACAGAGAGAGAGAGAGAGAGAGAGAGATCATATCGAAGCACTTCTGAAAATGCCATCTTGGAGTCCTTCCCCAAGCCTGGTTGTATTGTGAAGCCCTAGGTGTCATCCTTGACAGGCTTTGGACAGGAATCAGTATGTGAGATATTTACATGATGCTAGTAGACGTTTTATGAGACCGTTGAGAAATAACCAAGGTTGCTGATGCGAGACAAAAACTAGACTCAAGGCCGAAAGGAAGCAAGAACTAACTCAGTAAGCAACATCTCTAACAATCCTGGCTTTGAAAGAACCCATCTTACCAAGGCTGCTCACAGGACCGACCGGAAGCGCAGACTCGGAGCCCATGGAAAATGCAGAGAACAGAAAAAGCTCCCCACTCACGCCCGAGAGGCTTCAGGTATAATTGTGTGTATGCTTGCTAAAGAGACACCTTAAATGCAGCTTTCCCTCTTTCTGCTGCTTTCAAGATCATTAGATCCATTTTCTTAGCTCTATTTTATTATAAAAAATAAAATTCAGTTGAGCACACTAACTTAATTAGCTAATTTATTTTCTATTTTCTAACTATATGACACAGGAATGGTTTAGCCATTTATCTTCTGAAATAAGCTTCAACATTTTATTTTCAAAGAAAGAATACATTATTCTGAAGTATGATGTCAAAAAAGCATTAATTTATTTTATTTCTATAGTAAGTAATGTGTTTCTAACATAATTACAAAACATAAAATGGTTAAAAAAGTCAGGGACCCCAACCCTAGACAAAGAACCACAGGCAACCACGGAATACTGAGAGGGAAAATTAGTATTCTGTAGAGAGGACCCCCTAACTGATAATCCAGCGGCAAGTGGTCAATCCTGAGACCACAGCCACAGCCACACGGATGCAACATGTTACATTCATATGGTTATGTGCATAGATATGTCTATACTCAATATATATGCTCAATATATATGTTGAAGAAAAAGAGAACCCATGAGTTTGATGAGGGATAACAAGAAAAGGGGCTAGAGAGAGTATGAGAAAGGGGGTGACTGATGTAATTAAATTATAAATTAAAATGATATTAAAAAAGAAAGTCTCAATCCCCTTTTCTTTATGGGTAAAGACAGGATGCATTTATTGGGATGTTTGGGGTTTAATTAGCATTTGGTTACCTCGAACATACAGAATACAAACTGGCTATAAACTGGCTCAGCTAACACTAGAGAAGAGAATGCAGTTTGAGAGTGAGGATTTAACCGCCACATCTCCACTCTCTCACACTCTTTTTAACTCTAAGGTAAATGTGAAAGTGCTCTGCATACCTGAGAACAAAGGCAAATGCAAATGCAAACTGGGAAATTACGGTTCTGTTCTATGCAGGTTACACACATGCTTTTAAGAACTGGTTACAGCCAGGCGTGGTGGTGCATGCCTTTAATCCTAGCACTTGGGAGGCAGAGGCAGGCAATGTCTGAGTTTGAGGCCAGCCTGGTCTACAAAGTGAGTTCCAGGACAGCCAGGGCTACACAGAGAAACCCTGTCTCAAAAAAAAAGAACTGGTTATAATACATCAAAGAATTCTCCCATTAAGAGCCTCAACAATTTGGTAGTAGTAGGTAATAAAAACATCAGACAATCTGTGGTCCATTTTACCCCATCTCACTAATGCATACGTTAACTAACAACAGTATCCATTGAGAACAATCATGAGACACTCACTAAGCTCTGAGCTGCTAAGTCTGAAATGGAAAACAAACCACAATAAAATATAAGTTTACAACTGTGGTTGTCTTACCATAAATTTCAATCTATTTGTCTTAGCATTTCTCTCACATTTGATTAATGTATACTATTCCTAAAAGAGGGAAAACTACTGAATGTCATTATTTAGATTGAAAGCAACACTATGTATCAGGTCTCACCCTAAAGACTGGAGTTATAAACCAGATGAACTAACTTTCAAACAACTTATTTTTTCAAACTTGTTTTAGAACCAACCTGCCACACAGTAGCATCAATTTGCTAAGGACTGTCTGTCCTTATAAAAATGAGAGGGGTAGCTAGAAGCACAGTTTTTTACCTATGAAAATGTGTAACTAGTTTTAGTGATTTCTGATGTTACACCACAGGCTTCCTCATGGGCGTAAGGAAAAAGAACAATAACATCCAAATATTAAACATGGGGGAACTGCATAGTAAGAAAAGATTTGCTGGTGAATTTTAAATATAATTATATTTATATTGTGATGTCAGGAAGTCACAGCACAGTGACACAGCATAAAACCACTATCACTCCATGTGCCCCAAATCACCCCACCCACCCACCACACACAAAACTCACGGTTATCCATCCAGCTAGCAAGATAGCAAAAGGCTAAATTATTACAGACATGGTTCTTAAATACAATACTACACGCACCCTGCCCCACAGGAATATCCCTTAGGTGGTCTTTTCAGATGCCCAACTCTGCTCCCCATGTACAGGGAAAGACAGTGTTCTATTGGCCCAAATATATTCTAACACTGTAATAAACTTCTTTAGAGTTTTTTCACTTTAATGTGTTCACAGATCCTTGGGGGGGGGTGGGGGTGGGAATTAAAAACATGTATCCATTTACCCTAGATGAATTAAAAGAAAAGCAAGAAATGATTTTTAAAACCAAGAATAGAAAAGTCTCCTAAATTCCTAAGTCTCTTTAATCTAGACCTTTTGGGGGTAACAAGCACCTCATTTGGATGTCCTGTTACTGTCTGAGGCTCACCAATTTAGCTCCCAGATCTGCACTGGGCCCTGGCTATTCTGGCAACACATGGCTTTATCTGGTCAACTGTGCTATGAAACTCCTGGTTGAAACTCCTGGCTGCCTGAGCTAGGTAGGATGGCAGACACCTGTAATCCCAGCATTTGGGAGTCTGACACAGGAAGACCACAAGTGCCCCTTAGTCTTGGGGCACGAGGGAAAAGTGTTCTACCTTGACAACAGCACCAGCCCTCTTTATAGTTTTTGATTTGAGATAGGGTCTCCCTAGGTTACATGGGCTGGCCCTGATCGCACTGTAGCTCAGGGTGGCCTTGAACTTGTAATTCTCTTGCCTCAGCCTCTCTAGTACCCAGGGTTATTGGCCTGCACCACCAAGCCCTGCTCCCCTTCTCTAAGTGAGGTGCTTCTTTTCTTGTCCTGATGTAGCCAGTAGATATGCTCTTTATCCTTGATTTAAATCCATTCTCCACACCATTTCCAAACTGACCTTTCTAAAATGCAAATACAAGCTCACCGCTCTCTTGATTACAATACAGCTTTGAAGCTAAAGTTCGTGTTGCCTCACCAGTCTCTTCCAGTCTTGTTCCCACCTGTACATGCCTCCTGCCCCTCACTACCTTCTTAAACTGGATGCATTCACTTCTGGGTCTTCCTATGGTTTGGATGTGATTTGATCCCCTCCCCCTCAATGGCTCATACGCTGGACGGAGCCTGACTCCTTGGTGTGGTGCTATCCTAAATTCCCAATGTACTATTGAGGTGGTGAACATTTTAGGGGTGGGCCCCAGTGTAGGGATGGTAAGATCTTTAGGCAGGAAGAATGATGTTTTAGTGAGTTTTAATAAAAAGCGTGAGGCTGGTCTTGCCCTTGTCTCTTGGTTCCTGTGTCCTGTGTTACCATGTGAACTCTCTCACTTCCTATCACTGTGATGCCTGACATGAGCCCTTCTCCAGAATTGAACAGTTATGATGCCATGTTCTTAAGTCTTCAGAACTGTGAGCTAAACAAAAGAGTGCTGCCTCGACTATTTTGTTACACTGATCCAAAGAGATCTATCTACAGCAGGCCTTTAAAAGGAGTGTACAGATGAGAGTTCAGGGTCACACACCCATGTTAAGGACCACCTGGGACCTCATATAAACATATGGCATATCTTATTCCACAAAGAAGACAGACAACACATAAAAATTAAAGTATCGGGCATTTTACATCCCTTAAAAGTTAGTGACAGCAATATCTACAATTACATTTATTGTTCATTATGCAAGGGACCCTTCAGGATAGCCCCACTCTGAAGTAGCAAATCCATCTTGACTTTCCCTAGAGACACTGCAGATGTGGCTGCTGTGTCACCTGTGCATCGGTAGGAGGCAGAGAGGAGAGAGGCTATGTCTACACTCAGGGTTCTGCCCTGTGAGTCTCTGAATGATTGGCAGCCTAACACTCCCTGACAAACATGAGCTTGAGACAGCACCAGTCCAGCACAGGGGGCCCGGACAGGGAACTAGCCTGAGAAGACCAGACAAGTGTGGCTGAGCTCCCAAGATGGGGAGTGAGCTGGAGACTAGAAGAACCCCCCTTGGGATATGGGTTCCAAGAGCAAGTGAGCCTGAGATAGATGACCCCTGCATGGGGCCCCTCAGGTGGTCCCTGGTGAGGAGCCAGCCTCAGATGATGACCAGACAGGTACCACAAGGACCAGGCAGGGAACTCATGCCCAAGATGGCCCTTGACTGGCACCATAATGTACAAGCAGGGCACAGCACTCCTGAGATGATCCCAGACACTCAGAGACCCTGGTCACTACTAAGATGAGCAAGTAAGTAGTGGAGAAATGGAAGAGAAAAAAAAACCAAATGGATGTGGGCACCATGAAGAGGCAGAACTGGAGACTCTAGGGTAGAGAGGTACAGTCTGATGTGAGCGCCCAGTGTCAATTCCTGGGATATAACAGGAGTATTGCCCAAAGCTTCCAATTGTTGTATCTGTGAATCTACCACAATTTATTTTGTTCTTAAATGCTGGAAACAGAGCTAATTTTTTTAATTCATGAAGTTCAGCAGGTATGAAGGCTCATACCTATAACCCCAGCACCTTGCATGTGGAGACAGGAGGACTGTTTTGAGTTTAAGGACACTTTGGCCTACATATTGACTTCCCAGAGAGCTTAGGCTATAGAGTAAGACTGTCTCAAAAAAGACACCTGCCTACCTACCTACACTCACATACACACACACACACACACACACACACACACACACACACACACACAATACACTTGGTCATATATTTATCCCCTATCGTCCTCCACCGACTCTTCCTGGATCATGCCCTTTTCACGTCCTCCTCCTGACTCGTGAACATCCCTTAAGTGTCAGTAAATGGCAGGATCCTGAGCCACCCTCAGGAGACCCAAGCACTGCCATAAGCCTAAGACTTCCTTCCTTACCTTGTATTACATTTCACCTTTCCTGTTCTAGAAGAATCCTACATCAGACAGCATCCATACAAAGTCTACATCTTGTATTTGGACCCATTTCTTAGAAGGGATTTTTAAATGAGTGAAGCCTCTCCCTGGAATAGGTAAGCCACAGAGAAGCAGGCATTTAGAAAATTGCATGCTCTGTCTTCAACCTACTGCTGACTGCAGTATAAGAACTCCCAGAGAATTCAGAGGGAAGTAATAATGGCAACAGGCTGGTCTTGCACTGAGAGACAAAAACCTACCTCAGACATCCCAACACCAGACATAGCAAGTCTCACTTGGGCCCCCAACACCAGGCGAGGCAAATATCACTGGGGCCCCCCAATGATAGGCATAAAAAGTCTCATTGGGTCCTTTTAACTTGGCAAGTGCCACAGGTGCAAAGGAAAAGGGGCAATGTGGAAAGCCTCCTTATGTCACAAGTCATCAGGGATCAAAGAAACAAGGGCAGACCATGGCAGGTGAGGGGGCAACAGAAGAGGGGTACACTTGGTGTCAGGAAGACAGTGAAACTGGTAGGACACGGGGACTTCATACAGACTCTGGGAGAGTGGAGAGGAGGTGGGCTGAGGTTTAGTATATTTCAAGAAATATTTACCAAGCACACAATTTAAGGCCTGTTATGAAGATCAATGGGGACTCAGAGACAGGTTACCCTCATTGAATGATCTAGCAGGCCTGTAATAACCCAGATATTTAGCAAGGAAGTTTCAGTATAACTGTACAAGGAAAGATGGTGTGTGTGCACGCACACGTGTGCATGCATGTGTGTGTGTGTGTGTGTGTGTGTGAGAGAGAGAGAGAGAGAGAGAGAGAGAGAGAGAGAGAGAGAGAGAAGGGGGCACCGGGACAAACCAAAGGTGGCATACTTTCTTTAAATATGAACAAAAGTCAAGAGCAACACAGTGCTGACATCAAACGGTGTCTACAGTCCCAGGTCAGGCAACAAGACCAGTGTGTATTGTGAATGTCACGGAGCCTCCATTTCTACTCAAGTGGTTTAAAAGGTAGCCGCCAAGCCTAAGTGTCTGTAGGTCACAGGTAGACAGCACAGGTACCAGAAGCAAGCAGTCTGGGCTTCACTCCTCATCCCTCCACCTGTCGGCTGCTTCAAATTGGGCAAATGACATCAACTGTGCACTTACTTCAGTTTTCCACCTCTGTAGAGAAGACACGATAAAAGCTACTTCTCTGTAATGTCTTTGGGAATTGAGTTAACACAGGAAATATAGGTTAAAGTACATAGGACAGAGGCCACCACACACTGAATGTATAGTAAATGACGGGTGATGTCATTCTACCTGGTGTGAACCAGAAAGCTGTCAAACTTGGATCAAACACAGCTTTGGGTATTTGTGCTGGCAACAGACAACTGTGTTGGATCCAGAGCAGTGTGGATTTAGCACGACCCTCTAGGCAATGGCCTGCAAGGTCCTGGGCAGCAGCGTCTAGATCCCCACCCCGGTTGCTGTACCTACAAAATAGGAAACCTCCATCCTGTGGGCTTCTTGGGAGTTTTCTTAGGGAGAATACATGTAACATTTTATGTTATTCTCTCCAGTTTGGAACAGGAGAGCTGGTAAGCCTCAGAATTTTAGAAAAACCTGGGAGATGATGAAGTTGGCAGAGCTGAGCCAGCAAAGAGGCATGTGAACTTACAAGACTCTCATCATTTTTAAATGCACTGGAGCCTAAGCTGCAGACAAGGAGGCTTCGAGGGCCTCGCACAAGTCTAGCTTCTGCTGCTTTGGATGTAGCTCTAGAGATCTAAAATGATAGCTGACATTTTACGAACCTGGTTATAGAGTTCCAGTTTAAAGGGCACACACACAACCCTCTCTAAAAACACACTTGGCAGTTGCCATGACAGCATGAGGCAGCCCTCACCAAGCTCTTTGTTATCCTGCTGAGGATGATGTGCAAAAACGTGCTCATGATAGACTCTTCACTAATTAAGTGGGAAAGGTTAAGATACAGTTCTAGATCGACATGGGTTTCGCCTGCGCCGGGGCTCGGGAGAGCAAATGTTGAAATATGAATAAGTAAGAACCAAGAAAGTAATAAGTACGACAGATACCATACCTAAGATTGGGAAAAGGAGGGAAGCTTTTACTCCTTCCCTCTCATCATTACCATCTCCTAATGAGCTGCACCTTCCCATTTTACTGGAAGGGTCGGTTTGCATCACATGACCTAGCTTAGCTCTCCGGTCTCTCTCACTAACATCCTAACACACTTTTGCTCTTTGTCTCGTCAATTTCAACTCGATGTGTTAAGAAGCTATAGTGAAGAAAATGGTTTCTAAATGAATGAGCTGATGTGCTTCCCTGCCTCCAGAGTAAAGTAAGGACTGAAAGGATGCTGGCAGGCAGGGAAGAAAGGGACCTCCAGGGTGTGACAGCACAACTTCATGCTCCTCCATCCTCACTAACCACCACACTTGGGGCAGAAACCCAGCACCTAGCACCTACCAATTAAGCACACACTGACAGTACTGACTGAGTGCCAGCAGTGCCAGACCCTGCCCAGACACCTCCCATAGACCCAGGTGAACCTCCACTATGCCTCCCTCTACAGAAGGAGTGGTACAGACTGTGGTCTGGAACCTCTCCTTGTCACCTCCATGCTTTGTCCTGACACTCAGACATGATGAGGCATAGAAAGATGATGGCAACCATGATGGTGACTTACTACGCACTCGCTCCAGACACTGTGCAAAGTATACTGGCTTCCTTCGCGCCACCCTCGTCTGCAGCAGGTGCTGTGGTAACAGCCACACAAAGTGTGAGTTGTTTGTTCAAGGTAACAACCCAGAAAGTGGCGTAATTTGAACATAGTTCTGTTTAGCTAAGAATTTGCTCCTGTTTAACGTCCACCAAGGCATTAGTGCTCATAGGGTTATGGAGCAATGAGAGACTTACCCACCCACGCTCAGAAGCACAGTTTTCAACCCGTGCTTTGCAACACAGGGGGTCAGATGGCCCTTTCATGGGGACCCCATATCAGATATTTACGATATGATTCTTAACAGTAGCAAAATTATAGTTATGAAGTTGTAACAAAATAATTGTATGATTGGGGTTATGACCACACATGGTGGTACTGTATTCAGGGGTGACAATTAGGAAGGTTGAGAGCCACTCCCCTGGAGGCTCTTCTGAGACACCTAAAGTCTCTCTGGCACTGGAATTGCTTCAACATCCCCTCTCTACCCAAGTCAGGGCAGAGTTCATGGAGGAAAGCCAAGGGGTGCAGTTTAAGGTTGTAACCTCTTCTCCACCCCCACCCCCTGTTCTCCCAAGACAGTTTTCAGTAAAGAAAGTAGCAGGAAGAATGCTTCTGTGTGTCAAATTATACTAAGTTGGTGACAAGAATGGATATTTCCCCTAACAAGTCACCAGACACTCCACAATTGGCATGCACACTGAAATTTTTTTTTTAAGATTAAATATAAGGCCAGCAAGACAGTTCTTTGGGTAAAGGGGCTTGCCACCAAGCCTGATAACCTGAGTTCATTCCCTGGAACCCACACAGTAGAAGGAGAAAGTTGACCACTTCTAATTGTCCTCTGACCTCCACATGTGTGTTGTGGTGCATATATGCATACACACACACACACACACACACACACACACAAAACAAATAAATGAAATAAAAAACTTCCAAGTTATAGTGTACTTACAGTTTTATAACTCCATCTGAGCAACGGGAACACAGCTGCTGGTTACCTCGGTCCTGTTTATGTTGACTTTGCCCCAGCTGAACAAACCTATGGATTACAAAGGACGGGCATAAGCCAAAGACAGAAGGACCTGGGATGAGTCCAGAGGCTCACACCAACCAGGGTGTGCTTGCACAACCGTGGTGACACAAGTGAAGTCACGTCTGCATTTCCATTATCAACACAGAATATAGGAAGCATGGGGTCGGTTGGGTGCTTGCAATGACAGAGTAACACGGAGAGGGATGAGGCCAGAGACCGGCCCTGAGGCAGGGAAGCTGCTAAGAGGCCACAGCGTTGACTCAGCTTCCTCAGGACCTAACAATCCTCTATCCCCTCATTCCCAGCCTCACTTCCAAGTGCACTCCAGCTACTCCTAGGAAAACTGCTGTCAATCAAATAGAGGAAGCCAGCTGATGAGCCGATGCCGTATCACCCCTCTCCAGGGAGGATGGTATGGCACTAACCCAAGCATTGACTCAGAGCCAAAGAGGACAGCCACACTCCTGCCTGCAGGGTGGTTGATACCATGCACACCCAATTTCCCCCTGAGAGATGCAGTCTGTTCTCCTGAGGTGACAGGCAGCATCAGGAAGCTGATTTCCTTTCTGTTTGTCTCCCGCTTAAAACATTTTCCTTGATGACTATGGATAGCCTTGGCATTTATTTTTCATAAGCTTTTCTGAGGTCACGTGCTTCAGGAGCAACAACTGAGAGATTCTTATGGTGCAGCTGAGAAACTCTCTAGGGCTTGCTTTAAACTAAGGCAAGTGACCAATTGTGTCCAGTTTAGAGATGGAGAAATTATGTAACTCTAGGTAGACACATTTAAAATGTCTCAGATGAAGTGTACAATCACTATCACAATAAAACACATTGGGGGAGGAGACTCATGGTTAGAGCACTGCCTGGGTTCCAGAGGACCCAGAGTCCATTCCCAGCACCCACATGGCAGCTCACAACCCCCTATAACTTCAGTCCCAGGAGATCCCAGTGCCCTCTTCTGGCTTCCCTGCTCTTCTGCTCCTGGCAGGAAGGAAGAAGGGAGACGCACACATACATGCAGGGGAAGCAGATACAAAAGTCAAATTTAATTAATAAAGCAAAGCCATCGTGACCTCTGTATGAGGCTTCATGGAATAGAAAGCTTTCAGGTGTGGTCAAGATAGAAAACTAAAGTCGCCTCATCGGAAAGGTGAAATGAAGGAGAGCGGGGCTCCGAGGTCAGAACAAACCACGAAACTGAGGAATCCTGATGGTTGCAGCTTCATGCAAGAAAAACAGGTGGGAGAAAGAGAGGCAGGACAGGCTGCAAGGCGGGGCCAGTGGTGAGCTCCCTCCTAGGGCTCTGAACCCCAGAGTCAGCTGTGCCCCCACATCCCAGGGCTCTGTAGCCCCGAGTCAGCTTTGCCCTCTCCTTCCCAGTGTTCGGTGGCCCCAAGTCAGCTTGGTGTATAAGCCATCACCATGTGTACAAACCCCATTGGGCACCAGTTTATTGGGTGCACTCCCCTGGGGGTGGGAAGGCTCCATTGGAGTTTAACTACATGGGCTCTTTCCTGGCTCTCTTGATCCAAGGAGGCACCTAGCTGGGACAAGAGTGGAGCCAGGCAGTCCCTGAGCGTGGCTGGGTCACCCCTGGCCTAGCTACCCCATACAAACTTCTGGAGTTTGGATGGAATGCCTCCCATCAAGGGTTCATGCATGAAAGTTTGTTCTTAGAACAGGGCCACTGGAAAGTAGGTGTTGGAAACCTTAAGACATGGGGCCTAGTCAGAGGTTTTGGGTCATTGGGGGGCATGACCTCGGATGGAGCTGGGGACCCTGGTTTTCTCTGACATGTTTGTGTCCCAGCCATGAGATAACAATGTGCTTCAGGATCTGCTTCCCACCCTGATGTTCTGCCGTGCCACCGGCCCCAAGGCAACATAATCAACCAACCACAGACCGCAATCTCCAAACTGGTGTGTCACAAAAACCTTTCTTCCCTATAAGCTGATTATCTCAAGCATCATTGTTATAGCAGCAGAGAGCTGACCAGCAGACAGAAGGGGCCACTCACACAGAGGGAAGGCATGGCCAGTGTCCCTACCCTTCCCCCACTCACTGTAAGCATCAACAGCCGCGAGGAGCAAGAGAACCAAGAAGCCAACATTTAGATATGTTGTCTAAATCACAAGATTCCCACCCAGGAAGCATAGAATTTGTATTCTGCAGTAGTCACTGAACAGCTCTGTACCTTTAGACTTGACAGAGGCTGGAAATCTCTTTTTAAATCAACTACAGAGGTGTTTAGAGAGCGAACAAAACACCACAAGCCGTATATGAACCAAGGGTCATAAGAATGAAACTTATTCCAGGGTAGATGTCTCCCTGCAACCATCCCTTCTGTGCGCACTGGCTGCCAGCCTTCTTAGGCTGGGTGTTCCCAGGGATGATGAGCCTGATAACCCCTGTGTGTCACTCCTGAAAGGAGACAAAAGAAGTAGCCTTATAGTCTGAGCCAGTAAGACATCAGACATCAGTGGAAGCCTTGTCTGAGGCACAACAACAACAACAACAACAACAACACTTTCCTTTTTGTTTCAAGCAAGCCCACCCCTTCAGTCCTTGCCAAGCAGACTCATACTCTGCAAGTGGCAACAGCACTCAGCTACGGACCCCATCAGCTGTCCTTCCAGACCACGCTGCTCACAGGTGCACTGCATCACAGCTCAGTTACAGAGCTCGAAAGAGCAGGCAAGTGAGGAACTGTGCTCACGTGCCCAGGAGTGAGCACATGTGGTTCCACTCTAAATGTCTGACTTGGCTCTCAGTCAGACAGTGATGCAGGCTTATAATGTACCAAGTTATGAAGGCTGATTTTATAGTCAGGAATATGCCACCTATTTTATGTTTCATGCACCATGGATTAGATCTTAGTTTGAGATGGAAACTGGCATCCTTGGGGTCAGTGCATCCTGACAGGAAAGGCCCTCCTTGAGAAGAAGCTGAGCAGTCGCTCTCATAGGTCAAACATGAATGACTGCAGTGGGGCTCTGTCCCCATGGAATACACAGTCGTCTGGAGGTTGTACTGGGCTCACGGGGTACTTATGGTGGTCCTGCCAAGTCCTTTACGTTTCCAGGGGAAACGGCGATCCCTTAGAGGCTCTAAGAAGTCTCACTCTTCCCACTACTCACCTAATTTGGCACCATTTCAGGAAATGCCTTTTGATGGCACCCTCCTTTCAGTGCAGTCTGGCTTATCCACACATCCTGAACCTGTGCCCTGCCTCTGCCACCCTTTACCACTCCAGAGAGAAAGTGAATGCAAGGTTCAGGATTCAGTTCTGAGAAGGTACGTTGATCTTGAGAGGTGGGGAGCATAGCTGTGCTTCTGTATCTAGCTGCAGCTCAGACATGGGCAGCATTGAGACATAAATGCCCTATGATCCCTCCCTCTGAGGCAGTGTCTGAAGCACTAGATCCTCTCCCCAGCACAAACCAGCGCTTCAGATTCCGACATTTAAAGGCCCCGGTGCTCCACATCGAACCTGCCGCCTTCTGCATCACTGTTTTGACTTTCTGGTCAATTTTCTGTCATGTCTGTTATGTCGACTCCAGTTGACATAAGCTGGAGTCATCTGAGAAGAAGGAGCTTCAGGTAAGGGACTGTCTCTATCAGTCTGGGGGACGGCCTCCATCAGTGTGGGGGACTGCCTCCATCAGTCTGGGGGACTGCCTCCATCAGTGTGGGGACTGCCTCCATCAGTGTGGGGACTGCCTCCATCAGTGTGGGGGACTGCCTCCATCAGTCTGGGGGACTGCCTCCATCAGTCTGGGGGACTGCCTCCATCAGTGTGGGGACTGCCTCCATCAGTGTGGGGACTGCCTCCATCAGTCTGGGGGACTGCCTCCATCAGTCTGGGGGACTGCCTCCATCAGTCTGGGGGACTGCCTCCATCAGTCTGGGGGACTGCCTCCATCAGTGTGGGGACTGCCTCCATCAGT
Organism: Mus musculus; assembly: GCF_000001635.26. Classification (NCBI taxonomy): domain Eukaryota; kingdom Metazoa; phylum Chordata; class Mammalia; order Rodentia; family Muridae; genus Mus; species Mus musculus. Next base: position 41,224,930 of record NC_000076.6, read on the forward strand.
GTGGGGACTGCCTCCATCAGTCTGGGGGACTGCCTCCATCAGTCTGGGGGACTGCCTCCATCAGTCTGGGGGACTTCCTCCATCAGTGTGGGGACTGCCTCCATCAGTCTGGGGGACTGCCTCCATCAGTCTGGGGGACTGCCTCCATCAGTGTGGGGACTGCCTCCATCAGTGTGGGGACTGCCTCCATCAGTGTGGGGGACTGCCTCCATCAGTCTGGGGGACTGCCTCCATCAGTCTGGGGGACTGCCTCCATCAGTCTGGGGGACTGCCTCCATCAGTGTGGGGACTGCCTCCATCAGTGTGGGGACTGCCTCCATCAGTCTGGGGGACTGCCTCCATCAGTCTGGGGGACTGCCTCCATCAGTCTGGGGGACTGCCTCCATCAGTGTGGGGACTGCCTCCATCAGTCTGGGGGACTTCCTCCATCAGTGTGGGGACTGCCTCCATCAGTCTGGGGGACTGCCTCCATCAGTCTGGGGGACTGCCTCCATCAGTCTGGGGGACTGCCTCCATCAGTGTGGGGGACTGCCTCCATCAGTGTAGGGACTGCCTCCATCAGTGTGGGGACTGCCTCCATCAGTCTGGGGGACTGCCTCCATCAGTGTGGGGACTGCCTCCATCAGTCTGGGGGAACTGCCTCCATCAGTCTGGGGGACTTCCTTCATCAGTCTGGGGGACTGCCTCCATCAGTCTGGGGGACTGCCTCCATCAGTGTGGGGACTGCCTCCATCAGTGTGGGGACTGCCTCCATCAGTCTGGGGGACTGCCTCCATCAGTCTGGGGGACTGCCTCCATCAGTGTGGGGGACTGCCTCCATCAATCTGGGGGACTGCCTCCATCAGTGTAGGGACTGCCTCCATCAGTGTGGGGACTGCCTCCATCAGTCTGGGGGAACTGCCTCCATCAGTCTGGGGGACTTCCTTCATCAGTCTGGGGGACTGCCTCCATCAGTCTGGGGGACTGCCTCCATCAGTGTGGGGACTGCCTCCATCAGTGTGGGGACTGCCTCCATCAGTGTGGGGGACTGCCTCCATCAGTGTGGGGACTGCCTCCATCAGTGTGGGGGACTGCCTCCATCAGTCTGGGGGACTGCCTCCATCAGTGTGGGGACTGCCTCCATCAGTCTGGGGGAACTGCCTCCATCAGTCTGGGGGACTTCCTTCATCAGTCTGGGGGACTGCCTCCATCAGTCTGGGGGACTGCCTCCATCAGTGTGGGGACTGCCTCCATCAGTGTGGGGACTGCCTCCATCAGTCTGGGGGACTGCCTCCATCAGTCTGGGGGACTGCCTCCATCAGTGTGGGGGACTGCCTCCATCAATCTGGGGGACTGCCTCCATCAGTGTAGGGACTGCCTCCATCAGTGTGGGGACTGCCTCCATCAGTCTGGGGGAACTGCCTCCATCAGTCTGGGGGACTTCCTTCATCAGTCTGGGGGACTGCCTCCATCAGTCTGGGGGACTGCCTCCATCAGTGTGGGGACTGCCTCCATCAGTGTGGGGACTGCCTCCATCAGTCTGGGGGACTGCCTCCATCAGTGTGGGGACTGCCTCCATCAGTCTGGGGGACTGCCTCCATCAGTCTGGGGGAACTGCCTCCATCAGTCTGGGGGACTTCCTCCATCAGTCTGGGGGACTTCCTCCATCAGTCTGGTCAGAGGGCATGTCTGTGGGGCACTGTCTTAAGCGCTACTGGAAGTGGAAGGCCCGGCTTTCTGTGATTGGTGCCATTCTGGGCAGCTAAGCCTGGGCTACGTAAGAAAAGGAGCTGAGCAAGCTACTGAGAAGCGCTCCTCCGTGGGTCCTGCCTGAGTTCCTGCCCTGACTTCCCCAGGGATGGACTGTGTGTGACCTGTAACCAGATAAACCATCTCCCCCTCCTCCACTCGGGTTTGCTCAGTATTTATCACAGTGACAGAAAGGTGACAGTGTATGTCACAACAATCCCATGATTCCCCTTTATTTTTCCTTCCTGTGCTTCGGTCTCTTACCTGGCATAAATGGAGTGATCCTCCTCTGACAGGCTACTGGAGAGACTGACTCCATACACTTCCTTCATGGGCTGGACCACATTCTAGAGTTTGAAGAACAAGAACTGGTTAGAATCATCAGATATTCTCCATGTTAATATCCCCAGTCATACAGAAAATGAGTCTAAGAATGTTTCCATAGAAGCAATAGTACATTTTTTTTTTCATGTTGCTCATTAAGCTTCAGTTGATGGCTTTCAAAAACTCAGTTTGTTGGGATCAGTGGCTCATGCCTATAATCCTGGGAGTTGAAAGGCTGAGGCAGGAGGATTGCAGTAAATCTGAGGTTCATCTGAATTGCATAGTAAGTTCTAGCACAGCATAATGTAGTGTGAGGCCCTGCCTCCAAACATAACAATAAAAAGTACACTCCCAAAAAATACAAACCCCAAGAAAATTATGATTCTTGTTTCTTACTAAAACGGCTTAGTTTAAGGCTTTTTACAAATGTGCTAAACAAACATGGCTGCTGTATATAATGTAGGAGTTGGCAATTTATTTTTTATTTTTATTTTTTCTGTCAAAGGCCAGACAGTAAGTAGTCTAAGCATGGTGGGTTACACAGCTTCTGCTGCTACTGCTCAGCTCTGGCATAGAGCGTGAGCACCATGAGTAGGCAGAGCTGGTTTCCAAAATAACTTGATTTCCACAAACATCAAGTGGGCTAGATTTGGCCAATGTCACTCCACTAACTCCTCAATTAGCAGGATGACTTCTTACAGCATTGTGACCTTTAGCTATTTCTAGAAAGCAACTGTTTCTGTCCACTTGCTTTCCTTACTAGATTAGTACATTGATTTGGACAGGACTCATTTCCACCAGGACTATCCAAAGACTGTGGGGGAGCCAGGTCCAAGCCTGCATGCCAAGTGTCCATTGGGGATAACAGGCTCCGAGTGGGTGGGATGCTCAAGGAAGGACGGGCTTCTCTTAAAGCTCCCCACGCGGCAAGAAACTCACCACGACAAAGAAGAGGTCTACGTAGAAAGCAGCCATCCTATGCCTCACCTGGGGCACTGCACTAAAGCAGTGTGAGTTGGGTAACATGACATTTTCCTGCTCTCGGCTTTTTAAGCAAAAGCAGAATTTTAAAGATCATTTTCCAGAGCCTCAGGCTAGATCACATATGCTTCCCTGCTCCCGCACCTCAGTCGCTTTGGCACTGTCTCCCGTGTCAGTCATCTTCACAGGAGTGGATCGCTGAGAGATGGAGCCTTCATCTTCCCGGTCGGTGCCAGAGTCATCCTCAGAGCTGCTGGACACAGCCTCCTCGCTCGGGGGTGGCGGGGCGCTGGCTGCCGTCTTCCGCTGCAGGACAGCTTCCTCTCTAGTGTTTTTGTTCCTTTGAGGAGATAGATATGAATGTGAAACATCTTCAAGCTGAACTTTTAACCATCACTGTGCATGGCTGCGGCCTGAGCCAAAGTCCTAGGAAGCACAACGATATTCGAGAAGCTAGTGTCAAGTCACATTTAAGTGGAAAGCCAGTATTTATCTACACATAACAAAATAGCTGTAATTAAAAAATAAGCCAGGATGGAGAGATGGCTCAGCGGTTAAAAGCACTGACTGTTCTTCCAGAGGTCCTGAGTTCAAATCCCAGCAACCACATGGTGGCTCACAACCATCTGTAATGGGATCTGATGCTGTCTTCTGGTGTGTCTGAAGACAGCTACAGTATATCCACAGACATGAAATAAATAAAATTTTTAAAGAAAAAAAAAGCCAAACATGGTGTGGGAGGGGCAGAAGCTTTCTCCCCAGGGGCTCTTGGAGCATCTTCTGGAACTGAAAGTGGGACTGTCTACATTTCTAACTCAGAAAGAGGACTCTGCTTGAGGTCTTACAGTTTGTGATGTGGGAGCTGGGGCTAGAACTCAGAGACCTCACTTGCAGAACAGGGATTTTACTGACTGCGTGTCTCCCCATGCCCTGCCCCCTACTGTTAAAATAGTTCACTATATGTTATGGAAAATCTCAAGAAAGAAAAAAAATGCAATTTATCTCATCAGAGTTAGATATTGTAAACAAACAAACAAACAAACAAATAAAAACACCATTCTGACCTTCTCCACCTAAAACTTAATCTGACAGTGTCTCTGTGCTGAGCTCCCACCCGGCTGTCCAGATGTTTATCTATCCCACCCGGCTGTCCAGATGTTTATCTATCCCACCCGGCTGTCCAGATGTTTATCTATCCCACCCGGCTGTCCAGATGTTTATCTATCCCACCCGGCTGTCCAGATGTTTATCTATCCCAGGATCTCCTTGGGTTTAAACTCAACACTTTCTTTCTTTTAAACTCTTAGCATCTGCTCAGGGCTTAATGTGAAACTCCTGAAAGGTCATGAGTTTAAGGCACAGAAACATCTGGAAAATATTTGTACATGACCCCATGTGTAAATTACATGCAACTAAAATCCAGTTGGGTTTATAATCCTAAATACAGGTAGGATACTGTATCTACAGTCTCACCATGACTCCCGCTCCAAGTTGAGGAGCAATGTTACCACTGTAACACGCAGGCCATAGGCAAATGAGAGTCTTTGATCAGAACACTACACACTTTACTCCAGTCTCTCAGTGGGAAGATGTAAACATGGTAGGGGGGATCCCTTCATGTTATTAGATATAGAAATGTTCTTCCTGCAAACAATGTTATAGCCATGCAAGGAAACCTATCAAGTTCTCAGTTATAGTACGCTTGCTTTCACATTCAACTAAAATCAATACAATAAATAAAATAAGCACAGATTTTAATTATTTTATGCTGAGAAACAAAGAAACATCTATTCCTCATCTTTATACCACATGTTATGTTCACAATTGGAATTAATAGAATATACCATGTTGCTGAGATTACCGTAAGTCCTGTTTTCAACAGTGAACATTTCAGTGGCCCCAGTGCTATAAATAAGCTACCAATATAGATGCAACAAATAGACTTCAATGATGCAACTTGACATTATTAGTTCTGGATGGAAATATTACTGCAAGCACTATTTTACATGACTCTCTAAATTTTCATTCTATATGCAAATCTTACCCCAGTACAGATTTTCCAGTTTCATCTGGTTTTCGCACGGTAAATGGACTTGGATCAATGCCAACAGTTTTAGGCATAAAATCACTAGAAAAAGATGAAGAAGTTAAAATACTGTATAACTCACTGTCTATGTAGATGATCCTGGCTCACTGTTTTCCATGGCTATACATATTTTAACTCAAGTACTCATGCTGATGGGGCTCCCAAAAAGCTCATGAACTAATAGCTCTGGGTGATGTCCATGTGACTATGGTGACTTCTCTCATAACTGCAGGAGCTGAGAAGTTCTAAACGTAAAGTCGTGTTTGCTGGAAAGTGATGAGATCCCAGGCATGCCTAGGATACAAATCATCTGGCTAGATATCACAGTCAGTTCTCAGGTACACAGACCAGTAAGCTGCTCAGGTCTGTGCACCAGAACTTTAAGCCAGACCACTGAAGGATGTAGATGTGATGATCAAAGAACAGGGGCATGCATTAAAAGGCAGCACCTACCTCATTCAACCAGGGTTCACTCACATACCTCTGTGGGGACGCTTCACATAGAAGCTGACCTAATGGCCACTCATTGAGTTAAGCCCAAGTCCCTTCCTCAGCATCAAGGTCTATCTTCCTGTCACCAAAGAAGCCAGGCACATCACAACTGGGCCAGCAGGGCAGGAGTTGTGTGAGTTCTGCTAAGGTCCCTGGCTTTTGGTATTTCTCCCACACTGTGCCCAGATGCTACTCCCCAAGCCCCTGGGAAAAAAATAATCTTGGGTCTGACTTTAAAATGTCTATCAAATTTTACCTTATTATTGTTCTGTTTTGTTTTCCCAAGACAAGGTCTTACTGCATAGACAAAGCTGGCCTTGAGCTCACTCCATATCCCAGTGTGGCCATGAACACAAAATGTCCTTGCCTCCACCTCCCAAATGCTGAGTTGACAGACTTGTGCCACCTCACTAAATGTCTATTGAATAGTCTGGAAATTTCTTGGCAATGCAATTGCATTTTTCTTTGTTTCTAAATAAATAGAAAGGAGGAACAGGAGGGGAGGAAATGAAGATGAAGAAGGAGAAGAAGAAGGAGGAGGAGAAGGAGGAGGAGGAGAAGGAGGAGGAGGAGGAAGAGGAGGAGGAGGAGGAGAAGGAGAAGGAGGAGGAGGAGGAGGAGGAGGAGGAGGAGAAGGAGAAGGAGAAGGAGAAGGAGAAGGAGGAGAAGGAGAAGGAGAAGGAGAAGGAGGAGAAGGAGAAGGAGAAGAAGGAGAAGGTATCCGAAGATTCCATGAGTGTGAATTTGCTTACTCACTAAAACCTATGTGTAGCCCAAACTCACACCCCGCTGCTGTTACAGGCACGTGTCTGTAAGGAGCAGCGCAAGCCTGAGTCACCCAGTTCACATGCTCCAGAAGAGGTTCAGCAGGCCTGAACGTGGGCTCTGTCTTGCTTTGCTCTCACTGTAAATGAATGTCTATTCAGGGCTACGCTTTCATATTTGTGTGTCTTTTCTGTTGGTCATCTTTCTGTTTAAAACTGTCCCTGAGCACAAGGCTGTGGCTATATAGTGTTTCTAACAATAAGAAGCCTGTGGTGAGCCTTGTGGAGAAAACAGGCATTAGATAAGCTTGAGTTACAGTGCCTTAGCTATTAACACAGTGCCAGGAGGAAGGGAGGGGAGGGAGAGAAGAGGAAGGAAAAGGAGGGGAGAAGAGAGGAGAGGAGGAGGGGAGAGGAAGGGAGAGGAGGAGGGAAGAGGAGGAGGGGAGAGGAGGGGAGGGGAGAGAAGGGGAGGGGAGGAGAAAAGAGGAAGGGAAAGGAGGGGAGAGGAGGGGAGGAAGGGGAGAGAAGGGGAGGGGAGGAGAGGAGAGGGGAATGAAAAATACTGAGTTGATGACAAATGACAAATTACAGCTAGCAGAAGAGAGATTTCAACTTATCAAATAAGAACAATTAACCCAGTTGGTAATGAGGAATTTGAGGTGACGGGCTCCCCATCACAGGAGACATCTTGAATTCTCAAGGCCCCATCTCTGAGCAGCTTGCAGAACAGTCATACCTCTATGAACCAGAGAAATGTGAGTTTCCTAGTGCTTACAGTTCTGAGGTACCCAAGACATACCGTGCTGAACTTGTCATGGCCAAGCAAAAGGTGTCATCAAAACTACTCAATTCATACGGCCGGAAGAACTCATTGTGAATATCAATCTCTTCTTCCCATCTGTGAAATTTCTTCACCATCAACTTCTTTAAGTTTGCAGCACAGATAACTGAGAAATACAACTTGCTGTTACTAAATCACTAGTGGAGTACCTTCAGCACACGTGTGCAATGCCATCGGTGCTCACAGACGGCCTTGTCACAGCCTGTGCTGGACACAGCTCTCACCCAGTTTCCTCAGCTCCGGTTCCTAGTACTTACTCAGGAAAGAGACTCCGGCACAAAAACCAACACAGACCTGCCCGTAACAGCTCTAAGGAGAGTCTTGGGAAGTCCAAGGTAGGAGCAGAATTACTTCAGAAATTTAATGACTCGTTCCCTTAAATCCATTTTTATTCTTCAATTCTTTTATACCGTCTATCTTAATCAAACAAACAGCAGCTCTTCACTAACTCGCTGCTGCCATTCACATCCTATTAACGGTCATTGGTAAATTCCTGTCCGAGCCAGGTTGGTGGCTCCATAGGTAAAGGTGCTTTGCAGCCAAGTCTAACGACGTGCGCTCCATCTGGGAACCCTCATGATAGATTCCATGATCGCCACACACTTTCCATGACATGCCTCCCCATACATGTGCATGGCCACACAAACATAAAATAAAGTGCTTTCCTTTCTCTAAAACAACCAGCCCACCTTAGCAATATTACTAGTGATTCTGTCCAGAGCTTCAGGTTGCATACTTGGGAGATGGATTGATAATTTAATAACCTTGGGAACCTGTCCTGAACTCCCCCAAAGTTCAGAAGCATAGATTAAGTAGACTCATCACCTGCTACACTTTTTCAAGTGGTAAATTGGATGCCCAAGATCAAAATAGTAAATTACCAAGATAGTCACAGAATGGGGACCTCACTCTCTCTATCTCCTCAAACCTGGAAAAACTGTTCTAATGCACAGTACATTTTAGTGTATTCCTTTATATAATTTCTCCTGCCTTTCTCACACATTAATAACATTTAGTTTCAATGTGATTGGGATACAGATATGAAAATATATGTCCTGCTTATAAGTGTGTCCTTACTTCCTCTTCATCTCTCTAAAACGTCATAGAAAAATTTAATATTTAATATGAGTCCTAATTGAAAATGAATCATTATGTCAACCAAACGTTTGCACTGCTTATCTAATAAGCATAAACCACAGCACAGGGGGCAGGGCCTGCTCAGAGAAGGCAAATACAGTCACCTCCTCCTAGAAGATGCTAAGAGATACACGGTCCCCTAACAAAACAGCAATATAACAACTAGTCAGCTTCTTTTATAATATAACGCATCAAATGCTTTAAGCCTTTCTAGGCATAGTTTCAAAATACGTGGCAGAAAATGTGAAAGCGAGGCAGGTACTCACCTTCATCGTAAGGCAGCGGCAGATGCTTCACCACCTCTGGCGTCCACCAGTAAGTATAACTGCAAAAGCCAAAGGGACAAGGGGACCAAACATAAATGCTGGCTTTCTACAAGCCACCAAATAAACCCTCAGCCTTCTCCTTCAAAGGTCCTTTTTCCTCCTGAGATGGCACATTTGGAGAGCTGTTGACTTAGTAGGTCTCCTCCTGTGATGGCACATTTGGAGAGCTGTTGACTTAGTAGGTCTTCATCGCTGAACTGCTTCTCATGCCTTCCCTGCTTCATCTCTCCAGAGATTTACAAATGCCAAGACACTCTGCTCTCGTTTAGTTTTGGCTAAAACATATTTTCCTAAACTATGCAGACTCGAGGTTGCTCCTCTAGAGACAATGTCACCTGGTAAACAGAGAGGCCATGACCCAAGTCTTGTTATTGAGCACTAAGGCTGCTTTTCTACTGCTATGGGATGTGTGTGTATAGTTAATGAAGCAGTTCAATGAAACCATCAGGGAATAAATGGATAGTAAAAAAAAAAAAAAAAAAAAAAAAACTTTTAAAAAAAGTTCCCTTAGGGTACAACATGAGTGCTGTTCATTTTAGCTGAGAACATGGGCCGCTATGTGCAGAGGCCAGATTCAGGTTAGGGAACTTCAACTGTCTGGCCTTCTCTGGGAGATTCATCTCTGACATATAGAGAGAACTAGAACAAGTCCTAAGACCCAGAGTTTAATTGCCTATCAGATTCTAATGAAATAGAGATTCTAAGAGAAGAAAGAGCTCTGTCAAAATTTTTATGCGCTAGAAAGTAAATTAATATACACAAATGTAAAAGAAAGTCAAATTTCCAATAGTTTAAAAATAAAGCCTATGGCCCAAAATACTATAAAGAAAAATTAGTATGATGGGTTTTAAAAGATGAAAATGCTGAAATTATGATCTTGAGTATTCCTAATTATGAAAAAAGTGGAGGAGCATCCAGTCACTACAGACAGGGATCTCCCGAAGATGACAGGGACCTCCCGGAGAAGGCAGCAAGCTGAACCCACTGGGAAGGACAGGCAAAGGAGCAGGAAGCCCGGGGAACTGGGGTGTGAGTGTGCTGTCAGAGGAAAAGGCTTCCTGGAGGCTGATCGCGCATTTTCTTGTCCAAATCCTCTGTGCCCAGTTATTCCTTGGCCTTCCTACAAATCAAGTCTGAGTCAGAAGGCTGGCCCGGGATTCCTGATGCTTTTACAAGCCACCAGGCGACACTGAAGAACGGTTCCTAAGCTGTTTTCTCAACAGCAAGGCCCAGGGACATGAAAAGAACAGAGAAGAGATAAGCCTGCTGCTTGTAGGGACTTAATCTAATTGCTCAACATTTATCGATCACTTATACTGTATCAGACACTGCCCCAAGCGTTCAAAGAGCCATGCTGAAAATAACAGCCACACACAAGGTAAGAGGGAGCGTGTACAGCGGAAGAAGAGGTAAGCAGTAGACCAGCTCTAGTCAAGTGTCCTGGAGCAGGTGAGACCTGAATCTTACTTCATCAGAAGTGGTTAAACTCATTCCTCATGCCCCAAAGTGACAGGAACCCAGATCCCAACAACTGTAAGTCAGCCAAGGAGACCTCCGTCCCAGCAACATTAAAGAATCAAATTTTCCATAGAAATCAAACGTGGGAAACCTAAAAAGATAAATTCACATTCAAATAAGCTACATTCATACTAATTTCATTTACTTTTTGGGGCAAAGAATTAGGTCAGAGAAAGGCACAGACCAACTGTCAGAAGGGTGGGTCTGATGGGGCCCACATGCACATAAGGCAGAGTAGGTGTATCTTCTCTTCCCTGATGACCTAACCCAGGCAAAGAAAGACAGTAGAGAAGATATCAGACAATCCAGAAGGAACTCACTAAAATTATGTTGCTTACAATTTGCATGCTTAGGAAAAAGAAGCAAGCATTTTCTAAGGACTGAGTCTTAATGTAGAACACACTATCCAGATGTGTGCTTTGGATGGGAATGGTCCCATAGGCTCATATGTTTGAATGCTTGGTTTCCGGTTGGTGGGCTGATTTAGGAATCATTACATGTGGCCTTGTAGGTGGAGGTATGTCACTGTGGGACAGTTTTGAGGTTTCAAAAGCCCAGGACAGGCCCAGTCTCCCCGCTCTTCCTCTCTCTCTTTCCGACTCCCTCCCTTTCTCCCTCCCTCTCTCTCTCTGCCTCCTGCTGTGAATCAGAAGTAAGCTCTCAGCTACTGCTCTGCCTGCCTGCCTGCCTGCCTGCCTGCCACCATGCTCCCTGCCATGATGGTCACAGACTCACCTTCTGAAATTGTAAGCAAGCCCCCAATTAAACAATTTATTTTATTTTATATGTTGCCTTGATCATAATGTCTCTTTACAGTGACAGAAAAGCTAACTAAGACAGATGGACAACTAGAATTAAGAAATACCTTTGTCTCAGTGAGTTGAAACCAGGCAACAGGTTTTAAAACCATATTACTAGGGTGCATTTCCTTAAGTAATATAAAATGATTTTAAGAATATTTTCTGAAAAGCCTAAGTCCTGGGTGTGTCTCAGAAATAAAGAAGCACACGTGAAAGACAAGTCCTGGAGAGGATGGACTGAGACAGAGAGGATGAGAGGGCCAAGCAAAGGACAAGGACAATCTTATACCTCCATCTGCCACCAGGCGCATTTGCTCACAGATAAGATGTCTGCACAGGGAATGAAACTGCCTTGGGGCAAGGAATCATAGAACAGGAGACTGAATATTGGAGAATTTCTTCCATTGTATATAATACCTCATAAATCATTCTTTTCTTTTCAGTCCCTATTATTGAGAGTGCTGAATTCCACTGGGTTACTTCCATCAAAGGGAAATTTAAGATGGATCGTCTCTAACATTCCTAGTTACCTGAGACGTCCTATAAACAAGATATATGAACATCAACAAAGAAGCCAATGTCTGTGAACAAGGCAGAGAACCATGGACAGGGTAATAGCATCCTTAAGACTGACAACTGCTAACCAACCCCAATGAAGAAGTACCACACAGTGTTAGATGGATAGAGTTGTAAGATGGCACACCACAACTTTTACTCAGCACTCTTCATGCAAGATGAGATGAAGACAGCCATCTGATTAAATCTGAAGAAGTATTTTATAGACTTCTTAATATGATAGGCGTATTTAGCTAATAAAAAGGATGCACTTAGTGACCGTATACTATTGCATGACCAGAATGGTGACCATATGGCCGCGTGATATAGTTAAGGGTGCGGTGCTTCTGGCGGATAGGGAGCAATGCTGAGAACAGCTACAGTAAGTAAGTAGTCTTACACTTAATGCTGAGCAGAGACTACAGACACCGAGCGGTGATCCCAGTGGTCTCAATCACTGGCAAAAATCCAGCCAACCTGTGACCACTACCACAGACATGGCCACAAGCTTCGGATACACTTTAATGTCAACTGGAACACACAGGGCATGGTGGGCTGAGGAGGGTCAGCATATAAGATTTCAGTGAAGCAGATCTCCGTGCAAGGTGAGAAACAATTGTGCAAACGGTAGTGTCAACAACCAGCTCCTTACAGGGGGCACATTCTAACCACAAACCTAGACTTGACAAACATAGGAAAGATGGCGACTCTGGATAGACAGGAAACTCACATACCAGACTGTGAGCAGGGCCAGAAAATCTCCCAACTCTAAAAATAAACAACGTAACTAATGTGTAATATCTAAAAACAGGCTGGGGACTATATAAACACTTCACTGGCATCTGAGGTCATGTAAGACATATTGACCAGGCTTTGAGCGGAGGCTCAGAGGATGGTTTGAGCACTTCAAACACATACGGGGTTCAGGGTCACAGAGGCAGCTACTAGAGTGGGTTCTATGTCCCTCCCCCTGTTAGCAGTAAAAACATGATGTCATTGGTAAACACGGAATAAGAACAGATGAATACATAATCAAGCCATCACTGCTATTGCATCATATAAATGACGAAACAGTGCCCAAGTTTCCAGATTTTATGGGCATCCTGTATGGTTTTTAGTAAATGCTTAAAAGTAGGAAATATTTCCCTAGTGAACGAGAACAATACGAACACCAGCAGGTGTTCTGTGTGCTAAGGTTTTAAATGATCTCATCTGATGCCCAGGACAGCACAGTTTTCAGGTCAGGAAACAGAATCAGTGCAGCTGACTGACGGTCAACAGTGACTTTGGGTGTCAACCAGCAGGAGGTGCACCAGGGCCCTATGGCCATCTCCTGTAACCAGGCAAGGCTTTCTGTGGAGGGACTGGGACACCAGCCCAGCCACAAAACCTTCAACCTACAATTTGTCCTGTCTGAAAGGTGTGCTGAGGTAAGGGTGGCACAGACGTGTGCCAATGACTGGTCCAACTTGAGACCCATGCCATGAGAGGGAGTCCACACCTGACACTGCCTGGGAGGAAGGACTGTAGGGGCTAGAGGGGCCAAGAACCCCACAAGAACATGGCTCACAGAATTAACTAAGCAAGGTTCAGAGGGCCTCAAAAGACCGAAGCAGCAATCAGCATCTGTATTGTCTGACCTACCAGACCCTCTGCATACATGTAACAGCTGTGTAGCTTTGTCTTCGTGTGGGAGTCCTAATATGGGAGCATGGGTGTCTCGGACTCTTTTGCCTGCTCCTGGGACTCTTTTTCTCCTGCTGGGGTGCCTTGTCTGGCCTTAATATGAGGGCAGGGGCCTAGTCTTATTGTAACTTGTTATGCCATGTTCAGTGGCCATCCCCAGGAGGCCTGCCTGCTCTTTCCTTTCTGGAAGGGAAATGAGGAGGAGAGGATCTGGAGGAGAGGGGAGATGGGAGAGACTGGGAGGATGGGAGGGAGGGGAGACTGTGGTCGGATGTAATAAATGAGAGAATAATTAACTCAGTAAGTAAAAGCCGTGTGGGATCTAGTGCCATCTCCTTTCCACTGACGGAAAAGCAGGGTCTCAGGGGTAAGTAACCATATCCATGCCTGTTCTCAAGATTCAAACTCAGCACCATGTGAGCTAGGCTGAGCCCCACACTCTTGCCTGATACTGCCTCTGGTTTAACTGTTCATTTATGTTGGGAATTATCCGGATTTAACAGTCATCAAAATAACCTATACAGCTGGGTGACACTAAAAAAGAAAAAAAAAAAAAAAATCCCAACCCAAACACTAACCGCACCTTAAAGTAACAAGCTCTGTTTCTGAGCAGTGTCGAGTGGTGATTTCAATCCAGCAGGCTCCGTCTGCTACTGCGGAGGATAAAGAAGTGCAGTAGAGTAACTGCTGGAGCGCTATTGTCTACCGCGCTCAAACAGTGTTTTCTAGGTCAGAAACTACTGTGTGTAACACACTCGGGCTCAATAGTCTCAGCCACCACATATTCTCCCTGTACCTCAGTTCCCTATCTGAGGATATGGGCTGTAACACCGGCTTCCTTTTGTTCCCACACATAGGCCCCCAAAACCACCTGCTTCAATTATGTAACCCGAAGCAAGCGAGCAGCTTCACACCTGTAAACATGCAGCTCATTCCTGCAGCGAGAATGAGCGTTGGTTGTTTCCATGTCGGGCATTAATTGTTTCAGTACTGTAGGTAATGCAACATTTCAGAAAACCAACTGTACTGACCTCTGGTCAGTTACCAGCCAAGCTAAGTGCAAGTGTTACACACACTTCATTAAACACAATTAACTCAAAATTTCTGTCAATCAGGTTGGTAATAATCATTTATTAACAATAACCATAATTTTAAAATGCACAGAGCTTCATTTATAGAGAAAAATCATGAATTAAGGTATTTATTCTAATATGAGCCAATGAACAAAAAAAGTGCAAAGCCTGAGCTTTGCTAATATTTTAAATATTCTTGCAGCAGCAGACTACACTAGTGGTTTTGATTGTCTGTGGCCTGAGCAACTTTGCTGTATCTACCAGAGGCTGTAAGAAGAAGGCACTATGGGAAATCTGATGTCATTACGTGCTTTCAGGGAAAATAAGCCATGTTCCAACTTCTTACATGTTGCTCAAGAGGCACAACTCACCATATCAGCACAGAACTCTTCACTTAAAACTCGAAGGAGCCTGGTAGCTAAGTTCTCATGACAATCTGTGGGGTGTGCACCCAGCCATTCACATCTCGCACATGAGGAAAATGAGGGTCAGAGAGGTCACAGAAATCATCTAACACCACACACCTATAGATACTCCAACTCAAATTCACACAACATGTATGCTCACATTACCTGACACCATATTAAGCTGCTCTGGGGAAACTTCTTTTCAGAAAAATCTTATGGGCTAAAGGTGAACACACACCCACTATGGAGGCCAAGCTGGCCTAAACTTGCAGCAATCCCACCACCCTAGTCATCTGCGTGCTAAGATTAAAGGCAAGTCCTTCCATGCACAGCTCTTCTGAGAGTATCATCACTGATTTAACTATAACCAAATGGCCTGCACTGGTGAAGGCCTCCAGACGGCCAGATTGGCAGGAGTGGTTATCTGCCCATAGTCACTGCTTTAGGTTCCTGTTTGGACTATTAACCCAGAGCTATTTATGTTGGAAAACATTTTGCGGCTTTAATGTAACAAAGTAAGCACTGCTCAGCCCCCACACTCCGAGATGGGCTCCTTGAGTCTTGGATTTCTTTCTCATTTGTAAGGAACATTCAAGAATGAAGTTGCTGGCTTGCTTTAGAGGCTCTGCACCACATCCCACATCCAGATACATCTGGGAGACTTATCTGGATTTCAGGGACCATGCAGAACAACAAGCTACCAGTCATGATTTGCCAGAAATCACCAAGCCGGAAGCCACAGCACACATGCTAAGACTCATAGCTTTATGCTACGCGCTCATCTCATACAACAGTTATTCAATACAGCGGCAACTGTGAGTGTACATGGTAGTCTAAGGGGACCAGATACTCACCTCCTTCTGGGGGGTAAAAGGCTCATGGTGTTTTTGTGATGGAGGTAAAAGTCTGTGGGGAGTTCCCAGAGATGAGGTTTCCCTTCTGTGGGGTGGAAAACACCCAAAAACAGGTTGATGGAATCTTGTCTATCAGCATCTAAAACGCAAAAAATATAGATTTCAGAAAACCCATTACTGACACAGCCTCCCCAGGAGGACAGCTCAGATGACATGGATCCCACTGTGTTTCCTGCAACAGAGCTGGAAAGAAGACACATCTATACTTCCAATTTCATACACACAGGCACACGCCCAGCCATGCACGATCTGAGGAGACTGAAAGCCTTGCCTCTGAGTGCTGCTTCCCTCTCTCCTCATGCTTCTCTAACACGCGGGGCAGGGGACAGAGACTGCTTCTTGAGTGTTAGCATAAAAGTCACACAATATTTAGAGTGGTTTTATTTTTAAAATAAAAACTCACCCTCAGGATTTATTAACTCATCTCAAGTAAATACTGTTCTAAAGACAAGTGAGGCCATGGGGGGAAAATGACCCAATTCCTACAGAAATCCTGCTGCGTGACCTTGGCCAAGTCAGCTGCTCAGCTGCCACTCCAAACACCCTTCCTCCAGCAGGGTTTCTGTTTAAAGCACTGCTGCCCCTCAGCTGCAAGCCTGGCCTCCTGTGACAATGACCAGCAGTCTCATGCCACTCTTCACCCACCTCAACACTGTCCTCCCACACCGTGCTATCAAGTGACAAACCTGCCTGGCACATGTCCTCCGCCCTTTTCCTCAATATGCTTGGAAGTAAACAAGCACACTGAACCGCGCTCTTCAGCCTGCCCTTTCTAGTCAGCACCTTCTCCTCCCCGCTCCCTTTATCCCTTCCCCTCATTTCCTTCTTGCCGTTCTTGCCCCAGAGGCCTCAACAGTCAAGTGGTCCACGGATATTCATTAACAGCCTCTTTCTGAAACAGTGGAGGCCTAAGAAGGAAGCAGAAGTGCCCGCTGCAGGACCAAGAAAATAAAGTGTATTGTCCTCTAACAGCTACAGTGAATATACACACCTGAAATCAGTTTTGAGATATCTTATTTTCCCAAAAGCAAGTGAAATGTCAAATATGTATGCCTATGATTAATATTTTGGCAGGAAGCACTCCATTAAAACAGCACTTTGCCTTTCAGCCTAAAAGTAACATAGAAAAGGGATGTGCTTGTATGCTGAGTGTCTTTGGGACCTTCTATCAATTTGCTGAGGGAAAACAAGTGTCACATGACACAGGCAGCACCACCCCAATTTTTGCCTCAGCACACAGCACTGAAGTAAACACGATGTTCTGTCCTTCTTGAAGAGACTTATGGCACTTGGTAATTCATTTCCTACAGTACCCCAGAATCGCTAATGTCACCTAAAGCAGCTTTCCGTTTTCCAGCCATGTTTTCAACGAGTCCCTCTCACCTTTTAAATGACATCTTCCTTAAAACGTTAGTGAATACAGTCAACACAGAGGAGGTGACAGAGCCACATCATGCTCATGGGTAACCCTTCACAGATCACTGTGTGGTCCTGAAGCTGCTGCTGCTGCTGTCACAACAGGCAGTGTCTCTATGGTGGCACAGTCACCTGAGCTTGGGCTACAAGGCCACCCTTCAAGACTGAGCACTGGCTGGGCACTTGTTGTTGTTGTTGTTGTTGTTGTATGTACTTTGTCCTTATGGTTTATTTATTTTATGGTTATGCGTGTTTTGTCTGCACACATCCACACACCAGGAGAGTGCATCCGGTCTCATGAAACCACACGTTACACAGTTGCACACTGCCATGGAGCTGCTGAGAATTGACTCAGGACCTCGGAAGAGCAGCCAGTGCTCTGAGCCAGCTCTTCAACCCGACTTTTTTTTTTTTTCTGGCTTTTTGAGGCAGGGGTCTCACTATGTTACCCTGGCTATCCTGGAACTCACTATGTAGACTATTTTGTCCTTGAATTCAGAGACCTGCCAGCCTCCCAAGTGCTGGGATCAAAGGCCTGCACAGCTCTGCCCAGTCTGCCTGGACACTTTAAACTGTAAAATAAAGTAGCTTTTCCTGCAAGGTAGCCTTTGGTTATGGTCGTCTGAAGAGGCCAGTATGAAGACAAGTGAGTGCCTGCTTCTATACTCAATTACACTTTAAAAGCAGAACACCTAGAAGCTATTCAAATGCCATTAAGAACTGACAAGTTTTATTACTAATTATATTTAAATGACACAGGACTGGATATAATAATTTTAAATTAATCCCCTCCCCCAAAATTTGGAACTAGATTATCTGTTATTCTAGAATTAAGTTTGTGATGAGTAGCCTCTTTTACCAGTAATATAAATAACACTTATTTATCAGTTTAATAAATAGTATTTTGAACTGTTAGGGAGAAAAAAAGAAAGAAATTAGACATCCATCTTTTACCACTTAATGAGAGAAATACTACTGGAATCTAAGAATGGCCCAGATCAACACGCAGTAGGAGCAAACACAGCAACCCTGACACACAGCAGCAGAACCAGTGAACACATAAAAATCTAGCTTTGCTATTTATCCACAAAATTTGGACTAAACCACTTCCAGCAAAGTGGTAAAAACTTCCAAGCTGAGTGTTCTCAGCTGTACTGGAAGGAACATTAGCTGATCGATCCTTTCTGAGGAAATCCGTCTGTGGTGGGTTGAACAGGAATGGCTCCCATAGACTCCTGTGTTTGAATGTGGCACTATTGGGAGGTGTGGCCTTGTTGGAATAGGTGTGGCCTTGTTGGAGGAAGTGTGTCAATATGGGGTCAGGCTTTGAGGTTTCTTATGCTCAAGCTACACTCAGTGTGGCACACAGTCTTCTTTTGCTGTTTGCGGATCAAGATGTAGAACTCTGCAGCACCATGCCGGCCTGCACGCCTCCTCCATGTTCCCTGCCACGGCGATAATGGACTAAACGTCTGAAACCGTAAGCCAGCTCCAATTCAATGTTTTTCTTTGTGACAGTTGCTGTGGTCATGGAGTCTCTTCACAGCAATGAACTGAAACGAAGACACCGTGCCTGTGGATAGCCTTGATTGTCAACCTGACTGGACTGAGAGGCTCCTAGATTAGTGAAGCACACCTCAGTTGGTCTTCCAAAGGCTGTGGCATCACTTGTGGTGGTAAAAAGTAGGCAGTGGGCAGGTCTATAGGGACAAGTCCTTGGGAACTGCCCTGCCTGTCCGCATCCTGTCTCCTCCTCTGCTTAGACGGGAAAGTGCACCTTCACTAGAGTGACACTTTGCTGAAGCACACAGGGCCAAACAAACACGGCCAAACCCTACAGAGAGATGGACTAAATGGATCTTCCATGCCTTAGGCTTCTGTCAGGCATTTTGTTAGTGGTGAGACTACTGCAGTAAGACTCTGAAAGGCATTTCTACCGCTGACCTAGAAATGTGCTTCTGAACTTCACACGAGCAAAGGTACACGGGGAGCAAAAGGCTGGCTTCAAAGGCATTTGCTCTGGAGCATCCTGGACACACAATCACGATAACTAACTAACAGCACCATACCGCTACTAAGAAGCGGGTTGTAGAACAGTTAGCATCATAAGGCTTACTCACATTGCCGCAAAGGGCAAGAGCAGACTATAAATCATATGCACAACAGAAGTACAGTCATGTTTGCCTAAACATGAGCAACTGGCAGTCTCTGGGGGTGGGGATTATGAGTTATTTGTGAGATACTCTGTACTTTCTAAAATTGACTCATAATATGTTTAATTGAAAGGAAATCAATCCTTCTAGAACCTTCCATGTTCTTTATTGCAGATACAAGGTTAACAAGAACCTGGCTGTTGAAGTTTTATAATTTATTAAGAAGCTGGTTTGTGAGTGTGTGTGTGTGTGTGTGTGTGTGTGTGTGTGTGTGTGTGTGTGTGCGTGTGATGGGAAGAGCCAGGGGACACGGTGGAGTGGTTAGGGAAGGGAGGAGGTTGTGGTCTACAGACCTAACTGCAAAGACCTGAAGGGAACCAAGCTGAGCAAAACCACAACAGGGTGAAGCCCAGGGAAGGGGCAGGGTGGTAGCAGCAGAAAGAGCCAAGGATTACAGACAGATGGAGCCACAGCCCGTGCTCCCAAGTCATAGGAAGAAAATTGATTTTAAAAGTAATGGAAACCCCAGGAAGTGTCTTTGTTTGTGTTTGTTTTGAAGAGAAGAGTGATAAGACTGATTTAACTTTATTTTTTAGTTATTTTTAATTTTTAAGCATTTTAATGAATGTGAATTCCACAGCATGCACCCCAGTTCCACTCATCGTTCCGTCCACACCCTTTATCTACCCTCTGCCCTTGTGACCTCTCAACAAAAGAACATAAAAAAACAAGACAACTCTTGCTATGGAAGCTGTGGTGCATCAGTGTGTCACACAGTACACCCTCTGTCCACACAGCTTTACTGCAAACACTCATTGTCATGAGCCATTGGTCTGGTTTGAGGCCTCTGGCTTTTGCTACACTATCAATAGCAAACTTCACTGGGACTCCTCTTAGATACCCTGCTGTTACCCTGTGCCATGGAGACCCTGCAGCTTTGGATGTGTAGGACCTGCCCCTTCATGTGCTGCAGCAGTGCATAGATAGGGTGGATGTTAGGGTGGGTCGGTTCAGAGCCCTGAATCTGGGTCTGTGTGGGTAGCTGCCTTGGCCAGCTTTCCTGTACTGACTTGACTTTAGAACATAGAAGTCACATTGCCTGAGAGGCATACATGCCCGAATGTGGCGTGGGTGAGCACAACAATGCTGAGTTAAGTGTGGGTGGAGAGATGGGAGGGAAGGGAAGAGGAACTGTGTACACTATGAAGTGAGGCAGAACTGGAGGCCTGTCTACGCTGCCACCTGAGGCCACGGGGATGCCCCGGCCTGTGCCAACATGGAGGCCCTTGTCTGGGTCCATGGCCGTGCAGGAGCAGGAATATCTGTGTTAATATCCATGGCCCACGTGTCCACCAAAGGCCGTTCGGACACCCCTGGCCTGGGGTGCCACGTTGATGTCTAAGTGCAGAGCTGTCTGCGCCCCTCACCTGCAGTGTAAGAGAGCTGGGCCTGATCATGTGAGCATGGGAGAGCCAGCCCCACCCCTCACCAGTTGTAGCACTCAGGAGAGCTGACCCCCACCCCTGTCCAGGACAGTGCTAGAGAGCTGGCCCTGATCACATGAGCAGGAGAGAGCTGGCCTATTTTGCTGGCTGCTGCAGACAGGAGTGCTGGCTCTTGGGGCTCAGCTGCAGGACAGCTGCCACCCAAGCCCAGATTTAAATTTACCCAACCTATGAACAGCCAAAGCACATGAAGGAGCAGGTCCTGCAGAACAAAGCTGCAGCAGCAGGAGATCCGAGAGGAGTCCCACTGAGGCCCCAGTATCGATAGTGTAGCAGAAGCCAGAAGCCTGAACCAGACCAATGACTCATGGCAATGAACCTTTCAAAGTAAAGATGTTTGGGCAAAGGGTATATTGTATGACACACTGTGTATTGTCCATGGCAAGATCTTTCTTTCTTTCTCTTTTGTTTTGTTTTTATTTATTTATTTTATTTTTATTTTTTGTTCTCTTTTTTTTTTTGGTGGGGGAGGATGCAAGGGCAGAGGGCAGACATAAAGGGATGAGAAGGTGAGTGGGATTAAGGTACATGATGTGAAATTCAGAAAGAATCAATAAAGAAGAAACCATCCTCAGCATAAGCAGTTCCTCTGGGAAAAATAAATAAACCAGACAGCCTACGAGCAAGCAGCAGGTAGCGATAGTAGACTCCGAGATGAGTCAGAGCCACCGTGGCTTCTGAGAGATGCTGTTGCCCAAACTGTCTGCTGTGGAGAGGGCTCAGGGTACATCTCAGTAGCAAAATACTTATGTGGCATGTAAAAGCCCTGAGTTTGATCCCACTATGAAAGGCAGGGAAGGCAGAAGAGAGGAGAAGATGGGAGGGGAGGGGGGCAGGAAATAACAGAAGGCTTCCATTCGTATTTAGGACACAGAGTCAACAAGATTTGCTAACACAGGAGACTGTGGTAAGATGGCTGATAAGGAACCTGAAGGATTTAAGGATGGTTCTTAGATATGAGGTGGAAAAAAATGAGTGGAGAAACAGGTTAAAGATAATTAAGAGTTTCTGGCTCAGAAATGGCAAATTTGGCTCAGAATGTGTGTGTGTGTGTGTGTGTGTGTGTGTGTGTGTGTGTGTTTGTGTGTGTGTGTGATAGGTATGTTATATGTGTGTGGTAGGTATGTATGGGGGGGGGAGTTATGTGGTAGATATGTGTGGTATGTGTGTGTGTTGTTTAGGAGTCAAATCCTGGGCCTTACACATGCTGGGCAAGGGTTCTACCAATAAACCAAATCTCTGGCTTTTGTTTCTGTGAGTCAGGGTCTCACTGTGTAGCTTAACCTGGCTTTAAACTTACTGTGTAGTCCAAATGGCCTTGAACTCAAGATCATTCCGCCTTAGCACCCCAAGTGCTGTGATTATAGCGCACCTCACCAAGCATGGTTACTTTGAGACTCATATATTAGAGAAATATGGCAGGAAGAAAATAATCTGGGCCTAACACCCTTGTTCCCTAGTGTCTGACCTAGGAATATTTCACTGCATTGTAAAAGTTACTTTGCAAATATAACTGAATTACTCATAACAACTTCAAAATAACAGGGAAATTTTCTCAATTATCTGTAGTTATGTGAATCCTTTAAAGGCAGAAGAGGAAGGCAGAGGGGGTCATATAGTAATCTGAAGGGCAAAATGGATTCAGTGTGCCAATGAGGGCTATAAAACAGAGCAAGTCACAGGTCACCTCTGGAATCAGAGCAGCTGCCCGTGAGAACATGGGGCCTCAGCCCCACAACTGCATGGAATTCTGCCACTAGCCGGAAAGAGTCAGGAAGCCTGCACATCACAGCAGGTAAACTGACATGCTGGCCTTACTGTCATTCCGGCTTTCTCCTCAGTAGAGAACACAAGTTAGTCAACAGGAGGGTGAGGCAGGCATGCAGATGTGTCTGATCATCAAATATATGAGGAGGCCCCCCGCCCCCCTGAGGGTAAAAGTGCAGAAGGAGAAGAGAGGAGGAAGGTTTAGACATTGAGCAGCCACCCAGAGTCTGGCAACATGGAGACTGCTGGCAATCCTGACATAGGTACAAGAGAGTCTGCGCAGGCCAGAAGAGAGGCATACTATAGGAATGCAAGAGCAGGTTGCAACTCGGAACCGAGCAGAGGGCAGAGACATCATCACAAGGCAGGCTCTGTGCAGATATGCAGTTTCTGCAGTTGGCAGGGGTTCGGGGTCACAGAGGAGAGGACAAGGCATGGAGCAGTCATTCTGGGGATCTGGAGAAAGGCTGTGCTAGGGAATAGTGTCATAAGACTGCCACACTGTCTGCAGTGTGCTCCCTCCAATCTGCACTGAGAGAGACAACTTAGAGCTTCCCCTGTCACGTCTAACTGCTGTGGTGGCACAAGGGGTGGAGAGACTTGGCTTTATCAGTCATCAGTGGCTTTCCAGATGCTATGAGGACATTTTTTTTTTTTTTTTGCAATTGCTTTTTTTCTGCTATAGCCAAAGAATAGGGTTTACTCATTAAACTCTGTGTCATGCCGATGACCTCGGAAGGTCATCTCACTATCTGTGATAAGCCAAAGTGTTCTCCATGCATTCCCCTCATGTTCCCTTTCAGAAATAAGTCAAGAAGGGAAAATGAGGGGCACCCGAAGGGCTCCTCCTGGCACTGGGGAGATCAGCTCAGTACTGCCTGTGAGTGAGCATGGCAGTCTTCACTGGGTGAGCATGCATTTTATTTTTTGAAATACATTTGAAAAGAATATGGTCCACTTCTATGTATTTACTACACTTAAATTATACACATGCATTTTGTGTGTGTGTGCATGTGTGTGCATGTGTGCTTGTGTGTGTGCATGTGTGTATGTGTGTGTGTTCTATTATTAAGTACAGTGGGCAGTCTGTTTTTTCCCCTTATAGTAGGATTTAAAATCAAGATGCTGAAGCAAGAAACTATAGGCTTGGCAAAATTTAAATATTAAAAAGGGGGGCAGGGGAACAGTTTCACAGGGAATTAAAGGTCCTTCCTGGCATCTAAGGGAGATGCCTGGGTAACTGTGCTTTTCCAGTAAGGCACCCTGCACACACCTAGGAAAGCTGTCAGGTTGGAAGCCAGCAGATGCTCTCTAAAGACAAAGCCCTGAGCACACTGACACGTGACCTCAAGAACTGTTGTGTGTGCATGTGTGTATTTGAGATAGACCATGTTATGTGTCCCAGGCTACATTCAAACTCATAGGTTCGACTGTCTTTCTACCTCAGCTACTCAACTGGGACCACCGGCCTGAATAACAGTGTCTACTTTAAGCACTATTTTTAGAATGGGTCCAACAAGAGGTCCAAAGAGTGGTTCACACAGCAACCATCTGTCTATACAAACAGGACCAAATTCCCAATCACTTAATTTCAGTACTACAGTGTCTTAATCCTGACTATCTTCCTGCTCGGCCCAGAGGCATCACATAGGACTGACTGAAAGAAAACCTTTCCATACTCAGCCTTATGTAATACTCAGTTATGACAATATAAGGTGCACACTCCAGTGTCACCATGCTTCTTAAAATAAAGACGTGCTACAGCCGCGTTACTCATGGAGCCTTTCATAACACCTCACCCTCCAGTTTGCATAACTTGGCTGTAAAGCACTATCTGTACACACTGATCTCCAGCACCGGCCTTACCCTCTAAACTGTGCCTGTCTTTCTAAATCGTCTATATACCTACATTCACTTCTGTCTTCCAGTCCTGCTAAGCAACTTTGGTCTTTAAGTGTCAGTCAGGATCCCCATTGCAAGGGCAATGGAGACAGGAGAGGGCCGGGAAGGTAGATGGACACTGCTTCTCTAAGAACAGTCCCAAACCTTTATCACGGAGGCACACACCCAGCAGCCTGTCCCTGCTGCATACACATGTAGCCTTCTGTCTTCTGTCTCCACAGAGATCTGGAAGCCTGAACTCCACAATGCCAGGGAACATGATCATACTCAGAAACAGCATCTTTGTAGATATAATCAAATTAAGATGCAATCACACTGGGCTACAGCAGGCTCTTGATCCAGTAAGGCTAGTTGGCGTCCCCATAAGAAAAGGAAAGGGAAACACGGAAGAGAACGTCACAAAGACTAACCTCAACAGAAGGAGTGAACGTGTGGGAAGACAGGAGGCAGAGGCTATAGGAGGACCACCGGGCCAGTCAGCAGCCACCAGCAGACAGAAGCAAGGGCAGATTCTCATCCACAGCTTTCAGTGGGAACTGCCCGACTGACACTGTAAGACTTCAGGCATCCACAACTGGAAGACAGTGTCTGCTGGTTATGATAGTTTAGTTCTGTGCACAGGACTTGTGGTTTGCTTCTGATGAGTGAGCTCTGGCATGCTCATTCTCATAAGATGTCATTCTCAGGATTAAGTAACCTATGGGAGACTGTCCTGCCAGCAGCCTCACTAACAGGCTCTTTCCATAGCCATTTGTGAAGCAGCAAGTGTTCTGTGCCCTCAGGACAGAACTGGAATTTGTCAACAAACACAAGGGCTTGGAGATGGCTCCTTCCCTAGCTAGGACTTCAAATGAGATGGCCTGATTACTATCCCAACTGCAGCCTTCAGACTCTAAGCAGAAGACCCCAGCCCCACCCCCAACCGTGCCTGGCCCACTGACCCACAAAGACTGTGGAGACAATAGCCCATTGCTTTCCCTTGCTGTGCATGGTTCTTTGTTGCATACAAACAGCCATAGCTGACTCACTTCCATTTGCTCTGGGCCTTGTAAATGTTGACAATAAAAGTTGATGCCTAGGGATGTTTCTCAGGCTCCTATCACTCTCTTGCAACTCCCTCAGTGTGAGCACATGTATCATTTTACTTGAGAGAAGGCTTCCAGTTCTAACCCCTGATCCGTGGCTGTCAGGGCCTCTTGGTCCTCCGGAGCAACTCACTAGCTAGGGCCCAGGACACCCCAAAGCCGTCAGCCTGTTTCCATCTGGTTACCATTAAACACTCCTGTTCTGTAAGGTTTACTCTAAGTATGCAGGCGGTTCTCAGCATACAGCACTCTCCTCAGCCATCCCTCTGCTGTAGATCTGATGTATAGCCATCCAGCGTGAACACATGGGATCCCTCCAAAGCCAGCGCCTAGAGCCCGCTGAAGCCTCTCTCTCTCTTCACTTGAGGTGAAGAAGTGGGAGTGAGGCACAGGAGAGCAACAACAGTTTATCCCAGAGAACAACTTTGCCTCCTCCCACAGTCCCTGAAGGTTTTGCCCCTCTTCCCTTCAAGAGAGGAAATCTCATCGGATTAACCCCTGGACCCTTCCTGGAGGAACCGTGTAGGGAAATGTGTCTCATAATTGCTTCAGCCTGTGATATGCATTACATATATTGACGATGGCTTCTGAATGGAGACGGGGAAAAGGACCACTGGAAACCTGTACTCAAACGACTTAGTACTTGGAGGTCATAAAAGTATGATTAGGTGAGTAATTTAATGCTAATGTCATTATTCACTTCTAGCTGACATTTTTAAATTGAGTGACACATTCATAAATCACTACCTGGATGTTAACCCCTGTTTTTTGAAAAAAATGATTCAACACTTTCCAGCTTCTACATTCAGAAGCAGTGAAGGAGAAAGACACAGGAGGAAGAAGAGACTAGAAAGCCAACTACGTCCATCACATAAGCACTGCAATCCTGAGTGGCAGGATGCAACAGTACCCTTCCCACTTTAAAACACAGAGCCTGGGCACAGTAGCTGCTGGCAGACTGCTTGCCTAACACGCAGAGACTTTTGTGTTTAGTCCCCAGCGCCCTATACATCAGGCGTAGAGGGGCCCTCCTGCAATCCCAGCATTCGGGAAGATCAGAAGTTCAAGGTCACCCTCTGCTACTCGGCAAGACTGAGGCCAACCGGGATATGTAAAACCTGTCTCAAAAAGGACATAATATTTACTTACTTATGTATCGAATAAATAGTTTTTGAGTACCTTCTCAGTCACAAAGTCCATTTTATTTAAATTTATAAATAATTAAAACCTTATTTAAGTAAAGAGCTAAAAAGAGAAGAGTCCACGTACCAGAAGAAAAGCAGCTGAAGTGTGAGTGGTAGGACCGCCCACTGCTGGTACTCACCCGAGAAGGCGTTGCTGTAGTACCGGGACAGAGTCTGCATGATGTCCTTGGAGTGCTGGGTCCACGGTGCTATCTTTCTGTAGGTCTTTACCCGATGAACCAGCTGAGAGCCTCCGTACTGCAGGGAAAGGGTGTCTCCATGGTCTTCATAGAGTTCCTCAAACAACCTACACAGAAGGAGAACACACATTAGGCAATGTTGTCACCAGGTCCATAATCCCAGCTACCAAGGAGGCTGAGCCAGGAGGATCACAAGTTTAAGGCCTGCTTGGACGCAGAGTTAATTCCAAGGCAGCCTGAGTAAGTTAGTAAGACTCTTTTCCAGAATGTAAAATGGAGAGAGGGATTGGGCAGAGCTCAGCGATGGAGCATTTGCCCTGGGGACAGTCTCCATCACCAAGAAAAATTAACCCAAATGATTGCACAAGCCGTCCAGGAGGCCAGGCTTGGGAAAAGTCTCTTAGGTTATGAATCCTTCTGAATCTCTCATGTGGACTCTTCAGCAGCTTGAAATGAGTGTGAGTGTAAAATGCATTGTTTCATACAGAAAACTCCAATGAGAAAATTAGGCACCAAAAAGGTAACTTGCTAAAGCTGGGCAAACTGTGTCTAGCCATGTCAGAAGCACTCCTATCGTCCACGGTCTGCCAAGGTAACTCACTTCCCATGACACCATCTGGTCCCTCTGAGTTGCTGTTAAACACATGGTCTTGTTACAGACAGCGCTTAGTTCTATTTGGGCACTGTAACGGTGTAGCATAGACAAGGTGACTTCTAACAAAGAAGCCTCTATTTCCTGGGGTTCTAGGAGCTACGAGCTACTACGACATCTAAGGTAAACACTTCAACATTCGCCATCTAGCAAGGCCCATTTAATTCAAAGGCAAGGCCACCTTGCTTTGCCATCGAGTGAGGAAGAGGCTCATAAATACTCCTCGGTCACCTTTAATATGTCACTTGGTCACTTTTAATATGTCACTAGCCCCAGGGATAGGGATTCTGCCCTTAGATTTAAGCATGTCCAAAGATGCCATCCCCTGACACCAGCACTTTGGGGGTGAGGATTTCAATGTGGACCTAAGGGTGACTGGAACCTTCTGGTCTGGACGCCAGCAGACATGCAAGCGATATACTTGCTTTTTTCACAGAGCCAACCATCGGCTCAGGAACAATAATCCTGGGTGAAGAACCTGTCTCACACGCTTTGTACCTCCAGCTCAGCATGTGTGCAGAAGCTGCACCATCTATCATGCCATTTGGGTTTTAGTTTAACCTACTAGTTTGTCTGTGTACTTTGTTAATGATAAGACAAGCAAACAACACAATACCTGTGGGAAGCCACATGTGCCGTTGCAGAGTGGCACTGACTACTGCTGGCCACCACGCATAAGTTTGGACAAACAACCAATGTGTACATATGCAGTAAAGTTTTTTGCAAAGGCACTGCCTGGCCTGGGCATTATAATGAGGCTTTGAGAGTATAACCAATCAGATGTGAGACATGCAAATGAGGTATGATAATGAGGCTCTGTGAGGTACAGAGAGTAGCCAATCAGATGAGGAACATGCAAATGAGGCAGAGTGCATAACCAATCCGGGTGTGAGACACGCCTCTCCTAGGCCTATATAAGCAGCACCAGTTCTGGGCTCGGGGTCTTTTCGCCTCTGCAATCAAGCTCTCCCAATAAACGTGTGCAGAAGGATCCTGTTGCAGCGTCGTTCTTGCTGGTCGAGTCCGGCGCGCGCAAGAAATACCCAATGGCAGTAATATACAAACACGCAGTACAAATAGAAGAAAATTGAATGCTATCATTTAGCCATAAACCTCAGAGAAGCTAAAAGTAGAAAGGAGTTATAAAGTCCTTGTGAGTCAAGCCTGCTTTTGTCACGGCTGCCTTCCGAATGGCAGCAGATAAGGATTACCTCACTGCATCCGTGTCGAACTGCAGGTTAGGCTTGTCAATCAGCCCTAAGGAATACAGCTGGTAAGCCAGGGCACACTTGCCCACCATGAACTGCGCAGTGTTGGTGCGATCCAAACAGTCCACACAGTTGGTTCGAAGGATGCCAGTCTACAAAGAGCACAGGGAGGTGTTCAGGTCACTGTTTAGACACCTGGACTACTTCCAAGCACAGAGAAATTCTTCCCTTGAAGTAACAGAGGAAATGCTGTGGGTGCTAATCCTGAACAAGTATTAATTTTTGGTATAGTTCAGAGTTTAAAGAACAAATAATAAAGAACAAGTTGCTAATCATATAAGGTTATATTTACTGTTCACTTAATGTTGCTCTGACAGTATCATTAAACCCAGTTTATATTTGAATTTACTTTGAACAAGATAAAGCAAACATCTACTATTCTTTATATTTACTAATTAGTCAGATATGGATTTTTATCTGATCGTGCTCCTTCATCATACAAACCAACCATTTAGTGGTTAAAGCTGTGCGTGTAGATGTGTATTTGTGGTGTGTGTGTGTGTGTGAGTGCCTGTATGTGCTAGTGCCCACAAAGGTCACAGATGGCATCAGTTTCCCTGAAGCAGAGTCACCCTACAGAAGGGTGGGATGGAATGGGTGCTGGGAACCAAGCTTATGTCCTTTGAAAGAGCAGAAAGCCGTCATTGTCACAAGCCATGCCATGCTTAAAGCATAGCTAACAAGTGTAATGCACACTACCTTGTTTTATAAAACCAATCTCACCTATTAGTTCCATATTCTTGTTTTTAATTTCCAGTAGTAAAAATTTATATGTAGAAAAATGTATAGGCTGTATAGTATCAGCTATACATATTTATATAAGATTTAAACACTAGCAAGAAGGCTTTTTAAAAATCTTTCCAAGTTATCAATAATTTTGCATCAATACCTCTTCATATTTGCTAATAGAAAAAGTGAATTGGGTACATATGGCAGCAGACACCTGTAATCCCAGCACCCGTTTGCAGGTGGGGTCTCTGTGAGTTCAAGGAAAGCCTGATCTACAGAGTGAGTGTCTGGCTAGCCTGGGCTGCAGAGTGAGACCCTGTCTCAAACAAAACAAAACAAAAACCAAGTCCTAAACCCCCAAAACATTACCGACCATGGACACCGATTGTACTCATTGTGAATATAACATTGTCCATACCTGGAGCCGACCAGTGGGAATCACATGACCTCCTAGTTCATTCCACCTGTGCGTAAAAATAGATGCTTTACATTCCACTGTCGTCCAGTGATGGGAACTAAACCCAACCCTGGGCTCCATGAGCACATGCACTAAGACTAAGCCACACCCCAACCCTGTTTTCTATTTTTAAAGGGGCGGGGATTGCATAATATATATCTGTAATTCTAAGAGCTACAGCAATAGAAGGGAAGATGTCTGACATCGGATACTTCTGCTCTCTTGCTCTGTTAGATGGGAATAACTGAGACAGGCAGTCACCACACTCAAAGAAAGCTTGGGATGGAGGCATCGCAAGGTGCCCATGTCCCTCTTGGGCACCCTCTCTGTGTTCTACCAGAGTGCCTTGGCTTTCCTTCAAGCCCCTATCTTTCTCCAGTCTCTGTAACCTGCACAACTGCAGGCGCCTCCCTAGTAAAGCCTTCCACAGTTTTGTCTTCTCCATGTACCTTAAGATTCCCTGAAATGCAAACCCTGCAAACGATAGCAGAAGGCTTCTTGCAAACGTAGACAGTGTTTGATTCGGGTTTCCTCATCCCACCACCATAGTTAACTATGTTGAGAATCAAATGCTGGAAATACATGGTATTGGTTCCTTTACATATAAATAAGGAATGCATCCTTTTCGGAAGCTACCAGCAAACAAGCTGCGAGCAATCACTATGACAGGCTGCCAGACTCTACTTTCATGAAAGTATCCACTGTCAGCCAGAAGGACTTCCCTGGTCTACTAAATAGTAAACAATGAATTCACTACAGACAAGTTTACTTTATGCACATTTTATGTCATGTTTCTTCTACACAGAGGATAATACGACTCTCATGGTTTCCATCTGAAGGTACATAACCACTGCAGGAGTTCCCAAGCACACAGGGAATGTTCCAAACACTGTCCATCCATCCATTCGTCTATCCATCCGTCCATCCGTCCATCCATCCATCCGTCCTCTAGTTAGCACAGACTTCTTGTACTCATGATATTTTGAGTGTGTGCGTGCACCCATGTGCACACTTGCGAGCTGCAAACATGTGGAAGCGACTCTCGGCTTCCGAGTGCTGGAGTTAGAGGCACACACAGCCATGCCTAGGTTCCCACATGGGTGCAGGCCATTCACAAGCTTGCAAGGCAGGTGCTGTCACTCACTAAGTTCTCTCCCTAACCCCTACAATATCTGTACTCAGAACAAATACCTTGACTTACGTTTTCTTTGTGTATGTGGTAATGGTGTGCTGGGTGAGGCATTTGTGTATCTCACAGTACCCAATACGAAGGTCAAAGGACAACATGCGGGAGTCATTTCCTAATCTATGGGGACCAGGATGCAGGCTAGGTGGAAAAAGCCTTTAACTGCTGAGCCACTGTGCCCCAGGTATTTGCCTCCCTCTGCTCCCACCCCCACCCCCGAGCTTGGGTTGGCAACCACATGCCACCCTGGTGTGGTGGTGTGGCTTTAGGGGCTGAACGTGGGTGATCAAGCTTGTATAGCGAATATTCCACACCCCCATCTCTCGTGTAAGATTTTAAGTATCATACACACTTTTCATCTGGCCGTAAAATGCTGCAGTAAGAATCAGGGCGGTTTACAAAGAATCCTGTCTTCTTTACCACGCTTTCCGCAATCACATTCAGCCGATCGAGAACGTTGCACAGCTTACTGAGAGAGGAAAGCAGGAGAGAGGGAACTTAGGTCTCAACAAATAATTACTTTTCCATCTAGAGCAAACAACATCAATAGTAACTACGTTCAGGGACTTAATTGTTTTAATCTTGTAGTTTATGAAACAGAAACATGGAAATAAGTAAGCTGGAAATATAATATGTACTCAATAACTAACAAGCCAATAACATATCAAATACCGGCATATTCCTCACTCTTGGCACCCAACGTTCCTGTGAGCCTTCCCCTCCTCAGTAGCTGTCAGTCAAATCCCTACATAACCAGGCAAGGACTATGCACAGGGCAGCAGCAGGGGGAGAAAAATGGGGACATAAGCTAATATGACTGTTTCAAACTATTTAACTAACATGCTCCAGGAAGTGGGTGCTCGTGTGCATGTCTGCAGCACTAACTCCATAAAAAGATTCAGCATAAAAAAAACCACAACACATACAAAACAATATGGTGATGAAGAGGTCAGCTCAGGACCTGTAGAAAATTCCACCTGACCCCTCCCCTCTTAGAAGAGAGAGGTTGTGAAGCACTTAGGCATCCCTCCCCTCCTCCCCTCTGGAAGGGAGAGGCTAATTACGTGCCTCAGACCACAGGGGGTGGGGGTGGGGGACTGACCATCGGCCACCTGTGGGAAGGGGGGGAGGCGCAGAGCAGGTAGACACATTTCACACAGCAGACTGACCATTAACCACCTACAGACAAGCCAAGTCCTTGCCACCTCATTCCCTAAAGACCAATCAGTTTAAAAGTCACACTGTTCTGCCAATCACATGGTGCCTAGTGGCTGCTGCTCTGAAAACTGTTTAAAAAGTCGCTGTGCGGGGGTTGTTCTCTTTCTCCTTCCTGTACAGGGATGGAGACATGCTGGAACAGTAAAATTCCTCTTGCTTTTGCATTGATGCCCAACTCCACATTGTTCCCTCAGGGGGTCTCCGGTAAGTTAAGTCACCAGAGTCTTACAGTGACAGTAAATAACCCTGGAGGCTCAGTGGGAAAGGTTCCTAGAAGAGGTTAGTTTTGAACCAAATCTTGGAGGTTAAGAAAGGAAGCACAGGACAGGGCGGCAGTGGAGGTGGGCAGCAGGGCAACAGGACCACCCTGGGGTGGGACTAGCTATAGGCAATAAAGACCAGGCTTTCTCAAACAGATCAGCCCTGAGTAAGTTTAAGGTACAGCATCCAGAAGCAGCCAGCTGACGGGGCTTGATACACAGTGAGGAGACTGACTCCCTATCAACAGACTCACTGCTTACTCTTCAAGGAGAGAGATGACCCGAGAGTAGAGAAGAAACAGAAAATGGCGGCACTGGTGCCCGTCAGGAACAGAAGGAAGGAGGTGACAGACCTTTCAGGGGAAACCTGACACCTGCTGGGACACAACATCCTCACCTAAGTCTCACCAAGGACACTGAAGGAGCTGTGTCCCCGAGGAGGCTCAGCCAGGCTCTGCTCTCACTCACCTCTTGGTGTACTTGGCCATGTCCCAGGGGATGTAGACAATGGTGTGCTCCGGTGGCAGGAACTGGTTCAGGTAAGTGACCGCAGCCACCAGCTCTTCACTCAGGATCCTTTCGTGCTTTCTCTTCTCCCTCTCCTTTATCAAAGACATTTGAGAGACTTTTTACATTTCAAGTCTTAAATGTGGGGCTGCAGAGCTGGCTCGGCGGTTAAGAGCACATATTACTTTTGCAGAGGACCCAGGTTCAATTCCCAGCACCCACAGGATGGTTCATAACCATGCATAACTCCAGTTCCAGGGGAATCCGATGCCCTCTTCTGACCTCTTCAGGAACTAAATAGACAGTGCACAGACACACATGCAGGCAAAACACACATAAAGTCAATAAATCTATTCTTAAAAATGGTAAATGTTACTAAAATGAAAACAATATAAATTCAAATTAAGACATCTTCACAGAGTGAGGGTCAGCAGCTCTGAAGAGCCACGGAGGTCGGGTTTCTCTCTGTTGATCTGTCAGCATTCCCAGTGTGTTCCATACAAGCCTGGCCCACACATCCACAGCCTACTCTGGTAGCAAAGCCCATTTATCCAGGACCAGAAGAGAACCCACCACTGCAACCAGGCAGTTGCTGGGCACAGAGAGAAATTAGCATGGTCTGGACAGGAAATCCCTACAGAGGACTACAGTGCTTTTTCAAACCCAACCCACAAAGCAACCATGAGGTAGTAGGACAGGCACTTCCCCACTTCACAGTGTCAGAACGACCTGTGGCTGGAAGGCACTCATAGACCAGAGCCTTGCCCTGTCTCCCTGCCAGCCACACCTCCTAGGTTACCACACTGCCTCTCACTCATGGAGACTATGTACAGCTCCAAGCTACTGCCCAGTACCCTTCAGCAAGGCTAACACATTTCCTTGGGCTAACAGCAGTATATGCCCCATATTCATTCGTAATGTGGGGTTTAAATGCAACAAAGTATTGGAAGTTCATAGCAGAGTCTTCAGAAAAATTAGCTATTACTGTTACCTTCATTGGGCCTTTACTTAAAAGAAAGAAAAACTGTAGCAGAGACTTAAGTGACATATAGGGCTACTTCTGGTATCGAAGTACTCCTGTGTTGGGGCTGGAGAGTTGGCTCAGTGGTTAAGAGCACTGGCTGAGTTCAAATCCCAGCAACTACATGGTGGCTCACAACCATCTGTAACGAGATCGCATGCCCTCTTCTGGTGTGTCTGAAGACAGCTACAGTGTACTTAGATGTAATGAATAAATACATCTTAAAAAGAAAAGAAAGTACTCCTGTGCTGTTTTCAATCATGGTGACTGCTTTCCAATTGTCACCAACTGGAAAATAACCATTGTGGAAACAAACAAGGGTATTTTTTTGCACAGCTGATAAAAAAAATAGAGAAATTATATAAGACATAAGAACAGAGAATTACCGATCATCCTGAGCATCAGCGGGCCCCAGAGAGGGGGTGCCCACAGAGGGAGGGACTCACAACAAGGCAGAGGGGCAAAGGAAAGCATGTTTCTTCTTGGCAACCTCACACAGTAGCCATGTGAGAGGCAGACACAGACATTCCTTGATGGTTTAACCACGACCTTCCTCCAAGTGAGGACAAGCAGCACCTGCTTCATCCTCTTCACAGAGTAGCTCATGACAGGGCCGAGGGTGTAGCCCAGGTAGCTCATGACAGGGCCGAGGGTGTAGCCCAGTGGCTGGGCTCTGGCCAGGCATGTGAGAGGTCCTAGGTTTGAACCTCATTATTAGCCAATCAAATGGAACCTTATCATTCCGTTGACTCTCTCTAAGAGGTGCACACAGATTGCAAGCATGTGCTAGCACAGAGACTCTCTTACATGCCTGTCATCCTGTCTCAGTCCTTGCTCTTAGGTTCACATTAAAAATCTTCATTAAGACATTTTCTTAGTAAACTCTAACATTGCTTCATTATTTTGTTAAAAAGCCACATATGAAAAGACTTTCCTGTTCTATGAAACAGTAACTTAATCTCTAATTGCTCTCTAGTTTGATTAATTGGAAAGCACAATTTAAATCCCCTTGCTAGTCTCAGTAAACACACAAAGTAAAAAAGCATGAGGGAATCAGAAAGCTGGGGAGAGAAAAGGCTGATCCCTGCAGCCCGCAGCAAACACAATATGCAGACAGCTGGTTTCTGTGCTGCCGTCTCCTGCAGCAAGCCCAGGGCTCCCTCCCCTTCCCTGGCCACTCCAAGGGAACCCAGCCTAGCTTTAGAATGGCACTACCCATAAAACTTCCCCTTAATGGAGACATCCTGAGGCACCAAACTCTAGCACGAGACATCCTCCCCTTTGTATCTCCAGAAACCAACACTCTTCCAGATAAACTACGAACTCTCCAGGTGCCTGTCCTTGAGACCTCAGAGAAATAACAAACTAAGGAGATTAGGGCCCTGCATTTAAATCATGGAGAAAAGGTAATCAGAGGTCACAGACAGTTACAACCTGCGATAAAATTAGTTCCTGATAACCCCACAGCAGACACTCATTAATCCCCCTCCCAGCTTCAGTTCCGATTACAGCCCTCCACTCCCCTTTTCTGTGAACTTTCAGGGGATTCCTAACTATACTATACATAAACCCAGTGCTTTCCACACTCAGACATTGTTTGTCAGCATTCACCCTGTGAGTGCAGTGCAGGACATGTGATCCGAGTTCAAACTAAAAGGCTCTTTTGCAAGTTGCAGCTGACTTCAAAGTTCTTGGGCTCATCTGGGTTTCCCTTGAACTCAGGGCATAACAACACCAGGAGACCAAAGTCCACCCTCAGAGTACTAGGACACTAGTAAGTCCTCTGGACTCACATTCTATAAGATCCATGCAATCCGACTGCACAGTGTAGATCATCAATGTGTCCACTTTTGGTTACTTCCAATTATCCTTCCTCATGCCTTAGACCCTGCCCCTCCACCCCCACCCCCACCCCCGCGCCTGCCTCTTTAACCACAAATACCCTATACCTTATGCAAGAGAGGGGGCTCTGGGGCTAGCTTTCCTGTCTCCACATGCTTGACCACCTTGTAAATAAATGTTTTTGTAAAACTCACTTCAAACTACACTGGCTGATGATAGGGAGGCAAACCAGGCTGGGTTCAGTTACAGGCATTAAGTAACATTTTTAATGTACATAATTAACACAGAATTCCATGAAGTATAGATATTCAGGGCTCCATTTACAAGAAGTTTTCAATTATACTCTGTAAGGCAGGAACAAGATCCACTCATCTAGAGGTAGGTATTTGTTCCACTAATAGACCATCACTCTCTGCTTTGCTGTTAATTTGCTTCTATACTACTAATCTATACTTACTGGAGAAGCACTCATACTTATCACAGTTTGTACAATCCCAGGGACTGAAACCTGGGCCTCACACGTGCTCACCAGTGCTCTAACACTGAGACACATCCACCCCTGGCCTCCTTGTACTCAGGGACAGGGTCTCACTAAGCTGCTCAAGCTAGACTAAAATTCACTCTGCAGCATAGGTAGGCCTTAAACTTGTGATCCCCCTGCCTCTGCTTCTTGAATAACTGGAATGATAGGCCTGTACTACCAGGCCTAGCAGCAGATGAACAAATGTTTTCATTAAAGTTTTCTACCTTAATTTTCAAACTGTGTACATTACTGCTACTTTTCAATGTTGAAAGTTATAGATTATCCATTTCCAACTTATATTACCCCAAGCAGCCAGGGAATGAGACATGAATATACAACTTCTGCATTCATGAAGACAGTTGTGAAGCAGTCCTTGGCTGCATGTGATCACAGAAACCGAAAGGACACAACTGCTTCGTTCTCTCCCTCATCTCCCTTGGTTTGTTTGTTTGCTTCCTTACTAAGCTAACATTTGCTAAGCAACCTCTCAGAATAATCTCACATGCACTATATTGCTGGCCACTGCTGTGTATTATGTATATTAATATACATAATATAGTAAAACCTTTATATTGATGTTTTCAAGGTCTTCTTAGCCACTAGCTGAGGTGCTTTTAATTCAGTTAGGTACAATGGATATAAATAAAATTTATTGGGTTATATTGCCCTCTACTGACCTGCATGTCCAATTATGCACACACCCTGTACTGGCTGATTTTGTGTGTCAACTTGACACAGGCTGAAGTTATCACAGAGAACAGAGCTTCAGTTGGGGAAATGCCTCCATGAGATCCAGCTGTAAGGCATTTTCTCAATTAGTGATCAAGGGGAGAGGGCCCCTTGTGGGTGGTGCCATCTCTGGGCTGGTAGTCTTGGGTTCTATAAGAAAGCAAGCTAAGCAAACCAGGGGAAGCAAGCCAGTAAAGAACATCCCTCCATGGCCTCTGCATCAGCTCCTGCTCCCTGACCTGCTTGAGTTCCAGTCCTGACTTCCATTGGTGATGAACAGCAATATGGAATTGTAAGCTGAATAAACCCTTTCCTCCCCACCTTGCTTCTTGGTCATGATGTCGATGCAGGAATAGAAACCCTGACTAAGACACACCCTGTACGGACTAGTCAGTGTACTCTGATGGGGAGGTGAGAGACAATTACACCACCTTGCCTGAGCTCCTCACAAGCCCACCTGATTCTTAAACCATATTTCTGAATGAAGCCTTTTGGTCCTGTTGCTACACCGGTTTGTGGTTCTTACAGACTGTCAAGGGAGTGGGCTGTAGCAAGGTGAGGGTGTACCCATTTGATCTGCATTCTTCTTAAAGTGTGGGACTAAGGAATTTAATGTAGATCTAGTTCACACGAGGAAATCAGGAGCCGAGTAGACTAAATCACGCTCTTCCTTCAGAAAGATCTAGTACCAGTTCCCCAAGGCAAGCCCAGAAGAAGTGACATGGAAGTTAACAGTAGCTCAAACACAGCAGACATCTCACCTTCTTCCTCTCCCTCTGCACCCCGCCCTCGTCTCTTCTTCCCTCCTTTTCCCTCTTTTCCTGGGGAAGGCAGAGCACAGTTGGCCAATGCCTTTGGTCTTTAGAAAGGCCATTAGTGTGTCTGAGAAGCACACCTTACCTTCACTAAGTTCAAGATGATGATGGGGGAGCCGAACCTCTGGAGCATCTGGTCAAAGTGAAGAGCAGCCACGTGTGCAAAGGGATCCGCCTGGTCCACTGGGGACAGAAGAGGGGAGTGGCACTGTGAGGCAAAAATCAAAGACTCGGGGGTTTCCAACCATTGCAAAGAAATGCAGTTCAACTCATGAAGTGCTTTCCTTCCCCAGACGCTCTGAAGCAGCTCCATGGACGCTCAGTCAGCATTAAATCTGAATGCGTCTGCCATTCCTGAAGCAAAGTAACACACAACTTACTAATAGTTAAAGTTAAGAATGAATTCACTGGAGCTAGAGAAAGTACCAAAGAAGCTAAAGGGATCTGCAACCCTATAGGTGGAACAACATTATGAACTAACCAGTATCCCGGAGCTCTTGACTCTAGCTGCATATGCATCAAAAGATGGCCTAGTCGGCCATCACTGGAAAGAGAGGCCCATTGGACACGCAAACTTTATATGCCCCAGTACAGGGGAACGCCAGGGCCATAAAAGGGGAGTGGGTGGGTAGGGGAGAGGGGGTGGGTGGCTATGGGGGACTTTTGGTATAGCATTGCAAATGTAAATGAGCAAAATACCTAATAAAAAATGGAAAAAAAAAAAAAAAAAAAAAAAGAATGAATTCACTGCAGAAAGGTAATAAAAGCTACTCATCCATATAATCTTGCTCAAAGACCAACATTTCACCCAAACCCAGCCACTTATTAGAGCTATGTGGCAGCACTCATCATCTTGAATGACAGCAGACAAAAGCAACTCCCGACAGGCTGGCCCACGCACGTGTAATGGGTGGTTTCGGCATCATAGTTGAGATGTCTTGGGACCAGAATAAGGGAACGGATCCTCTAACTTGTACGTAAGAAGAGTAACTGCCTGCGGTAAAAGACATCACAGAAGCATCACAGAGGATCTGCTCGGTCTCCACCTCATTTGCAACGTCACCCTGAAAAGAAAGGCGCAATTAAACATAGCTTGTGCTCTTAGAACTTTTCCATGAAAAAACTCAAGTACACAATGCAATTATAACTTGATTCCTCTTAAAAGAGGTGTTTGGAGTACACACTGGAAAAGCAGAACCATTAAAACATGATAAAGAAAAGCAGAAAAACAAAAATTAATAGATGTGGGTAATCAATAAAGTACAGAGAAGCTAAACAGAAGAGATACAAATAAAAATAAGCTCAATAAAAATTTTAATAAAGCCTTTGTGCTACTAGCAAATAAGATAATAAATTAATAATCTTGTTCAAAAAACAAAAAATAAAAGCAGAAAACGGACTAGAAAAAAAATCAAGTTAACACAGATAGCAAACAGCGCATGACCAGTGCAAATGGTAGGATGCCAGCGAGAAGAAAAACAATCGTGTGAAATTAATTATGCAGGAGATAAAGAACAAAAAAATCTAAAACTTTCACTTCTGAAGACCAAGGTGAAGATCTGAGTAACACTGGTGATCGGAAGGACGGACTCAAGGGGAAAGACAGGCGCCATTGGCGGTCACGTGGCTTACAGAAGCAGATACAGATAGAAGGGACGCTTCCAGAAGCACTGGGACCGGGCTTGGTTATCCTTTCACTACTGAAAAGCAAGTAATATAGCCACAGCATCTTAATTGTTCCTAACGTACCAAGTAAAACAGCTGGAAGCGCTGATATAAATTTACGAAAACTGTTGCTACTAAAGCTAGGATCAAAGCCCGATGCCTCTATCACACTCTGCTGCAGAGGAGAGCACCTGGGAGCCGACATGGAAGTATGAGAGAGAAAGGAAAGAGGGAGAAGTTTCCCATGCCGTGCTGTACACTGCCTTCCCGTCACACATACTCTTCCTCTCCTCTTTCTTCAGAGGGTGCCTGGATGTTTTGTCCCTACATTTTCCAAGTATTTCAGATATGGCTCATCCTCCAAATCAATGGACATTTCAAAGCGCCATTGCACAACTCTTTCTCAGATAGTTTACTGCTCAACACATTTGTAGATTTTTGTAGGCTGGTAAGATGGCTCGGTGGGCAAAATAGGCACCTGCTGCCTGCCAAGCCTGGCAATCTGATTCCATCCCTAGGAGAGAAATGACTGCTACACGTTGCCCTCTGACCACCACATGCACACATATGTGCATGCTCAGACCCCTACAAACATACCAATTCACATGTGCATGCACATAAATAAAATACATTCGGACATTAAGAAGTTAGTTCCTTAGAAGTCCACAGCTTTGTCATCATCAGTGAAACTGACATTAAAGGTTACAACATTACAGCAATGCAATTTGTCATCTTACCTCACAGTTTGCGCCTCTCTTGAGAAAGCGCGTCCCAGCAAACCTACTGGATCTCCTGGCTATTAGGGTCACATACACTGGTCGTCCATAGATCAAAAGCTCTTAAGAATTAAGTTAAAGTGTTTCAGCATTTGGGATTGGACAGAAAGCTACAAGAATCCTTACCCTTTATGCATTTAAATAATCTTATCCAATAGCCTTAAGGCACTAAAAGCTCCATGGAGAATATAATAGCACAGGGCCAGAAAGTTCCAGATCTGTCCAAGTTCAATGGCAACACCCGACATGCTCAAGTGGTAATTTCTATGACTTACTGTATTATGTCTCTCCTTGTAACCAAGTAATACTGTTAAAAGTACAACTACTCCTTCCTTCCTGGAGCCATGCCCCTCCACAAGGGCACGTGTCCTTTAATGTTACGTGGAAATTAGGAAAAGAATTGTCAACACTGCGGGAAAGACTGGGTTTCAGACTGCAAAGGCGAATCCAAAGCTTAAACCCAGGAAGGTGTCGAAGTGAACTGCTTGGCCAATATACAGCTTCTTTCCATCATCTTATTTAACTTTCTGAGTTATAACCTCACCTACTGAAAAAATCAATCAAAAAGCAGCTATAGGCCGAGCAACTACAGTCTAAAATCAAGAATGCCTTGAAGTCTGAAACTTTTGAGTGCCACTATGACCCAACAGTGTAAAATTCTATACCTGACCTTGTCTTGTGGGTCAATCAAAACATTGGTACCCTAAATATAGCACATAAACACCTTCAGTCCCAAGATATATATGAAACATAAATTAACTTGAATTCCATCTTCAAGTTATCTAAGGTTTAGGCAAATATTCTAAAATCTAAAAAAAAAAATCCAAACTGTGAAACACTTCTAGATGTAAGCCTGCTGGATAAAATAATCACTAATCTGTCCTGCTGCTGGGTTGCTGGGAGGATCAGCTGAGGTAATTGGTGTAACATTTCTGGTGCCTGGCCTGTAGTAAATGCTTAATAAACACCAATTACTCCTACCAGCACACAGGCTTCCAGAGTTCATTAAATGCCTGATCACCAGCAGCCAGACTCATCAGTTAGACTAATGAGCTTTAAAATGATAATCCATGATGCTGTTTGATATTTTAAAAACAAACATTTATTATGATTACTAGATGCCAGGCCCTGGAAATACAAACCAGGCTAGAACTGCACTTTAGAAACAGTCTTGAGACGCCATAGCACGTTCTCTTTGGTGGGGAAAATCTGACACTCTTCCCAGGAAGACTGTATTTTTGGACAGAGGCAAAAGTGATTCAGGACAGTCTCGTCAGGTGGTTGAAATGACTATGAAGTAGTGCGCCACGAGTCTCTCCAACCTCCACTTCAAAGTCCCTGTGTCTGCCGCGCCCTTCTCCTCCCCACACTTGGCACAGAGAAAGCAGCATGGCCAATCCTCAAGCCCCTACAAATGTCCCAGAGGTTATAAGAAGGCAGCCCATGTAATGCCCCCCCCCATCCTTTAAAGATTTTACGATATGCTTTTAAAGCTTAAGACAGAAGGGAAAGTATCAAGTAAACACAGAATTCACAAATGCCCTCTGTTGTCTCAAAAAGAAAACTGAAGCAGTACTAGATAG
Organism: Mus musculus; assembly: GCF_000001635.26. Taxonomy (NCBI): domain Eukaryota; kingdom Metazoa; phylum Chordata; class Mammalia; order Rodentia; family Muridae; genus Mus; species Mus musculus. The sequence goes on from NC_000076.6 coordinate 41,267,008, forward strand.
CACGCCCCACCCTCCTCCTCCTCCTCTCCCTCCTTCTCCTCCTTCACTTCCTCTTCCTCCGAACAGCTTGATGGCACCCTATTGAAAGCCTTCAGCAACATCTAGAATCAGTGAGAAGTCAGCCTGCAGGAGAAAAGCCAAGGTGTCATCAAACTGAGCTCCGAGGCCTGACTCAAGGACTTCCATTACAATCCTTTCCAATCAAGGTCTGCACTCCATTGTGCCACAACTACTACCGCAGCCTTTTCTATCTGATATACATCCCTGTCTCATTGCTACTTCATGTAGCAGGAAAATGGCGGTTGATGGGTGGGGCCACCCCTGGGCAGGTGCCCCTGGGTTCTATAAAAAAAGCAGGCTGAGGAAGCCATAAAGAGCAAGCCAGTAAGCACCACCACTACCACCACCCCCATGGCCTCTGCATCAGCTCCTGCCTCCAGGTTCCTGCCCTGTGTGAGTTCCTGTCCTGACTTCCTCAGATGATGAACAATGATGGAAGCGAAAGCCAAATAAACCCATTGCTCCCAGTGTGGGTTCGGTCATGGTGTTTCACCACAGCAATAGAAACCCTAAATAGGACAGGTACTCAGAGTGTTAATTACAATACTATGATGCTTGACCTTCCTACATGCTGGCACAGCATAATGACGTGCATCTTAAATGCTTATAAAAAGGATACTGGACTGCCCGCAGAACCCATGAATGATATACAATAGCCAGTCACGATGCACAGTGTTTTTAATTATATCCAGAAGTTCACCGTTCCATACATACTTCATATAAGGCTCACTAGAGATCCCAAATACACCTGAAAAACAAAAGTTTGTATCAAGGACATAAGGACATTGAGTGATATCCCGCACACTGCTACGTTCTTCCACTTCTGCTTCAAGATCAGATGCAGGCCTGGACAGCACTGCGCTTCCGGTAGCTGTTCCCTATGGCGGTCCACCGTGGTGAGCTTCAGCGCCCAGGGTGGTGTGCTGTTTCCTTCAAAGTCAAACAGGAAATGGGTTTTCCGACTTATCATAGTTTTTAAATCAAAAGAAAGTGGGAGTACATCAAATGAAGTATGTATGTACTGACAGATGCATGAATGAAGGCAAATGGGCAAAGAGAGCCACAGAGAACATAGTCTGAGGTTACGGCGGGCGACTGGCTCTAGGACTTCCGCTGCCGTGGTAAGGAGGGTCCAGAGTGCCCCTTACCGCCTGGTGCCTCGTCCACATCTAACAGGCAGCACTGAGGGAATGAAATGATGAGAAAGCACATGAGGGTTCACAGTAGGGCGGGCACTGCTCTTTCTTCCCAACTGGCATCAGCTAATATATCAGGACTCTTTCATGTGGAGAAATCATCAAACATTCTGGCATATCAAGATGAATTTACTATTAAATATCAGTGAGTATCACAAAACCTGTATGAAGTGAAAAATAAGAAATAGGCATTTTTATACTAATGGATGAAAAGCTCTAGATAACAGCAGTCAGGTGATCCCATTGTCTTCCCTTCAAAATGTGAGCTGGGTATATGGGCTGAATGTGTTTCAATTTAATTTATAAAATCTAGGGGTTAAAGAGCTGGCTCAGCAGTTAAGAGCACTTACTGCTCTTGCAAAGGACCCAGGTTTGATTCTCAGGACCCACACGGAAGTTCACAGTAATCTGGAACTCCAGTTTCAGGGGATCTAATGTCCTCTTCTGACCTCTTGGCATCAAGCCCACACATGGGGCACAGACATACCATACATAAACAAAAAGCAAACACATAAACAAACATGGCGCCTAGAGTCCAGTGGCCTCTCAGTGCATCAGGGAGAGAAGGGGTTTTATGTGCAGGATGTGTGCGTGTATTACAGGCTCGGGTGTGCCTCACTGGTATCGTGCGTGCCTAGCATGCATGAGGCCCTGGGTTTGGTCCCCAGCACAACATAAACCAGGCACCGTGGTCATGGCTGCCCCACAAGGAGAAGACAGAAGGGGAGTTCAGGGTCTTCCTCAGCTCACGGCGAGTTTGAGGCCAGCCTGGGCTACATGAGACCCTGAAGAGAAGAGAGAGAGAGATCAGGGCACCCTAGGGGGTAGGGGATTGTTGTATCAGACACTCCCCGCTCTGTCACTTTACACAAGTGACTTAGTCCTGACTTCCTGTCTTTCTAGACCTTCCTCAGCCTTCCACCACTGCTCTCATGGCCGTAGCCACCTTGGCAACATTTTGGAACGGTCCCTGCCCTGCCCTGACGTATTAACCACAATAAGTGATGTTTGTGCACAATGAAACATAAAACTAAGATAACTAAGAGAAAGTATAAGCCAGTCAAAAATAATTGTCAAGTGGTATCTGTGAAATACTGCTAGGTTCTCCAAAAGGACAGATGCTGCTCCGACCCCTTTCAAATACAAATGTAATTATGGTTTTGTCTTTAAAAGTGCTGTATCCCCAGGTGTGGTCCCTCTCTTGGTCATTGCTAACAAAAGGACTTAAATACTTTTAATTGGCCAGTTAGTGCGGTTGTCCATAACTATCTCCATGTCTGCACTAGTTAGCCTGTAGACAGGAGGTGCTGCTGCTCGTCACACAGGAGTCTGGACTGAAGGGAGCTTCTGTAAAGTCCTTAATGCACCTGACATACAGTGAAACTGGAGACTTTAGCAAACCTACCCTTCCACCTTCTACCCTCACTCCCCGTCTCTACCAGCTTCCCCAGACAGAATGACCCTGAGCCACAGGAAATGTCCAAATCCTCGTCACCAGCACCTGGCCATAGGTTACATTAAATGACAAGGAGGAAGAGAAGCCCATTAGGCCAACAGCCTTGAGCCCAGATTCTTGTGACTCATACACAAGACCCGCTGTAACCATGGCGTTCTTACAAGTGAAGCAGGATAGCAGGGCACTGCTTGCTGTGGGATGGAAGGCCACAGCTAACAACAGGGGCACAGAACTGGTTTCCCCTCTTAAGCCTAGACCAGAATGTAGTCCTGCTCCTTCCACTGTTGTCTCTCTAGTCCTGCTCTGTGCTCTCTCTCCCTTTATCCTTTTTCCTCTCCTATCGAGTGGTGGGGAGTTGAAAGGTGGAAAAAGGTGGAGAAGAGTGAAAGAAAGAAGACCCCACAACATAGCAAATGCCAGCCACAGTGATAAATGATGGCTTTAAAAATGAATTGGTCAAGTTCATGTCTCTAAGACAACCCAAAAGGATAAAGGCCATCAAAGGATGAAGGATGAGGAATGGGAGGACTTTGATGAGATGCCACATTCTAACACACCAAATATGCAGAATTCACCTACCACTGCCACCCTGTGTAATTAATCCTTCATCTTCAAAGATGTCGAAGCTCTCCTGGCACGCCTTGGATGTTTCTGACTTTAACATCTCCAGGGGCATTCGCAGGACGGTAAGATTATACTGAAGTGAGTGTGACAAATCATAGCTGTAACTGAGAGGAGAATTTAGACGTAAGAATTACAAAAGCACAGACATTTCACGGTCTTGGCTCCCAAGGGGAATTACAATCTGTGAGCTAAATTACTTTGCACCTGGTATTCCACTGAAGCAATGCTATTAAATGAGTGTTGCAAACACTGTCAAATACAAACACGATTGGAAATTAAAACCTCACTACCCAACTTAACCATGCAACCCAGAAATACACATTTATGATGTGGGTCACATCCATTCATTGATTGGAACATGCAAAGTTTTTTGGTTGTTTCATGATGAAATCAATCTCGTATCTCATTCCAAGTCACACTGCCTTATGCCCATGAATGTGGTTCTATAGATAGGTTCTATAGATAGAATATAGTATCCTCATCACATGGCTTCATACCATAGTTTACACATGAGCAAAAGTAACTGCAAGCTTCATAATGATACAGGGGTAAGGATATTATGTAAGCTCTTACAGTGAAGCATGTCCTAGGAAAGTGAGAATAATATAAAAATTAACACGGCCTATGTATAAATAACATTTATGATTATAATTTCATAAGATCAACAATTTTTATTGAAAATAGGGTTTTTTCTCACATAATAAAACCTGATTACAATATCCCCTTCTCGCTGTTCTTCCCAGGTCCTCCACACCTCTCCACCCATCTCGATCCAACCTCTTCTGTTTTTCATTAAAAAACAAACAGACTTCTTTATGCACTAATAATATAATATAATAAACAAAAACTAACACACCAGAGTCAGACAAAACAAGCAAACAGAAGGAAAAGCACCCAAAGAGACCCACAGTTCACACACTCACAAATCCCATACATTGGAAGCCATAATATATATTCAAAGGACCTGAAGGTTAAAAGAGCAGAGAAAGAATATATAAATAAAATAATAATAATAATGGAAGATCCACGACAAGACATTATGAGGAACCTCCAAAGATGCTGCTGAGTTCATTTTCTGTTGGTATCTGCTACTGGGCATGAAGCCTATCCTTACAGTAGTTTGTTTCCCCAGTGAGACTAGTGCAGAGGAAACTATCACCTGCAGATAGCTCTGAATTGGGGATGAGACGTTTGTCCACTTCTCCCTCCAGCTCTAGGACCCCATCTGATGCAGACCGGAGCAGGCCTGTGCATACTGATGCAGTCTCTCTGGGCTCATATGCATTACACAGATCAATAGTCTTTAATTATCTCTAGTTATCCATTTTAACACAGAATTCCAGAAACTATCTTGAGACTCAAGTACAGTATTTAAGCAATATCAGAAGTATTACAATTCTCTTAGGAGAGCCACATATTAATTATTATTTCCCCAGTTTAGTTCCATAATTTGACTGAAATTAATTTCAGTTTTGTCTGTTACACTCGGTTTTAGCACCTTTGCTTGATAGATCCATTTAATACCACTTAGCCATGAATGAAGACAAGTTATTTCTAGTTGGCATGACGCAGCCCTGAGATCCCAGCATATTAATAAAATAATAATAATAATGGAATATATATATTATAACTTGAGGAATGACTTGATTAAATTTAGTATGGCCAAGAATGGCTCAAGAAGGAGCCCGTTTCAAACAGCAGCGCCACCAAGCGTCAGCATTAACTCACAGCACCCGAGCGTAAGACGACACAGTATTATGTGAAATAGATGAATCAGACACACATGGAGACACACAAGCCACTAAGCACCTGTGGATTAAAAAGCACTTCACTGAGAACCCTCTGTCCTATGACTTAATAACTTTATCTTTACATTATGTTTGTGTTTATTTTATAAATAAGTGATTAACTCTATTAACGAGTAAAGATAGATCTTTAAAAATGTGAAGCGCCGGTCTGGTCTGTGTGCACCGCCAATGCACACAAATGCTGTGCTGCAGGTCCCATCTCAGCCCCAGATCAGGTCGTTACTGGTGAACACTCTCGCGTCCACATCTCAGTTTAGACACTACAGCAGACAGACTCCTCCATCTACCACACATGAGTCTGTCTGTCCGGCCTGCAGACTGCTCACGATGCTCTACCATTTGCTTATTGCTTGCTTGTCTGCTTGCTGGCTGTGTTAAATAGATCTTCACAAATGTCAGATCTCCATAAATGTCTCTGTACCAAGAGGGATTTCTGTTTTCTCTCCCAAAACATATTCTTAGGATATATTTTTAATCTGCTTAATGGTACATTCATTCAAGCAAAACTATTCACTTACAGGGCCACCAGCAATACATCGGTATTGAAATCTATTTTCCTATTTCTAATTAGCTTTTACTTAATTTTGCCAGATCATTAGCTGAAACTGAACCATGGCACTGTTACACCTCTGCATTAGAACTAATACAATTTCATTTTTATGATTAAAAATTCCAAAATGAAGTTATTTCTTTAAGTCGTATTAATTTCTTCCTGAAACAAAGGTGATTTTTATAGTGGCTATATGTACCTTTACTCTATCCATTTAGGATGTCAAGAATCAGGTTTTTAAAAGGAAGAAACTTACCTAAAGTAAAAATTGCTAGATAGATCCACATTTTGAAATATCCTTAGATACCTAAAAAAAAAAAAAATGTTATAAACATAAAATGTTATTTTTCATGGCTTAACATACAGTCAGAGATATCCTCACCCTAGTAAGTGTGCTCACTGAGCTGAACAATCGCAGCCATCTCTGGCTTGGGTGTGCATCTGCCAATCATCGCTCAGATAGCTAGACACCTTTAACACAGCGTGTACCCCATTATGCAGTGATTGTGCCTCCCAGCCAGGCAGTGCATGGGCAGGGAACGGGGGCAAGTGAGGCAGAAAGACAATTGTTGTTGCTGTTATTCCCAGTGAGCTTTACAAATCTTCAGCAGATGAAGAAAGGGAAGCCACAAAAGTAACCAAGACCCCATGGGTCACTGTAACTCTAAGGTAGGATTTTTAGCGTGGAAACAGAAGAGGACAGAATGAACTATACCTCAGCCGACCTCACAAGACATCGGTTCAGTTACTCATGCGTTCACTTTCACACTTAGGTAAGTTACTAAATCATAATTTTCAAAGTTAACATTCTCTCTAGACCCACCAGCCCTGTTCCCTCTCCAGAGGCAACTTCTGAGTTACTGCTCCCATCCTCGGGCCGTGCAGCCCTACTTATGAGGGTAAATACATCGCCACAGTCCTGCTAGCATCTGGTGACAGCAGGTGCCATCGACTAAGAGAAGGAACTAGCCCCTGTTAGATTTGATTGCTAGCAAGTGCAGTCTCTTGTGTGCTGCCTGCCCCTCCTCTGGAGGACTTTTCTGGGCTGGTCTTACCCTCGCTGGCCAGAGCAGCCCTTCAGAAGTCTCTGCACTGAACCTTGTTAGGTGTGTTCTGTCTATATGACCGCTGCCTTATAAACAGCCTATATTCCAAGGACACTTTTAATTTTGAGAGCATTTACATACATCACTGCTTTCTGCCTGCCTTATGCTTTCTGTGTTTTAATTATAAAATCTTCCTCCATTTCAGGATCATAAAATCATTCTCCTAAAATTGTCTGTGTACTGCTGAAATTGCTTCTTCAGTTTTATTAGAGATTAGAATCTAATTTCATTTCTGTCAAATGGAAAACACACAAAACTTAAGTCTGTCTTCTCCATGATGACTTGTAGTGCACTCTTTTCTCTGTGGGATCTGTTTCCTATGAAAAGTGGGTCATTTCCTGGGTTCCTTGTCTGTACTGATCAATGTCAGTGGCCTCATCAATAACCAGTACTGTCCCCACAGATAACTGACTCCTTAATTCCTGTGAGTGCTACATCTGCTCAGTCATTTCCCTTCTCCTTGCAAATTGCCTTGTTCTTACTTTATGTGTATGAGTGTTTTGCCTGCACGAGGAGACAGGAAGACAGTGTGGGATACCCTGGAACTAGAGTTACAGAAGGCTCGACAGGAGCGGCACATGCATGCTCGAAACAGCGAGCCATCCCTCCAGCCCCTCTTTGTCCTTTGTTTCTGGTTTTCATAGTTGTCTAGACTAAGACTAACTTCTGGTTTTCTATGTGAATTTTAAAGCCTTTATTTTTAAGTTTTATTTAAGTGTATGCTAGGGTTATGTGCACATGAGTACCACTACCCACAGAGGCCAGAACTGGACACTGGACCGACCTGAGCTGGAATTACTGGCAGCTGTGAGCTGATGATGTAGGTGCTGGAAGCAAACCTGGGGCCTCTCTCTGCAAAGGCAGCAGGCAAAGTGCTTCTCACTGCTGAGCCCTCTCTCTAGCCCCTCAATATGAATTTCAAGTAGGTTTGTATGTCCTAATTTCTTCTGAAATCACCTTGGAATTTGGATTTCAGTTGCATTATATCTCTCAATTAACTAAAAACAAAAAAAAACAAAAACAAAAAAACAAAAAACAAAGCTAACCTTATGATTTTAAACCTTCTCATGCCTAGACACATATGAACAAGTGGACATTCTTCCTATTTATTTAGGGCTTAAAGATGTTCTAGTACTGTTTTACACTTTCAGCACTGAACTTCATGTAGCTTTTGCCATATTTACTCCCAGGTAACATATGGTCTTCAGCACTATGAATGTCACCATTCATTTTTCTCTTTGGTTACTGCCTGTGATGGCTAGTCTCGGTTGCCAACTTGACTATATATGGAACTAGCTAAAATCCAAAAATGGAGGGCACACCTGTAAAGGCCCTTTGCTTAATCTGAAGTGGGTAGATTCATTTCTAACCTGGATCTTTGAGGTATGAAGACAGGCCTTTAATCCAGGTCTTGAGGTGGGAAGACACACCCCAATCTGGGCCACAATCTGCTGGAAGCCTAGACAGGGCACAGTAGAAGGAAGCTTTTGTTCTTTGCATGCTTGTTCTGGCCTTGCTGGCAAACCCATTCCTTCACTGGCATTAGAGCCTACTTCTTCAGGACTGCGGCATATACAGGAGACCAGCTGAGACATCGAGCCTAATGGATTGAGCAGCTACTGGAATTTCCATTCACAGGCAGCCATTGTTGGATTAGCTGGACCGTAGCCTGTAAGATGCCATTCTAATGAATCTCCTGGCTATATACAGAATTCATCCTGTAACTCATGACCTCTGGAGACGCCGACAACACACTGCAGGTAGTAGAGAAGAGTCACTGCTTCTTACACACTATTCTTACACACTATTCTTACACACTGTTCTTACACACTGACTATTTCCCCTCAGTCTCCTCTGCTGAACGTTTGCATTGGTTCTGAAAGTTGACAGGCAGTCTTGGAATCGTTTGTCTCTTTTTTAGCTTAATTCTCTATTTTTCTGATTGGATTCTTATTTTATAAACATTGCCTTAGCTAGGGTTCTAAATACAATGTTGAATATTAGTTATGGTGGCTTATTCCTTACCTAAATCAAAGGCTTTGCTTTTAGAGTCTTGTTATAAGAATAATTTTTATCATAGGCTTTTAATAAATACTGTTCTAGAGGTTGAGAAACACTACTGTAAACTAAAATTTGATCACAAAGACCTGGAATTTTGCCAAGTATATTTCTGTTTCTATGAAGATGTTCATAATTCTCTTCAACAACACCTTAAAGTGGAAACTGTTCCAGTAAATTTCCTAGTCGATATAAGCATGCAGTGCAGACAGCCTCTGCTTACCAAATGTTAACATGCTTAGTAGTTTGCATTTTATTTCCTGATACTCTTTCCAAACATTCTTACTGTATTACTAGATCACATACCTCTATAACTATATTAGGAAATATTACTTCATTCCTCGTATAACAAGCTATTGATATAATTGTACTATATTGTAGATAATGTCTACATAGTACCCAGCACTAATCATAAGATAATTTTATTCGAAGATTATCAAATCACTATATTAAACATGAAAGAGCATAGCTAAATTATAACTATTACCAACCATAAAAATATAATTATGCCTTGGTATCCTTTGAATTTTTATACATGGCATTAACTGAAGCCTAGTTATAGTCCATATGCCTTCTAACATCGTCCCAGTAGTCCTTTATAGCTCTGTGTATGTGTGTGCACACATGCCATGTCTTCACTGGAAATCTAAGTGAGAGTCACAGGATGCACCTATCTTGTCTGTTCTAAAATCTACACGTCTATGCTTTTCTTTGATGACTTGCACATTTGTAAGGGTCTTGAAGACCACTGCTTTTCAAAAGGTCCCACTCTATAGATTTGCCTGATTATTTCTGTATGCGTGAAACTTTTTAAGCAGAATTACTAAGGTAGTCTGTGTTGTTCCCATTGTTTCAAATGAAAAGGTAACATTAGGGCTGGAGAGAAAGCCCAATGAGTGAGACGCTTAACAAGTGTGCACCAACATAAAACCCCAGCTATGGCTGCAGGCTCATCTAGCCAGAGCTAGGAGGCAGGTGAGGAGACGGAAGCATCACTGGGGCCAATGGCAGCCATTCTAGCTAGAAAAACAGCAAGTTCCAGTTCGGGTGAGAGGCCATGTCTTGAAGAAATACAGCAGAAAAAAAAATACAGCAGAACACCCAACACCCAGCCTCTGCATGCATGCAAACCCACACACTTATGTGTGCACATACAACACACACAACAAATAAATGAAGAGGTGACTCTAAGTGTCATCGTTTGGCTAAATATGTCTACCAGTTTTAATGTAAGAAAGCATTACTCATCTCTGTAAATAATCAAAAGCTATACACTTATTTTAGCATGCTGACGCCATGTGAACCTTGTTTCCCACACCTGGCAGCTTCAGCGGTGACTGCTGATCCTCACTGGACCATCAGAAAAGACCTTTACAACCCCTAGCAGAAACTGGAATATTGATCCAACATTCAATGTTTCTATAAACATTTGTATTTCTTTGGTTCTGTTGCTGTCAAAAACAAATAATAAGTTGCCAATACCGGTACATACCTAGCTTCGTCGGGGTGAGAAATCCGAACAGAGTCATTGGGGATATAAATCATACTTGTATCTTCAATCTTATAAATTGCATGACCTCCAATGTCTGCCATCTTCCTCCGCTTAGTTATTAATACAATATAGTAGCCTTCTAAGAACCTGACAAAACCTGTAAATAAGAAAAACAAATATAATGTCACATAAACTTAGCAATGCAAATGATTTTAGAAACATATTTACCAAAGACTTTACACATTTCCTACTTTAACACTTTTATAACTTTACAGTCATATAAATTTTTGGCACTTACATAGCCTAAAATTATTTTGGGTGGTGGCTGGAGATGTGGCTAAGTTGGTAGAGTACTTGCCTCGCATGCACAAAGTCTGGCACAGTCCCAACACTGATGAAATCAGGCACAGTGGCGTGGACTATCGTTTTAGCCTTGGGATGAAAGCAGGAAGATCAGGTGTTCCAGGTCATCTTCAGCTATACAGTGAGTTTGGGGAAAGCCTATAACCTAGTCCTATATATATGATTAGACATATAGAATACCTATAGAATACGTATTGTATAAACATACACATTATATGTAAAATTAAGAAGAGTTGTTTGAGGGAATACTTTCAATTCGGTATAAGGAAAACCGTCTATAAGTCTGTCAATAAAGATAAGAAACACACTGAATTATACACTTAAAAGTGAGGAAGACAGAACATTTTATGATTTATGCCATAATTCTATTTCTACATACACACACACACACACACACACACACACACACACACGGAGTTACATGCACACTCACACAGATACAAATGAAAGAAAGAAGAGCTTGCAGTAAAGGAAAACGATGTAAAAACTACATCATCAGGCTGGGAAAGTGGCTCAGTGGTGGACTGTTTGCCCAGCATTCCCCGAGGCCTGATCATCAGCACTGGGAAAAGGGAGAGTGAGATAAATCCATACATAAAAGACACACATAAGACGCAGACAGATGCCCTCTGAACCATTCGGACTTGTCTCTGCATTTCTTAATTGATACAGCAAGGAGCTCACTTCTAACTACACCACATTCAGCGACTGAAAGGTAACTATCACATGAGCTACTTAGAAAAGCTGGCGCAGATCAGAGGTTTTGGAGCATTCTGGACTTTCAATTTCCTAATTAAGGATATTCAGCCTATTCTAAAGAGTTTACAAAACAATGTTTACTTTTTTGTCAAATAATTGGAATGTGTATATCCTATATGGGAGACTAAATAAAGAGTCAGATACTTTGTTGCAGCCTAGTACTTATGAAACCAACAGAACTCCATCTCTGGGGGTTAAAACAACTTCCCTAGAGGTGGAGAGGGGGCTGGTGGTGAAGAGACAATGGGAGAATCAAGCCAGACTCTTGCCCCAGGGAAACAACCACATCTTGCAAAAATTTTAAAACAAAGCAAAACACTGGAAGTTCAGTCTTGATGTATAAACAAATGCATAAATGTTTATTCAAGAAAAACTGTGTTAAGAACAGCAGGCTATGTTGTGTGTGACTATTCTCTGTGCTCAATGGCCACCATCTTCAGCAGTTCAGCTGCGCCTGCTTGCAAAAGGCAGCACCCAGGGCTTGACTGCTGCCCTCCCCTCACAGAAGGGGAGGGTCACCAGACCTTAAGCTGAGTATCTAGACACTCCTTCCAACCAATCATTACAATTTTGCTGTAACTTCTCATGGGCTCAGGGTCTGGGGGAGGGGTTAGTGCATATGGGTTAGGACTGAAGGAAGGGGACTCCATTTGGGCAACCATAGGGAAGCCACTATCCATGCTGGTTCCATACTTTACAGTGTAGCTGCTTTTGGGGGAGGGGGGTTACATGTTCCTGTCAGTAACCTCTCACTAAGGTTCTGTAGGCTCAATAAACACAGCAGTTCTTCAGGGGAGTTTGGGTGGGGCTAAGGTCTGGTCTGTCACTTGGACCTGGGGAGAGAAATAGATGTTGCTTCCTCCCCACAAGGCTGAAACTTCCCAAGACAATGGCATTGAGTCATTTTAGCTTCCTCTTCCTTTTTACTACAAAGTATAAGTGACCCTCTTTGTAAAAATATTCCTGCCAAATAAAGCTAAGAACAACTTAGCTTCAGTACAACGCCATCAACTAAATATCAGCCTCTCTGTCTTCATTCTCTGAAGCCCTTGATCCCAGGCCAATTTCACTGAGTGCTTCCTACATGACTAGATAGTAGTCCTCAGGTAAAAGTGGTTCCTCTCTCTCTAATATAAAGAAGGCCACATCACTTGAGTGTGGTATTGGAGACACTGGGCTGAGAATGTGTGAACAGAGTTTATGGAACACTGGAGGAAGAACCAACTCCACCAGCCACTGACCAGAGTCAACACCCAACCCGAGAGCTCCTATGCCAGCCTCCCTAAAAGTCTTCAGTGAGCATAGCCCTCCAACAGAGAAGTGTGAAGACCCTCACAAGACACCCAGGACCTTCCCACAGCACAGCTCCTGGGAAACCAAACACCATCCCTAAAACCAAACCTCCCTGAGGCTCATGCTTGGTTGTAATTTTCACTGTGACCCTGCATCCTCTTCCCCCCATTACCCCATCTTTAATGGTGCTTTAGTTTTACCTTGGTTCAGTGTATATTTTTGCCACCCCCCCTTCAACATACCAAGAGTGTCCTCCAAGAGGTGGCAAAGGCTAGGAAAGGACACTGAACAGATAGCTAAGTCTCAGAAGGACGGCAGACCTCCAACCATATGCTTCAGGGACAGATAGAACAAGTTTGTGACAGTGCTCCTGACCCTACCTGTGGTTTCCACAGTTCTTGCTGGTCACTGAATAACAATGGAGAGGCTCCAGCAGAGGCACAAGTCCATAACTGAGACTGATAGCTTAGAAATGTCTGTGCCTTTGAGTTGTAGATTGTAGTTAGGAAAAATCAGTCTACACTAAGCTATCTCCAGCTAGGCACCGACAGCTGCCGTCCAGCCAGCCCCTGTGGTTCCCGTGGCTTGATGCCACCTCTGAGATGCTCAGATGTTCCCAGGCCAACCACCCCCTGTGGCTAGCCTTCAGAAAGCCAGCTGCTGCTCGCACAAATCCCTTTAACCCTGTAAAATGATAACACTAAGGGCTTGCAATATAGCAACCAGATTTATAACGGTAAATCTCCAACCCCAAAAGGCCTGCACAAAGAACACAAAACTCAACTGATATAAACACGAGCTGCATACCTAGAAGGGGCAAATGTAACTGACATTGCTCTATTGCCCTTCTATGATATCTATAGCTACCTGTGTCTCTCTTAGGCCATGGGCTTCTGGCTCATCTTCTTCCTCCATCTTCTCTCTCCCTCACTCTCTGTCCCCTCTCTAAAACTTTCAGCTCCGTCTTCCCTTCCACTGCCCAATCACAGGCTCTAGCCTTATCTGACTAATTAAGATTTTACCTGACCACAGCTGAATGTGGACACTCTTGAGGGAACAGACCATACAAACAGCAATCCACAACATTGAGGTTGCCACAACACCTGTATGGATGCTCTATCGAGCTCACTCTAATCAAGCATAGAGGAGATTGCATACCACACATGGCACACTACACACACAAGCTATGAATCACAGCACTATGTTTGACTCTGCAAAATACTGGTGGGAAGGCTGGCGCTGAACTACAAAAAGCTGAGGAGGGCTGCTCTGGATTCTTATAGACTGTGTATAAACATAATAGCTTAAAAATAGCACAACAAAAACATCCACAAACTTGGCTTGCTGGAAGTTAGCAGAGAAACTATTTTAGAATACAAGGTATCCATTTGTAATGTAACCATGTAAAATTTCAGTCATTTCACACACAAGTGTTCTTTTGACAGTGAGATGATACTTTTTCTAAAGGTAAACATTTTCTATAATTTCAGTGCCCTTCATTATTTCTAAAACAAGACTATAAAAAAACAGAAACTTTCATTCGCTCTCTATTTAGTGTTCACTGATCAGAAACAGCCTTCATCTGGGTAAACTGAGCATGAAACACATCTCTAGTCAGTAACTACACTCGGTACATTGTATAACTGCTTGAGCTGTTGTCACCACCTAGGGGCAGCCTCCAGCCAGAGAGCTTACGATGAGAGAAGTAGCTAAGATGGCCCCATCCAGAGCCCATGTGTGTGTTAAATTAATACCTACTTATCAGTTAATCAAATAAGCTTTCTACTATTGAAATCTTGGTGACCAATAGAAAATTAGGCAAAGAAGACTGCTAAAAAGAAAGCATGACGAGAGCAAAAAAAAAAAAAAAAAATTACCAAAAAGTGCCACAAAAACCAACATTGCATAGTCTAGACATCATTTAATATAAGGACAACCAGTGCAAAACAATGCCAGAATACCCACAGCACCTATTTTAATGTAATTTAATAATCTCCCTTCACTTTGTATACTTAATCAAGGTAATTTCTATTTTGAATGCTAGCCAATAAGGCATTCTATTCCACATACACCTTAGAAAATTATCATCAAAAAGTTGTACTATGGGCTGGAAAGTTGATTCAGCAGTTAAGAACAAATTGCTCTTTCAGCAGACCCAAGTTTGAATATCAGCATTTACATCAAGTGGATAACAACCTCCTGCAACTCCAACTACAGGGGATCTGATGTCTTCTCTGACTTCTGTGGGCACTTTCATAGAAATGTACACACACACACATGCGCACACACACACAAATAAATTCTTTGGACTAGACTCTAGTCCAGTGTTCTCAGCCTTTCTAATGCTGCCTTTTTTAATGCAGTTCCTTATGTTCTGGTTACCACCTCCACCCTCCATCCATAAAAGTTTTTTTTTTTTTGCTACTTTGTAACTGCAATTTTGTTACTGTTATAAATCATAATGTAAATATCTGACATGATAATGACCTACGGGAGTAATGACTCACAGGTTGAGAATGACTGCTCTAGCCCATCTAGTCACTAGAGAGACAGCTCAGCAGTTAAGAGCACTGATTGCCTTTCTAAAGAACCTGGGTTTGATTCCTAGCATCCACATAGTGGCTCAGCATCATTTTTAACTCCAGTTCCAGGAGAAGCAACATCCTCTTCTTGCCTCCTCAGGCACCAGGCGTGCACATGGTGCACAGACATACATGTAGACAAAACAATCATATACACAAAATAACAAACATAATAGGTATTTTAAGTTATAGTAAAATATCAGCTTTAAAATAATAAGGTGAGACTACTAAGTAACTATTAAGTTGAAAAATACTATACTTAAATCCTATTCCTTTTAAGTCTTTTTTCTTAATTTTAAAATATAATCAGTACTTGATTTAACAACTTACTAATGTAAACGGATGGATGTATATGATATTAAATGAGCCTTCTCACGCCCTCAAACTAATCAAGGAAGCTCAAAGGACTTGCCAAGACTCAGGAGAAGGCAAACAAAAGGAGCCAAGAGAGGAAGCCAACGGTGCTGCATTTATTACTTTTCTCGTTAAGGGAGGAAGATTGACTTTGGCTCCTTGTTTGAAGAGATACAGTCCACAGGGTGGAGAAGAAATGGCACAGAAGCATGGGGAAGAAGGGGGCTGGTCACACTGCAGCTACAGTGAAAAAAAAATCAGAGAGAGAAAAATGCCATCATGCTCAGTTCAGTCTGAGACCCCAGCCTAGAGGATGGCACTGCCCACACTGGGGGAGGGAGCAAGGATGGCCCTGCCCACACTGGGGGAGGGGGCGTTTTCCTGCTCAGGTATCACTTTCTGGAAGCACACCCACCGACATATCCACAGAGACTCTCGTAGTAATTCTCATTCCTATCTAGTTGGCAATCAAGATTGCCCATTACACACGTCTTACCACTCTGTCTTCATGGGTAACCACCGGGACCCAAAATGGGCCTAAACATGAATGTAGAAGCTGAGACACCACACTGAGAAAACAAAATAGTTCACATATGGCAGAGTATAGTACAAGTTTCAATAAGCAGCATTAAAATAGAAAGTGCTAATTGGAAACTTGAAATAACATGAAGCCCATATCCATCGTTAACATCAGTAGCAATGCCCAGTGTATACTATAGCAGGTTTAAGATCCAGCCGCTGAGAGGCTGTGATGTAAATATTCTGCTTTTTCCATATTCAAGCTCCCAAAGCCCTGAGCACCCTGCCTTTGCTATGATGACTACTTGCCAACCCCCCAGATACTACAGGTATGGGGTAGCTACGGCCTCTGCTGTCACTCCTAAGGAGCCCTCACCTCTCTTCCTACTTTCTCCCGGACCACACTCCACCCTCAGGATGCGGTGTAAATCTCCTCTTTTCCTGGAAAGCTCTCCTGCCATCCAGATCTGAGTATTCCAAACTCCAACATGTCTGAACTTCACCATAGGACTCGGCTGTGTAATTATAGCCTATAGTTGCCTTGACTGTGAACTGGCTTCTCTCCTCTGTCCTAGCCCCATCAGGCACAGAGCTATCTGTGATAGCTAATGTCACCTAGGAGACAAATCTCTTCCCAGAGTGGATTAACAGAGGCAGGAGCCCTCACTCATGGGCTGGGGGCCTTGACTGAATGAGAAGGAGAAGATGGGAGAGGTTCACTCCTCCCTGCTTCCTGACTGTGGCTGCCATGTGACCAGCTGCCTCCTACCATGGCTGTTGTGCCTTCTCTGCCAAGAAGGGCTGTGCCCTCTGACTGTGAACCAAGGAGACCATTCTAGGCTGCTTCCTCCCAGCCATGAAAAAAGTAACACATGCCATCATGCAGCACAGATGGGTTTAATGGTCTGTCACGAGAAGGGGAACACAGAGCATGTAAGTGCAGGGAAAGAAAGGGAGACAGAGCCTAAATAAAATGGGAAGGAGCAGGCACAGGCTAAAGCAGACTGTACTTAAAGACATCAATATCAGGCTAGCTGTGGACATACACAACTTTAATCCCAGCACTTGGGAGGCAGAGGCAGGAGGATCTCTGTGAGTTCAAGGGCAGCCTGGTCTACACAGCAAACTCCAGGCCAGCCAGAGACAGGGAGACCCTGCCTCAGAGAGGTTGGGGAGGAGATCAACACTAGGTCTTTAATGTGAACTAAAGTCCAGTTGCCCTGCAAAGCTAGCACAGCTTGGAATCCCTTACCTAAAGTTCTACCGACCTTGCTATATATAGATGGAAATCGCATCTCTGAGTCATAGTAAGAATAGAATCTTTCTCTCTGTGATCCTGAAGAAACTTTCTCATTGAGTAAGAAAGGGGTCACTGTGCTGGCTAGTTTCTATGTCAACTTAACACAAGGCAGGGTCATTAGCAAGAAGAAATTTTAATCAAGAAAATGCTTCTCCAGGCCTGGCCTGCGTGCAGAGGGTCCAGCTCACTGAGGGTAGTACCCTTGGGCTGGTGTTCCTGGATGTATAAGAACGCAGGCCGCCCAAGCCATAAGGAAGCAGCACTCCTCCATAGCCTCTGCATCATCCCTACCTCTAGTTTCTGCCCTGTCTTCTCTGACTATAAACACAAGCCAAATAAACCATTTCCTCAAGTGTTGTCTGTGGTCATCCTATTAACAAAGAAAATTCAAGTAAGACGTCATCCAAAGAACAAGTCTGTGACCGGCTATACTGTAACCTGTCCTGTTCAATTTAAAGCAAGTTTTACTGTATCTGTGGTTCTAGCTGACTGATAGGCAGTGAGATAGATGCTTATAGCTCACGCTAGTGTTAACTTCTCATTCCACAGCAAGCCAGACATCAGACACCTCCAAGCATTTCTCTACTTGTTTATCTCTATATAAACCTGAACGGTGCCGAGCACATGAGTGGATATTGTCTGATAGATTGATAATGACATTTGACGGGGATGTGTTAAGACTATATAGCTATAGAGCCATATGAGCTCTCTAAGTAATCTGTACCAAAATAAAGAAACAGGCAAGGGAGGCACACTTCTTACCTACGACTCCAAAAGCTGAGACGGCTCGAAACAACCCGGAGGATCCTTTCTGGCTCATCTTTGTTCTGTTTCCCAGATCCAGGCGGCCAAGAAGTTCCCTCACTTCTTGTTGTGTGTACACGTGCTGTGGGACAAGCACAGGCCATCTGTGAGGCCTCCCTGGGTTATTTATCTGCCTCTGAAAACTGCCAGTTGCCTGCAGGACTCATAAGTGAGGCACCATCCCACTAAGAGCTGTGGTTTCACCTCCTCAGAACAACAGACACTGGAGCCCTGCATGAGGGCCGGGCAGGGAGCCTAACGATACTCACCCTGTCGTCGATTACCACCAAGTCCTTCGGTTCTGTTCTATCAATTTTCAGGACACGGTACTTCGTTTCTGCATGATTGCTCCCAACTAGAAAGTATCTCTATAAAGAAAGAGAATGTCATTTTAAAGGCATTTTGCTCTACAGACATTTTATAACCATGTTACATTTTGAAGAAACATTAATAAAGTCAGGTTACTATTTAAAGTATATGTTGATTATGTACAACTAGAGGACTAGAGGGACCGATTCCAAAAGGTCAATTTTTAAATTGAAATGTTCTTAGAGCTTCGTGATAAGAATCATTCCGATGTCTGAAATAAGCACAGGACCCAGGTCAGATGCATTTAATTCTATTATAACATTAGAGACTGGCTTATGTGATGTTTAAGCTTTGCCTGGAAGCGGTAGTGCTGACAAGCATGAGCAAGCTCAACATATAATTAGGACGTTTAGACAATTACAGCTATTAAATATTATAGTTTGACAAATAAGTCTGAAAGTCTTCTGTGTTGAGTAGGAAAATGGCTGTGAGGGGGGAACTCTGAGGGCTTGCCCCATCCAAGGGCCTGTAAGGATGCACAGTCCCTGCAGGACACGTGGGCCCTGCCACCAGACAGGCATGGGACTGGGGAGGTGGAGCATGCTCAAACCCCAGGACATCTCAGAGATCTGAGATGACATGAACAGAGCTGCTCCTCCCTGCCTCCATGCCTGCTCTGGAGTGGGTAACCAAGACCCTCAGCTAAGATGACGGTGGGAAGTCAGTCATATAACAGCACCCGGACAGCCTCTCCACGCTAATGAGGCATCTCAATAGCCTTAGCCTTCAGCCAATGACCTTCCCTTCCTGGATAGTCCCCAAAATGATACAATCCCTGGTTCATCCCACATAAAGCACATGCATTCACACCCACACCACCCACCCCCAATAAAGAAATATGAACAAGCTCAGACCATCTCAGGGAGCAGCTTCATTAAAGGTTGCCATGAGGAAGAACTTTGCCTAAGCAACCTGAAAAACTAAGACTCATAGGAAGGCCTTCCTTCTCCCGCCCCTCCACCACTTGGCATTCAGCATGGACCCAGGTCCTGCTCACCGCAGGCCCCACTTTCCCCTTCCAGCCTGGCATACAGCCTTGCTCTGCTGCCCCACATGGATATGACCCCCTGTCCTGGACTTCACCTTGCCCCTCCTCCCCATCCCTGAGCAATACAGGCAGTTCCCAGACACCACCAGAAGAGAGGTAAAACATGGGACCACGCGTCCCCATACTTTTCCCAAAGAAGTTCCTGGAAACAATATTCAATCCCCTAATGAATAAAGGAGCCAATCACTGGGCCAGTAGGGGGGACTTCCAGGTTAGACGGAGGAAGACAGGAAACAGGAGAGAGTTAGGTCCTTTCTGGGCAGGGATAGCGTGAGGACAAGATGTAGCTACGAGTGTCTCCCAGTTTCAATGGCGGATCTGTCAGGATTCGGCACCGGAGGATTTAGATTTAATAAGGCTTACAAGATTAGGATTTTAGTTGTTGCGCCCAGTGAGTGAGTTACTGTTGTTTGTATTTGTGTTGTGTTTTCTTTCACACAGCAGATCATCAGGGTTCCAGAGAGAAAAGTATGGCGGCAAAGCGTGGGTTTGCCTGATGTGTACCACAAAGGCCGTGGGGGATTGGAAGCATGGGGTTGGTGTGGTAAGGACCCACCAGTGGGAACCCAGCAAGCTGGGTAAAGAGATTTTGGTGCTTTGAGTCAGAGTCTCCATGAGATAAAGACCGTCCGGCTACTGCCGGCCAGGCCACCAGGGCAGAGAGTTGCCGGCACAAACACAGCAACATGACAGTTTCATTTTTTGATATTTCCCACAACAATCCTTTTTTTAAACATAAAGTTCATAAGCAAAACTAAGTGGACTGCTTTATTTTTGGGTAGTGCTAAGAATCAGACCAAGAGCCCCATACATGCTAAGCACACACTCTGCCAAGCTATCTCCTTAATTCAATTATTCTTAAATTACTTTAAAGAAGATAAGTAAAATCTCATTATCAAAAGTAAATACTGTAAAGATATTTTGCTTAAACATGTCCTTTAAAAAGTAATATTTTTGAAATGTAAATAAATAAAATAACCCATTTAAAAAAAGTGAGAAGATACTGCCATAGTCAGCCAGCATTTTACCATGTCACCGGTTACGCAATGTGCAGATGTAAACCAACTAAACACTACATACAGCTGTCTGCTGGACAATGTCAAAGGTCAAGCTGGAAAGCATCCGCCATTGGAAGCCAAAGCAGATGAGACTGAAGAAGGAGCTGGAGCTGTATACAATGATGGAAGAGTCTAGCATTTGGACTTCAAGAATGAGTACAATTCTAAGAAATAACAGTATGCAGAATTCTGTTACAATGTTTTCTATCTAAATCTGTAGGATAAATAAAACTCACTGAAGCTTTTACTAAGTGTACATGTGTCACATAATAATACAGCAATAATAACATCTTGTTAAAGATGTTCCTCATGTTCCATGGGGACATAAGATTGCATTGTCTAATAGCAACATAACTATGTCTTAGTTTGGGTAAGTGGTTTTTTTTTTATTATGTTTGCAGTGAAACTCATCTAACGACACATTTCTCAGAATGTATCCTGTTGCTAAGCAACAATGACTTTGTTTATAAAGGTCTGATCTACCCACAGGTTATGAAAAACAAACCTATATGCTGGCTGATACCAGTTAGAAGATAACTAGCTGAAGTGCTTAGCCCCTGGTATCCTAGAATAGGCAGGGTTTCCTTGACACTGTCAGTAGTAAGGAGGTAGGAATAAAGTGATTTTAATAACAATTAGAAAACAAAGTTGGGGAATGCAGTAACAGGACTCTAGGCACTGGGGGAACAGCCAGACAGAGAGGGAAACTGAGGGAAAGAAACTCAGAATGTCAGCCACGAGCCCCAACTCACTGCCTAGAGGAGGGGGTGACCAATCTGATAAAACAGCCAACCAAATAAATTAGAAAGAATGGTTTGCAAGCTATTTATTCTTGTTACCAGAAAGGGAGCCACCTTACTGAGGTCATGATGATAAAGAACGCCCAGGAGAGCGACTAGCAAGAAAAGGCACGAAAGGGATTGTTATGTTCATAGCAAAAACAAGATGAAGCCAGAAGATGCTCACAGAGCCCCTAACACACTGAGCAGAGTGTTCCCTTGCAGATAGCAGACCCTCACAGGGAGAGCAGGCCCTCACTGCAGGCCCTACATAGAGAAGACCCTCACAGGCAGCAGGCTCTCACAGGGAGAGCAGGGAGAGTGGGCCCTAACAGGGACGGGAAGTCATGTGACTATCCACAGGCTCTGCCCTCAGAAATGGTCCCTTAAAAGAATTTGTGCGGAGAATAGCGCCCTCGTGTGGAGACTGCTCTGAGGCTTTGACCGGCGTGGGGACGGTGAGAATCACTGTCTACACTGCCCTCTGATGGCTAGCCAAAATCCACTCTAGTACTAATTTGATTTTTTTAATTTAAAAAAGAGAGGTAATTTTTCCAGAAAGAGCTGTTCCCACTCAGTCCCGTGTTCTTCTTGTTGAATACAGCAATTCTGTGGCCACGCAAACTCACACTGTGGCATACTGGATAACACCACTCAAGACGGATCTCCCCACGGGAGGAAGCAGAAGAATAACTGCAAATGGAAAGGCTTACCCAAGAAGAGAAACGATTTACATGAATGAGCCTCCAGCAGAAACAGATTGGGGTCCCATGGACCCCAGAGTACTAGAAGATAAAAGAACGACCGGGAGTGGTGGCGCACGCCTTTAATCCCAGCACTTGGGAGGCAGCGGCAGACGGATTTCTGAGTTCGAAGCCAGCCAAGACTACACAGAGAAACCCTGTCTCGAAAAACCAAAAAAATTTAAAAAAATAAAATAAAAATAAAAGAAGACATCACTCTCATCCCTCCACAAAAAAAAAAGAAACCAAACAAAAAAAAAACAAAAACAAACACAAAGTCGGCACATGTTTCTGAAGAAAAAAAAGCAAGATTCAAACTAAAAACCAAGACTAAGATGACATACCTTGTCTTGCCAGTTATTGTTGTCATTTACGGGGTTCACAGCTGGTTAGACAATGGTGACCCCCACCCCACCACACCTCTAGTAGCCTACACAGTACTTTCTACTGCTATGAAAGCCAGCCAGCAGGGGAGAGCTTACTGCTCAGAACCAACTTGACTTTTTCTATGTTCTGTGACCAATGTGTGTGCTGTCTTCCCTCAGCGACAGGGTCTAACCAACAAGTTCTGCTGAACAGAAGGAAAAATCCTGCACTGAGGGGTCTGCAGCCAGCTCTGACCAACAGCTCTGGGGACCCAATACCTGCCGCTCTGCTTAGTTGGCAACTTAGGGATTCTGAGAGGAACAGATAACTGTATAAGATAACTCCAATTAAATGCATATATATTTATATTCTTGATTCGTATATAACTATATAACTATATATATTTCATATACATATCTTATAAAATAGATTTTATACAGCTTTTTCAAACATCCTTAGAGTTATTGATCCCTCTCCTCACTTCCTGCTCACCCCTACCCTCCCACCCCTCTCCATATGCCATGGCTGCAATAGTGGCAAGAATGGGGTAACCCACTGCTGTCTGGCTCGATTGCTGTAGATCTGGCCCAGAACCCACGGTTGAAGAGCTCACACTCACCAGCGGTAGACCTACGACTATTTTTCTGGAGAATAATTAATAAATAATTAATAATAAACGGACACAGTATCAAACCGTCCTTTAGTCTTAGCTCTGTTCACACAGATGAGGCTAGCTCTCAATCACACCAGAGAAGTTTCACTTTGCAGTAGACATTAGCTAATGAAGAAACTTACAACTGGGACACCTGTAGCAACAGGTACACACAGTTCAAGGACCATGATGGAAGAAGGGGCAGAAAGATTCTAGAAAGAGTTAGAAGGCAGGGAGCATCAGAGCAATAATGTCTTCAGGACATGATAGGACTCCTGTTCTCAAGACCTAGCAGCTATGGCTGCCTATACAAAACAAGATCAAGCCAGTCAGCACCGGAGTATGGCCGGGAGGGGGACCATGAGCCCTCACCCCTAACTGAGAAGCTATGGACAATCAATGGCTTCTGGGGAAAGAAGAGTCCGGTTTTTTAAGGGCATGAGCTCTGGCAAACCAACCACACTTCAGTAGATGTCTCCACACCCAAGGAGGATACAGACAGCACAAACTGGACTCACTAGGTTATTATCTAAAAGAGGAGGAACAAAGTTGGAGGGAGATGGAAGTAGGGGTGGATCTGGGGAGAGCTGGGGGAGGAAGGGTGTGGATACAATCAAACACAACTTATGAAATTCTTAGAGATGATAGAAATATAGAAACAAAGTAACATTAGAAATTCTCAGGTGCAGCACAGAGTTATGACAGACAGGTAGGTAACACCATCCAATTAAAGGACAGCATCCATTTCAGTATATAAGTCAGGACTAAATTGTCAGTTGCACTGGAGAGTGGCAGCAGGGTGCACTGTTTTGTAATTCAGACTCCATTGCTTATTGCTACATCGTTGCAATCAATTCTAAGTAAACTGACTGTGAACCTGTACTGGGCCAATTCCCTGAGGACATTCAGATATACAGATAAAGCAGCAAGAGGTGCCACTGCCACCAGGAGCCTGGACCTCTGCACACCTCATGTATAAAGACAGTAGTGCAGATGGCTCACTGACACCTATGGAGAATTATTCTTGGGAAGCAAAACCACGCCCACCTGACCAGTTTCAGAACTTCTGGGCAAAATATATTTTCAGTTACGAGATGTTTCTAAAATTCAAGCAATTCAACATGACAATAAAAGCTATACATACAGTCTTAAAAATAAAAAAGATCATAGTCTGGTGGTCCTCCATTTCACTATTAATCAAAGAAAGAACCTAGACATTTTTAGACCATGTATAGGCCAAAAACAAGAAACAAACAAAAAACAAACAAGCAAGCAAAAAAACACAAAAGCTTTCTAATTTTTAGAAATTTTCCACCAAACTAAAGATATAAATTAAGGGGCTGGTGAGATGGCTCAGTGGGTAAGAGCACCGGACTGCTCTTCAGAAGGTCCAGAGTTCAAATCCCAGCAACCACATGGTGGCTCACAACCATCCGTAACAAGATCTGACTCCCTCTTCTGGTGTGTCTGAAGACAGCTACAGTGTACTTACATATAATAATAAAATAAATCTTTTTTAAAAAAAGATATAAATTTAAAAAAAAATAGGAAATTGTGTGATCCAGGAAAACAGGGACATTAACAAGGAGAGGAAACATGTCCTTGGAGGAAGAACCCAGGTGGCAGCTGTACACAGAAATGGGGATGGCCAGCGCAGATCCGAGCCATGCATCAAGATGAAATTTGTGCAATACCTAGAACATAAATGTGCTGGAAGGAGATTTACACACCCAGGAAAAATCTGGGGCTAAACTTCCTATAAAGTCATTGTAACAAGTAGGACTTGGGAGGGAGGAAAAAATCATCCTAGGTGTTAGCAGAGGCTTTGGCAGTGGCAGGCCACAGTCCCAGTGGTGGAAGGGAAAAAAGATGCCCAGAAGCACCACGGAGTGAAAGGAGCAGCAACTGGGGCTGCGCAGACGGCTCAACAGTTAGCAGCACTTGCTGCCCTTCTAGAGTTCAAATCCCAGCTCAACCACCTAAGTCTAGCTCCAGGGGATCTGACACCCTCTTCTGGCCTCCACGGCACCTCTCTCTTTCTGCCTCTCTCTGTGTTCACACACACACACACACACACACACACACACACAACTTGTTTTTAAAAGCACAGTAATTGGATCACACCATCTCCCCTCACCAGACATGTAAACCTGAATGTGTGTCTTATGAATGAGGCCCATGAAATCCACACGGCTAGGGGAAGGGGCCTGGGCAGCCCACCTCTCCAGCTCTGCTCTCTGCAGCACACAGAGCTTGTTGAGGGACAGTGGTGAGGCAGACATTTAGATACTGAAAAAAAAAAAAAAACAAAAAACAAAAAAAACAAAAAACAAAAAAACTAGCTGTACTGAAGTGAGTTGAGTCTCTTCTGAAAATTGTCATTGTTCAAGAAGACTTAAAATGTGTTGGTAACTTTGACAGTGGTGGTGAGGTAAAAAGATGAATGTGTTTCTAAAATATCTATGCAGGAAACCGGAAAGGAATACAATAGGCAACCCGTTTAAAAGGAAACGCAGAATCTACTAACATTCTCTCCTTTTATACTGACAGGCTAATTAATCATTCACTCTTCATCTGAGGGAAGAAAAATCAGCCTTCTTGAAAAGGAAGAGACTTCAGGTTGTACGGCAGCTTCAGCTAATGTTCACCTTCAGCTGAACTTTCATATTAAACATACTGTTTTTAAAGGCATCTGGAAGTTGTTTCCAGCACTTTCACAGTGTTGCAAGCCTGCCGGTTCCGTGTCTCATTTATCAAGCCAAGCTAATGGTGAGCTAACGCAGCCCAGAAGTGGGAAAGCAAGCCTCACAAGCATGCCTCCCTGACAGGCGGGACCCAGCCTGACTGATGGGGAGTGTCACATTTCACATTCCCTGCAGAAGTGAGTGTGAAATTCCATCACTCCACCACATCTCAAAACTCTTAACTATGCTTCTCTCTGCAGGACAATGACATCGGTTCCCTGCTCCTGTCCCTCAGCCAAACATACCACACTGTACGATCCTCTCTTGCTCCCCAGTCACGCAATAAAGGTTAAGAGGCATTCCTTGTGGTGTGGCTCTTATTTTACTCAAGCCCATGTGGTTGGGGATAAAGGGTGGCTGGCTCCCTAAGTCCTTTTAGTGGGAATGCACTCACCTCAGAACATCGACCACTAAGTACCCATAAGAGAGAGGCATACTGCAGATTCACCCAGGATAACTTCAGCTGCTAAACCCCCTAGAGCAACTCCTGCTCTCACTGGCTAGAACAAATGTCCACAGCAAACGGCAGCCTGAGGGGGCTGGGGGTTGGGGAGCAGGAACATTTGCCAGGGAGCTCAAACTTCAGACTGGAGCCTTTGGTGTGCCATACACCAACCCTTCCCATTCCTCACCAAGGATCTCTCCAGATTTACCTCTGCACAGGAGACAGTGACAACGGGAACTTTGGAGCAGGAGCAAACTCACCCAGTTACCTTTCTAGATGAAGGCTGGGCACGAGAGGCAGCCATCTTGCCTGCTATATTGCTCTAACTCCAAACCACACGTTCACCCAACCAAAACAAGTATGCTCACGTCTTTCAATACTTGTCAACTATGACTCTAACAGGTAACAACAGGAGTTGACCTCCACTTTAATGCTTTATCTACTGGTGAGCTGGATAGCTGATAATACTCACTGTTCTTTCTGCTGGATTATCTACTTACTAGCTAGGCTTTTAATGAAAATGCCTTTTCATTTATGTGAGGGTGAATTAGGAGCATACATGTAGGGGCTCCAGGGAAACAGAAGAGAACCTTGGGTCCCCTAGAGCTAGAGTTACCAGTAGCTGTGAACCACCTAGGGTGGGTGCAGGGACACTGAACTCAGGTCCTCGGGAGTGGCAAGGGATCTAAACCACTGAGCTGTCTCTCAGGCCCCTACCTTGTCCTTTTCAAGTGGCTTTATTTTTCTGACTACTTATACAATATTTAGAATGTGAGGCTATATTACACTATTATTCTGGCTACTAGTACTCCCTCCATCTGTCATTAGGCTTTTGATTATTTTTTAACTTGTATTTGCAGTTTTAAACTAGGAAAGGATATAAATAAGTCAGGACCCACCTTATGAAGCTGGAGAAAAAGACTTGTCCCTGTGGTCTAAATGTGTAGCGATCTAACCCCCAATGCAGCAATACTAACAAGTGAGGCCTTCTGGACCTGACTTGGTCTGGGCAGGATTGACACCACTATGGCAATGGCCAGAGGGACTTATCTACATCCTCAGTGATACGGACACAACTTGTCCGTCACGAACACTGAACCTGTCTGTGCCTTCATCTTGGGCCTCTCTGTGTCCCTGGAACTGTAAGAAATACTGTCACTGCTCATGCACCCCTCACTGGGTTTGTTTGGTTGTTTTGTTTTCTGAAGACTGTCAACAATGCTGAGAAGGAAGGCAAGAGTCTTCGCTAAGCTGCTCCCAAGCCACTGTCCAATGTCTAACTCTGACGATGAAGCAAGGTCGCAGTGGCAGACTGAAATCAGCTGAAATGATTGATGGTTGTGAACTGAGAAAACTGCTGTGCCGCGATCGGCTCCAGGTGGATGCGCAGCTTATCCATCTGGATGATAACAATCCACCCCCACCCGGTCAGTGTCGTCCACAGTGCTTACAGCCCGAGCTGGCGTCACAGGCCATGGAGAACAATATGAAAATCCACAGAAAGGATCCTACTTTTTAGGTATACACAAATAAAAAATATACACAAAGTATACACAAATAAATGTCTCAATGGCAGGCAGGCACTAAAAGATATCTTGGTTTTACTTCCCCTTGCCGTGATTAAAATCCCTTGACAAAAGCCGTTTAGGAGAGAAGGGGTTAATTTTAGCTCACAAGGGATTACAGTTCATCACCATGGCAGCAGGAGCACCAGGCTGGCCCATTACACGGTGCCAACAGCTAGAAGCACAGAGGAATAAAAGCACTTGTCTCCGCTCAGCAGATTGACTTCTTGACTTCGATCTTATGTAACTCAGGGCCACGCCCACTCGCAGGGCCATGCACAGAGGGTGGGGCTTCCCATGTCAATTAACATAATGAAGACTATCCCTCACAGGTGCACTGAGAGACCCATCACTGAACTAACCCATCACTGGGACTCCTCTCCCAGGGAACCCTGGGTTGTGTAAAGTTGGTCAAACTAGCCATCACACATGGATAGGAAGGAAAAAAAAGCCTGAAATCAGGAGCAAAAAGGCAAACATTTTTCATAAAAAAAAAAAAAAAAAAAAAAAAAAAGATACTGAAAGGAAAACATGATATTATTAGTAATTTAATGCTGATAAATTCAACAACTGAAATGAAATGGGCAAATTTCTTTTTTTTTTTTCTTTTGGTTTTTCAAGACAAACCCTGTGTAGCCCTGGCTGTCCTGGAGCTCACTTTGTAGACCAGGCTAGTCTCGAACTCAGAAATCTGCCTGCTTCTGCCTCCCAAGTGCTGGGATTAAAGGCATACGCCACCACGCCCAGTTGCAAATTTCTTGATAAACACAAATTATCAAAAATCAAGATCAATTAAAAACCAATTCACATAATCTTTCCATCTCACCCACAAAGCAACTGAAACACAAGCTTCATGAGTGGATTAGAACAAACACTGAAAACAGAAATGTCCGTCATACAGAAGCACTTCAGAAAGGAGACGGAGCATTTCAGTCTTCGAGTCCTGATGTAAGAGCCAGACAAGGGCTCAGTGGGTGGCACTTGTCACCAGGCCTGAGGACCTGAGACCTCAGGACGCACTGGTTCTCAGCCTGTGGATGACCCTTGCACAGGGGTCACCTAAGACCATCAGAAAACATATTTACATTGCAATTCATAACAGTAGCAAAATTACAGTTACAAAGTATCAATGAAAATAATTGTATGTTTGAGGGTCACCACAACATAGGGGCACTATGTTAAAGGACTGCAACATCAGGAAGGGTGAGAACCACTGACATATTAGATGGAGAGAACTACGTTCCAGAGGTACCCTCTGACTCTGAGTACACTCTGTCAGATGCACACACAAAAATAGATATAAAAGTATTAAAATGAAAGAAAGATGAAATTTCAAGACCTGTAAGTCATATAAAGTACTCAGAAATTGCTGGTTGTTTGTGAGCCTAGAGGCTGCCTGGGGCTGAGAAAAGAGAAAAAAAAACCTGGGTATGCCTCGTAGTTAAAACATTCCTGGGAACATCTTGACCATAAGATAAAGGGGAATGTGAAGACATAACAGGGCTATCTGAACTGAGTCAACAACTCACAGAACTCTGACACCCTGCACGTACATGTAATTTTTCTGCTGATGTTTGAATAAGCCAATAGTGTGTCCCTATGCTGAATTCCACACCCCTAAGCCCCTTACCCCATAAAAACCCCTAGCTTTCGAGCCTCGTGGCCGAAATCCGTTATCTCCTGTGTAGGATGCACGTCAGTCCGGAGCTCCATAATTAAACGTCCTCATGTATTTACATCAAGATGGTCCTTCGTGATTTTTTGGGTGCACGCCGAATCGGGAATTGAGTGGGGGTTTCCCCACTAGGTCTATCAAAAACAGGTGTGTAATAAAATATCATAGATCAACAACCTAAACATAAAATCTTTAACAAATGTTAATTAGTGCATAAAATCTATTATGTGAAAATAGTATAATATGGCTAAGATATATTTCTGTAATTCAATGTTTAACATTTAAAATGAAATGAATTGATTTAACTGACTATAGTAAAAACCGCTAGGAAATTGTATGTTAAGATGAGAAATGACAAATTTTAACATTATTTGTAATTTTTAATTTAATAAAATTTTTTATTTTATGTGTACAGGGGAAGGGGGTTTGCCATCATGTTTGTGCAGTAAGGCCCCTCAGAAGCCAAGAGAAGGCCCCAGGGACTAGACTTACAGACATGGTGAACTGCCACATTTATTTATCCCCTTATAAAAAAAAAAGTTATCTTGCTGGAGCTGGAGAGATGGCTTAGTGGTTAAGAGCTCTGACTGCTCTTCCAGCAATTCAATTTCCAGCAACAACATGGTGGCTCACATTCTTCTTATAGTGAGATCCACTGTCCTCTTCTGGTGTGTCTGAAGACAGCTGCAGTGTACTCATACAAAATAAATAAATCTAAAATAAAAAAAAAAAGTTCTTGGCAAACTAAAAATAGAAAAAGAATCTTCCTCAGCCCAATAAAAGGCACCTACGGAAAACCCACTGCACATCACTTACTGCCGAAAGGCTGAGTACTTTTCCCCTAAGAAAGAGGAGATGGGTGTGTCTTCTCTAGGGACCTCCAATTTAGCTTTGTACTAGAACCAAGAAAGAGGTACCCAGGCAGAGAGAAGTGAACCTCATTCTACATGACACTTTTATTCTCCCCAAATCTGTCCACAGACTTAGTGAAATCTAAATCCTAACAGGAAGTGTGTGAGTGGGGGTGGGGGTGGGTGTGTGTTCATATATGTCCTGGTACATGTGCATATGTGTACAAGTATGCAGAGGCCAAAGGTCAACACAGGGCATTTTCCGAATGACTCTCCACAGAGTCTCTTTAACCTTGAGCTCAGGATTGGATAGACTGGCTTGCCAACAAACCTCAGTAGCCTTCTATCTGTCTGCACAGCTGGGATTACAGCTGTGCACCACCGTTCCCCCTTCCTCCCTCTTCTCTTCCTCTCTCCCTCTCCTGTGGAAGACCCATAGAGCCAGTTACCACAACATAAGGATACCTAAGGAGTCTTACAGACAGGTCCATGAGCAAAGAACTCATGTATCTTGTTAAACAATCAGCCAGGTTTACCAAGCTGGACAGGTGACCTGAAATAAATCCTACATCCCATCTAAGTGCCAAGCCTGGCATGGTCCTGGTGGGGACGGAGTGGCATGGTTCCTGTCCCTGGGACAGGGCTCCGGTGTGAGCCTCCACAAGTGTCGATGACTGCTGTGGGCTTAAGGCTTGTTTATATAATAATGTACATATTTCACACATTCTTCGGAGGAATGTCCTCTCTATTAATGTCAATGACTGTCAAGAGTCGTCATAGCAGAAACTAAAACCTAGCAGGTGACCTTCTTGAGAGGGGTCCACCTTGGATTAAAATCTACAATGAATTTGCTCTGGTAGGCAAGGCCTAAGAAAAATTCATTTTAGGAATGACTTCTGCTATTGCTATATGCTTTTCCTGTTATCATTAAGCATACATAACAATTACTAGGTATTAGCCCACTCTTTTAAGCAGATCTCTGCAGATCTATGAAGATGTACTATCTTGTAGTAATGACAAATAGATAATGATTCTATAGAATTCCTGATTTGATTCAAATAATTTTAGTAAGAAAGTTTTGAGAGATGGTCTTAGTTGCCAGAAAGATGTAATAAATTTAGAATCCAGAATAGAATGTGCCCACTCCTCAGAATAGTAAGTAAAAGCTTCATATGCACTTTTATAATTACACTAAAAAGAGAAATAGACTTGGGACATTTTTGTACTAAAGGAAAAACATTAGGTCCAAGGATAAAGTCACAGGTATGCACTATGATAAGGCAAGGCCATGTAAAAACTGTTGCTTTGAACTTTTAATGAGTATAATACAATGAAACACTGCTTTGAACTTAATATCAACATCCTTCTCTAACTCCAATTTTATGTAACATTTATCTCTGAGGTAATTTTCTAAAGAACTTTTTGTCTAAGTAGGTATAAAAAGACCAGAGAAAAGAAATAAAGTAGTTGGTTGAATGATTTGGCTTCCAGAGCTTTGTCCCATCCATTCATCCATCCATCCATGGGCCCATCCAACCATCTATCCACCCATCCATCCACATGTATATATATCTGTCTATATGTTTGTGTGTGAGAGTATATATATGTGTATATGTAAGCATGCATGAAAACATGAATAAGTGTGGAGTTGATTGAGACAGATGGTCAGGGCAGGCCAGAGTGTGGGTGTATGAATGTTTAAATGTACATCTGTCTGTGCATATTTGCCTCTACACAGCATCTTAATTCTTTTCCTTTCCTTCCTATCTGGTTCACAAAGAGTTAACCAGCTTAGCCAGAAGGATTTCTAGCTGATTGACCAGAGAAAGGAGCACCAGCAATAAATCTTTTCACTTATTCCCTGCTGTTTATGGTGGGGATGCTAAACAGTTTCTCACCTCAGAGGAACTCAGGCAGGCAGGTTAGCTATCAGCTAAGTAAGTGACTTAGACTTAAGACAGGTGTGAGGTTTGTATATGCTTGGCCCAGGGAGTGGCACTATTAGAAGGTGTGGCCCTGTTGGAGTGGGTGTGTCACTGGATGTAGGTTTTAAGACCCTCATCCTACTGCCTGAAAACCAGTCTTCCACGGCAGCCTTTAGAACAAGATGTAGCACTCTCAGCTCCTCCTGCACCATGCCTGCCTGGATGCTGCCATGTCCCTGCCTTGATGATAATGGACTGAACCTCTGAACCTGTAAGCACCCCAAATTAAATGTCATCCTTATAAGAGATGCCTTGGTCATGGTGTCTGTTCACAGCAGTAAAACCCTAACTAAGACAAGAGGTAAACATTTTCTTATTGTACAACAACCCTAAATATCTCATAAGACATATTACCCTCACCGATGTTCTTCCCCCTCTGCTACTTCAAAATGAACCAAGAACAAGAAAGAAGACCCTCGGGGGCTTGCCCAGAGCAAGTGACTCCATGATGATCTGACAGCATAAGTCCAGGAGGTGAAGGTGTGGCTAATGTCTCAGCAAAATGGAAAATTCTGGGACCTTCAGGACAGCCCTTAAGGCTGCAGAAAAGAGCTCTAAATACATGAGTGATATATATATTCAACTATGCAAAATATAAGGATACAATATGAAGTATGAGGGGTTTCATGAATCTAAAGACCAAAGGCAGGTACACTATGAGCCAGCTTGTCAGAGAGATACAAAGGCAGGCAGAGCAAGTTCAAGGTCAGACAGAGCAAGGTTAGGCCCACGAGTGGTAGAAATTGTAATTTCAGGGCAAGGTCCCACCCAACTAGATCTTTTGTGCTTAACAAAGGCAGACAGATCTCTGAATTCTTTTGCTACATTAGGGGAAAAAAATGTATGCTTGCTGTCTCTTAAGAATTAGAGTAAATGACTGGATTGCTATGTAAAATAAGACTGGACTTTGTGTTCTACAGGAGATGAGCTATCCAGAGAATTTAGGATAAAAAGAACTGCTTGGAGAACAGATAAATATATAGACACACATACAGAGAGAGACAGAGTGAAAGACGGATGGAGACACACACACACAAGCAAGAAGAGCATGGACAGAGAGGTCTCTTAGAATATAGACAAAGAGATCTCCAGGGAGAAAGCGGAACACAGCAGCCTGGAAAACTGGATCAAGCAGAACACAACTTGGATCCACAATCTGACTTTCTCTTGTCCTTCTTTTCACTGCTTCCAGACACCCCTTCTCTCAGAACCCGTCTCCAGGCTGAGGCTGGTCCTTGGCATCTAAGCCTCCAGGTGACTGCACCACAGGTGACATTTCAACTGTAACTTCTGAGACCTTCAGGCAGATCCGATCAGACTCTCAGTCTACTGAAATTACTATCTAGATCCACTAACCTGGGGGGTAACTTGTTGCAATAGGTAAGTCACGTAAGACCTGCATTAGTTGTCCTGGCAAGTTTTATATCAACTTGACACAAGCTAGAGTCATATGAATGGAAGGAACCTCAGTTGAGAAAATGCCTCCATAAAATCCAGACGTAGGACACTTTCTAACTAGTGATAGATGGGGGAGGGCTCAGCCTGCTGTGGATGGTGTTATCCTTGAGCTGATGGCTCCTGGAGTCTATAAGACAGCAGGCTTAGCAAGCCTTGAAGAGCAAGCCAGTAAGCATCACCCATCCATGACCTCTGCATCAGTCCTGCCTCCATGTTCCTGCCCTGTTTGGGTTCCTGTCCTGACTTCCTTCAGTAATGGGCAATGATGTGGGTGTATAAGCTGAATAAATTCTTTCCCAAGTTTCTTTTTTTTTTTTTTTTTTTTTGGTTTTTCGAGACAGGGTTTCTCTGTATAGCCCTGGCTGTCCTGGAGCTCACTTTGTAGACCAGGCTGGCCTTGAACTCAGAAATCCGCCTGCCTCTGCCTCCGGAGTGCTGGGATTAAAGGCGTGCGCCACCACGCCCGGCTCCAAGTTTCTTTAGTCATATTTGTTTCATCACAGCAATAGTAGCCCTAACTATATTATAAATGAATTTAATATAAAACATGATAACATAAAGGCTAAAACTGTGAATCTTTTCAGTGAGACAAAGCAAAATATCATCATGGCCTGGGAACAAGCAAAGAACATGAAAAGCAGTAAGCACACACACACACACACACACTGAAAATAAGGGTCAGAAAATCTTGCCCATGTTTATAAATCTAGCACTGGGGAGGTCAAGACAGGAAGATTATGATTTTGATACTATCCTATACTCTCTCCCTCTCTCTCTCTCTCACACACACACACACATATAGTTAAGTTAAATTTCATCAAAATAAAACACTGGTGTGGAAACTTGGTTTAGTGGGTAAAGATTCCCAGGGCCCACTGAAAGCCCCACACAATAACACATCTCTGACCCCAGGGTTGGGGGTGCGGCGTATAGACAGGTAGAGCCTGGGCGAGGGACACTCATTGGCCAGCCAGTCTAGCAATATGGGAAGCTCCAGATTTAATGAGAGACATCTAGGGTCAACCCCTGGCCTCCAAACTCCTCCACGTGGGCACACATACCCACACACATGTACATGCACTACACACACACACAAATAAATTAAATTAAATAAAATTTCTAACAGGGTTTGTCGTCCTCAGCAACCGAGTTTTCATGGGTGCCACTGAAGACTTGTGGGAAAAGAAATTCTGTTTTATAAAGAATAGCATCTCAGCCAGGGCCTCAGAATGCTCAGCTTACCGGTGGGCTAAAATTCCCATGTGACAGTTTATTTACTCTCCTATTGAAGACTAGCCACAGTTCACTGAATATACCAAACGAGATACTCACACCCTAATATCATAGTGAAGGCCAGATTCAGATAAACCACACTATAGCAACTTTGTTTCCCAAGCACAGAAATGAGAAAAAAATAAGTTCTATTAGCACCGCTCTGCAAGCCAGAGAACTATTAACAGATGCGTCCGGGTCACAGAACCTCGAATCCCAGCAAAACAGTGCATGTGATTAAGACCAATCACGGTGATAGTATACCATGAAATCGCAAAATAGAAGCTACCTGGGCCAAGTTCACATTTTTTTTCATACCCCCTGACTTTACTGTAAGGAGTGGACTCAAGAACTTCAAGATTATGGGAAAGCAGAAAAGAGGAACTCTTTCAGAAGCTGTGTGCAGTTCCTGTGTGCCACAGCACCTGTCTGCACGCACTTCTTCCAGCCAGCCACATGTTCCTAAGCAAGACAGACCTGCAAACCATCCAGTGCTTGACTGCATGGCCCTGGCGGCCGAGCCTGCAGCGGCGCTGGGAGGAGAGGAGGGAGTACGGGGTGCTGCCTCTTCCCGACGACCCCACAGGGTGCCCCGATCCCCGCAGCGCAGTCCTCCCGCCCCGTCCCGTCGTTGTGGGTACTCACAGCTCTGGTCTCATACAGCACCAGCTTCTGGACCGAGCTGATGATGGGGGCAGCGGCCGTGGGCATGGCTCCAGCCAATGGCGGCCCCGCCACAGGGCACCAGGCCGCGGCCCAGGTCGTGACAGCGGCGGGGTTCCCCCTGGAGACAGAGCGAGGAGACCCCGCAGACCTCCAGCACACCAGACACAGCTGACAAAAACAGTGTCAGAACACCAAACGTTCAGCAGCGGGCTCGCCGGCTGCTTCCGGATTCCCTCAGCCCCGCCTCCCAACCAGCCCAGCCCAAACCGGAGGGGCGGGGCTACAGGATCACGGGGTTGCTGAGGGCGGACGCTAAGGGTGCCATCTTTCTTAAGGGCAGGCAAAAAAAAAAAAAAGAAAGAAAGAAAAAGAACCTGACTTATGTTGACCTTTAAAGAAAAGAAATCAGATGATTGGGTTCTCCTTTTGGAGCGGTTTCTCCGTGTTGTAATTGGTCTGTTTCTTCCTATATACTCTTTATTTTCCCGAAACCTGTCTCCTGGATGCCTGTGATTTTCCCCTGTTTTGTCGCCTATTTTATCTCCACGAAAGTCAATAAAGTTAATATTGTGGCTGTATGGCCCACAAATCTTTCTTAATTACATAAATGTGGCGCCTTTGGTATTTGCACATTTTATGTGTGAGGCTAACGGTCTGAATTCTAAAAGGGACCGTGCTGTGTAGGGCGAGCGCGCTGCTGTTAAGAGTCAGTTCTAGTTAAGATAAGGTTTTCGCGTTTGCTGTCTGGGCATAAGTAGGTAATATATGCACTCGCTCTGTTGGTCACCTCTACACTTTGGGAAAGGTGTTTTATAATTATGACTACATTTAAACACAGGCTTAAGAATTCACTTTGAATTACAGCTCCACCTCCCGAGGCCCCGCCCTCCAAGAGGCTCTGCACGCCGCCCACAGGTTTCCAAGGCAACCGCCTAACAGCTACCTAGAGCCTCAGTAGAGCCTCAGAAGATAGCTGCTGTCGCGTCCCCGGTCCACAGGTAAGCAGAGGCAGGGAATTGTCCACATTCTGGGTGCATTTTGCCATCAGTTGCAGGAAAGTACACTTCCGGCGGGGACCCCACACCAGTTGCTTTTCTTGCAAAGTTAAACCACGATCTCTTCATAAATCGACTTTTCAAAACCAGTTCTCCTTTTAGCTAAGGTATTTATCTCACAAATGCGGACTAAAGACTTGCCTGCCCCAAAGGGTAACAGTGGCCGCTAAAGTAGCACAGGCAGGAAGTGCTAGGTTTCACAGGGACCCCTCGCTATATTCCAGAATTCACCGCTAGAGGGCTCTCATACTGAAAAGAAAAAGGTAATTATTAAAATACAAACAAATAGCTGAAGAGGATATTAAAGTTTGCTGTAGATTCAAGGCAGGACGTTACAAGGTTTTTAGAGTATGATTATCTATTATCTATTATTGGTTTTGTTTCAGTTTGATATATCTTTTTTATTGAGAAACTAGAAAGAAAGAGGGCAGGAGTCTCAGTTATGGCATTTTATGCTGGTGGGGGGGTGGGGGGGTACGTGCGTGTGCGTGTAAGCCAGAGGCTAAGCCAGCAAGCCCCAGAGATCCACTTATCTCCATCTTGAACTGCATCTTTTAACTTTTCCATTTCACAATGGAAACCAGCTCTTCCCAATGCAAGCTAAACATCTGCAGAGCATTTTGGTTTAGGAAAGTCACTTTTTAAAAATAAATAGTTCTGATTTTCAAATATTGTTTTCCATTATTATTTTATACTACAATGGAGCACTTCCCTTTGAGAATTTTCTTAGTTTACATCACCCAGGAGCCAAACTGATAACAAACAAATGTGCCAAGTT
Organism: Mus musculus; assembly: GCF_000001635.26. NCBI lineage: Eukaryota > Metazoa > Chordata > Mammalia > Rodentia > Muridae > Mus > Mus musculus. Next base: position 41,304,841 of record NC_000076.6, read on the forward strand.
GTTTCTATAAGGGTGATCCCAGGAACAGAAGCTGGGCAGGGAGGGGCTCTTGGAAAAGGGGGTATTGTCACACAAGCTTCTCTGTCAGCTAAACTCACTGGGAAATGGGGAGTACATACCTTGGAACCATTCCCTTTCGGGGGAGCAGGCGGGGAGGGACGTTGTGTTTACTCGCCAACTCCCGTGTATTACTGGTTGAAGCCTGCTAGGCAGAGCTCGGTGTCTTGGAACTTCCAATTTGCCTGAGCTCAAACAGAGGGGACGTGGCAGCTGGAGGAAGTTCATGGACAGAGCCCACATGCTGGTATCCAAAAGTCCAGCAGTGACCTAGAAAAGTTGCCTGACATGCATGAGGAGAGATCTGCTGTACTCCACCCTGTAACCACTCACACCCACTGTCCCCACACCAAGGTCACACCAGCCCAGCCCATCACCAGTCCCTGAAGACAGTAACTCGAGAAGTTAATGAGGTCAGCTGCAAAACCCCAGGTCTCTAACCGCTCACTCATCTCCATCTCTAACATTTCTAGGTCTTCCTTACTCTTGGTCAAAACTAATGTGAGTCTAAGCTGCTTGCCCTGCTTCCATCCCTGTGTCATGGCATGAATATACATCCCAGAGAATCCTGAGTTTAAGATTACCTTTGCAATCCCAACTCTATCATACCAAACCTGCCTCCCCTGCCAGTACAACTCCTCATGGACTTGTGGGGCCCGAAAGGGACCAGTTGATAACAATCGTTTTAGTTTTGAAAAACCTTGACTGAGATCCTTGATACAACCATCTCTCCTAGCAAACAAATCCAGTCTGCTATCACCAGAGTCTAAAACTGTGAGAAATTTCCCAAATCAATCACAATTGCCCAGGTCAACCACAAGGTGGTGGGGATAAGATCCACTTCTCCTGTTTCTTGGCTCAAAGCATTTTTCTAGTTTTGAAGTACACTGGCTGTCTCTATCCCGTACAATACTAAAAAGTGCTGTACCAGGACCTTTGAGAGGTCTGTCCAACACACCAGTGACTTCTAAGTGAGCTGGGATGTGTGTGGTAGAAAAAGTAAATCTCACATTTACACACGCATCTTACAATCTTTACTGTAAAGAAAATCCTTTGATTTAATGCAATATTATATGAGCTTCGTGATGATAAATGAGACAGCCCAACCATTTGTTAGCTGTGCTGGCCTACAGACTACAGATAGGGAAGGCACACTCACCTTCCCCCACCCCCATGTCACTGGTCCCTCACAGTGGGAAGAATCCTGTATAGCCAGTCTGTCAATGATAAGAGTTCTTGCTCCTCAAGAGATTGTATCATACCAAAGTCTTAGCCTCATCTCTGTGGAGATGTAGAACATCGGTTGTAGCGACTACTGTGAAGGAACCTTACTAAATCATGGCATAGTCTTAGCCACTTCATCCCTGCCACCATAGTTTTTCCATTTAGGAACCATTAGGAACTAGGAGGAGCCAAGAAAGACTGGCAGGCATCTACTGGATAATCATCTTGCTCACCTGTTTGTTCAGTACATCTTCACAGGTGTATGCTTTGTGAGTGGAATTCGTTTTCTATGCTGCAGAACAGATTGCTACAAATTGAACATCTTAAAATGTTTATTATCTCACAGTTTCCATTGCCAGGGTCCCTGGCATAGATCAGAGGGGTCCTCTGCAATCAGGTGTTAACTGAAATTGACTTTCCACTGGAGAGACAACTAATGTGGGAAGCCACATGTGCCGTTGCAGGGTGGTGCTGGCTTCTGCTGGCCACCACGCATACATAGGCAGAAAAGGTTTTTTTTGCCAAGATGAGGTTTTGAGGATTAACCAAAATTAACCAATCAGATGAGAGAGAAGTTAACCAATCAGATGTAGGCATGCAAATGAGGTGGTAAGCATAACCCAAGCACAACCAATCCGGGTGTGAGACACGCCTCTCCTAGGCCTATATAAGCAGCACCAGTTCTGGGCTTGGGGTCTCTTCGCCTCTGCAATCAAGCTCTCCCAATAAACGTGTGCGTTCTTGCTGACAAGTCAGGGCGCACACAAGAAACTAAGAATCCATTCCATGATTGAGAAAATCCATCTCTGGCAAGAGGACCGGGGTTCCTGTTTCCTTTAGCTGTTGGCTACTCCCCATCTGGAGGCCAAACACTGTTCCAACTGTGTGGTCCTCCAACAGTATGTCAGCTTACTTCTTAGCCTCTCTTCAACTGCTAAGATGAAGTCAAATATAATATAAAACAATCATGAAAAGCAAGTTACAGATCCCACTTGCATTCAGTGGAAGCCGTTACACAAGAGTGTGGTGGGGAAGATCTCCCTTTAAATGCATCTGGCAAGCGGTTTACAAGTCCAATCATGGGCTTTTTCTCTTCTGAACGTCTCCTATGGGCCCCCGATAAAGCCATTCAGAGTCTCCCACCAGTTTGAGGACTTATAAACTCTGTTTAAGGCTCTGCTCATAGGAACATTTACCTCAATTGCTATTTTTCAAAGCTATTTGCCAGAGCAACTAAACTCTAGCCGTGTGGCATTTACAGCTTGCATCGATATATCTCTAGTCTCCTGTGATGTTCCTCTCTCTCTGACAGCTGTTCCCAGAGAGTGCTACCTCAGTTTTGACCTAAAAAAGAAACATAAGAGACATAACAGGGCTGAGAGTGGGGCGATCAGAATACATATTTATGAACCTTATTTTCGCCCTTCCAGACCTGCCTTAACTCTATCACAGTTCTCTGTTTTATCTCTCATTGGGCTGCTGCAGCTTTCACTCAGCGTTAGGACTCTCCACCCAACGGTCCTTGCTAGAAAGACAGATGTCAGTTCCCACAGCTCTCCTCTTGATGGTTACAAGCCTCTCTTGGAAAAGAACTAAGGCATCACCCGTGTAAATACTTGTGGAGTCCTCAGTCCATTCTTGAGGACTCCTAGCCTCCTCTTCAGTGAATTAGTGTGGCAGACCACTGCGGAGCTTGCATGAGGTAGAGCCAGCGCTGATGGTGTGGGCACAGAAGAGCCAGCCCCAAGAGGCAGGAGAGCAGGGGAGCTGGCAGGCTGACCAACTCAGCTACCACCCAGGCCCAGATCCAGGGCTTTGAGTCGCCTCACCCCAACATCTACCCCATCTATGCACTGCTGGAGCATGTAAGGGGCTGGTCCTGAAGACCCAAAGCTACAGGACCTCAATGACATAGGGCAACAACAGGATATCTGAGAGGATCTAATACTGATAGTGAAGCAGAAGCTAAAGGCCTCGAACCCAACCATTGATTCACTGCAATGAACCTTTGCATGTTCGTTTCTTGTGGCATTACTGAAGGAGTAGCCCTTGCCATTCCAGAGAGCCCAGCATGCTAATGAATTCTCTGACCTCATAGTCATTTTAATCTAACTTATCAGTTCTGTGAACCTTTAAGGCCTTTCTCTAACCATTTGCCAAAGCAGGTCCAGCATTTCCATCTCAGTTACTGTGGGTTTCTGTTTCTTACAAGCTTTTAGGGACTTTACCGGCAATGAATTCAGTCTGCAGGTGGTGTTCTGCCGTGAAAGAACTGAAGTATTTGCAAACTCGTATCTGGTTTAAATTCCCCTGGGTGAATATCTCTCTCAACAGTCTTTGCCCTCTGCACAATCTGCACATCATTTCAAGAGCAATAACTGAGAAATGCTGGTCCAGGGAGAGAGCCCAGGACTTGGATCCTATCATCGGATGTGATGCCTACAAAAAGAGCTTTAACACCTTTAAAATCCAGTCTGCCAAAGTTTGCCTTTTCAAACTGATCTGTTAGAATTGATTTCCAACATTTTATTTTTGTTGGTTATATCTTCACATTTTCTCTTATTTCTTCTTTTTAGAATTTACTTTAATTAGTAATATTAGCATGAATTTAACATTCTATAATTTCCATTTTAATTTTTATAGATACATTGATGTATTAAAGTATATTGTTGTGATTTTTTAGCTCTCAAGAATTGGGTCTTTAGATCTTGGTCCGGGACCCGCCGAACTTAGGAAATTAGTCTGAACAGTCTGAACAGGTGAGAGGGTGCGCCAGAGAACCTGACAGCTTCTGGAACAGGCGGAAGCACAGAGGCACTGAGGCAGCACCCTTTGTGGGCCGGGGACAGCCAGCCACCGTCTGGACCGGAGGACAGGTGCCCGCCCGGCTGGGGAGGCGGCCTAAGCCACAGCAGCAGCGGTCGCCATCTTGGTCCGGGACCCGCCGAACTTAGGAAATTAGTCTGAACAGGTGAGAGGGTGCGCCAGAGAACCTGACAGCCTCTGGAACAGGCAGAAGCACAGAGGGGCTGAGGCAGCACCCTGTGTGGGCCGGGGACAGCCGGCCACCTTCCGGACTGGAGGACAGGTGCCCGCCCGGCTGGGGAGGCGACCTAAGCCACAGCAGCAGTGGTCGCCATCTTGGTCCGGGACCCGCCGAACTTAGGAAATTAGTCTGAACAGGTGAGAGGGTGCGCCAGAGAACCTGACAGCTTCTGGAACAGGCGGAAGCACAGAGGCGCTGAGGCAGCACCCTTTGTGGGCTGGGGACAGCCAGCCACCGTCCGGACCGGAGGACAGGTGCCCGCCCGGCTGGGGAGGCGGCCTAAGCCACAGCAGCAGTGGTCGCCATCTTGGTCCGGGACCCGCCGAACTTAGGAAATTAGTCTGAACAGGTGAGAGGGTGCGCCAGAGAACCTGACAGCTTCTGGAACAGGCGGAAGCACAGAGGCGCTGAGGCAGCACCCTTTGTGGGCCGGGGACAGCCAGCCACCGTCCGGACCGGAGGACAGGTGCCCACCCGGCTGGGGAGGCGGCCTAAGCCACAGCAGCAGCGGTCGCCATCTTGGTCCCGGGACTCCAAGGAACTTAGGAATTTAGTCTGCTTAGGTGAGAGTCTGTACCACCTGGGAACTGCCAAAGCAACACAGTGTCTGAGAAAGGTCCTGTTTTGGGCCTTCTTCTTCGGCCAGGAGGAGGTCCAAATACAAGATATCTGCGCACCTTCCCTGTAAGAGAGCTTGCCAGCAGAGAGTGCTCTGAGCACTGAAACTCAGAGGAGAGAATCTGTCTCCCAGGTCTGCTGATAGACGGTAACAGAATCACCAGAAGAACAATCTCTAAACAGAGTCAACTATAACTACTAACTCCAGAGATTACCAGATGGCGAAAGGTAAACGGAGGAATCTTACTAACAGGAACCAAGACCACTCACCATCACCAGAACCCAGCACACCCACTTCGCCCAGTCCAGGGAACCCCAACACACCTGAGAACCTAGACCTAGATTTAAAAGCATATCTCATGATGATGGTAGAGGACATCAAGAAGGACTTTAATAAATCACTTAAAGAAATACAGGAGAACACTGCTAAAGAGTTACAAGTCCTTAAAGAAAAACAGGAAAACACAATCAAACAGGTAGAAGTCCTTACAGAAAAAGAGGAAAAAACATACAAACAGGTGATGGAAATGAACAAAACCATACTAGACCTAAAAAGGGAAGTAGACACAATAAAGAAAACTCAAAGCGAGGCAACACTAGAGATAGAAACCCTAGGAAAGAAATCTGGAACCATAGATTCGAGCATCAGCAACAGAATACAAGAGATGGAAGAGAGAATCTCAGGTGCAGAAGATTCCATAGAGAACATCGGCACAACAATCAAAGAAAATGGAAAATGCAAAAAGATCCTAACTCAAAATATCCAGGAAATCCAGGACACAATAAGAAGACCAAACGTACGGATAATAGGAGTGGATGAGAATGAAGATTTTCAACTCAAAGGTCCAGCAAACATCTTCAACAAAATTATTGAAGAAAACTTCCCAAATCTAAAGAATGAGATGCATATGAACATACAAGAAGCCTACAGAACTCCAAATAGACTGGACCAGAAAAGAAATTCCTCCCGACACATAATAATCAGAACATCAAATGCACTAAATAAAGATAGAATACTAAAAGCAGTAAGGGAAAAAGGTCAAGTAACATATAAAGGCAAGCCTATCAGAATTACACCAGATTTTTCACCAGAGACTATGAAAGCCAGAAGAGCCTGGACAGATGTTATACAGACACTAAGAGAACACAAACTGCAGCCCAGGCTACTATACCCAGCCAAACTCTCAATTATCATAGAGGGAGAAACCAAAGTATTCCATGACAAAACCAAATTCACGCATTATCTCTCCACGAATCCAGCCCTTCAAAGGATAATAACAGAAAAAAACCAATACAAGAACGGGAACAACGCCCTAGAAAAAACAAGAAGGTAATCCCTCAACAAACCTAAAAGAAGACAGCCACAAGAACAGAATGCCACCTTTAACAACTAAAATAACAGGAAGCAACAATTACTTTTCCTTAATATCTCTTAACATCAATGGTCTCAACTCGCCAATAAAAAGACATAGACTAACAAACTGGCTACACAAACAAGACCCAACATTTTGCTGCTTACAGGAAACTCATCTCAGAGAAAAAGATAGACACTACCTCAGAATGAAAGGCTGGAAAACAATTTTCCAAGCAAATGGTATGAAGAAACAAGCAGGAGTAGCCATCCTAATATCTGATAAGATTGACTTCCAACCCAAAGTCATCAAAAAAGACAAGGAGGGACACTTCATTCTCATCAAAGGTAAAATCCTCCAAGAGGAACTCTCAATTCTGAATATCTATGCTCCAAATACAAGAGCAGCCACATTCACTAAAGAAACTTTAGTAAAGCTCAAAGCACACATTGCGCCTCACACAATAATAGTGGGAGACTTCAACACACCACTTTCACCAATGGACAGATCATGGAAACAGAAACTAAACAGGGACACACTGAAACTAACAGAAGTGATGAAACAAATGGATCTGACAGATATCTACAGAACATTTTATCCTAAAACAAAAGGATATACCTTCTTCTCAGCACCTCATGGTACCTTCTCCAAAATTGACCACATAATAGGTCACAAATCAGGCCTCAACAGATTCAAAAATATTGAAATTGTCCCATGTATCCTATCAGATCACCATGCACTAAGGCTGATCTTCAATAACAAAATAAATAACAGAAAGCTAACATTCACATGGAAACTGAACAACACTCTTCTCAATGATACCTTGGTCAAGGAAGGAATAAAGAAAGAAATTAAAGACTTTTTAGAGTTTAATGAAAATGAAGCCACAACGTACCCAAACCTTTGGGACACAATGAAAGCATTTCTAAGAGGGAAACTCATAGCTATGAGTGCCTTCAAGAAAAAACGGGAGAGAGCACATACTAGCAGCTTGACAACACATCTAAAAGCTCTAGAAAAAAAGGAAGCAAATTCACCCAAGAGGAGTAGACGGCAGGAAATAATCAAACTCAGGGGTGAAATCAACCAAGTGGAAACAAGAAGAACTATTCAAAGAATTAACCAAACGAGGAGTTGGTTCTTTGAGAAAATCAACAAGATAGATAAACCCTTAGCTAGACTCACTAAAGGGCACAGGGACAAAATCCTAATTAACAAAATCAGAAATGAAAAGGGAGACATAACAACAGATCCTGAAGAAATCCAAAACACCATCAGATCCTTCTACAAAAGGCTATACTCAACAAAACTGGAAAACCTGGACGAAATGGACAAATTTCTGGACAGATACCAGGTACCAAAGTTGAATCAGGATCAAGTTGACCTTCTAAACAGTCCCATATCCCCTAAAGAAATAGAAGCAGTTATTAATAGTCTCCCAGCCAAAAAAAGCCCAGGACCAGACGGGTTTAGTGCAGAGTTCTATCAGACCTTCAAAGAAGATCTAACTCCAGTTCTGCGCAAACTTTTTCACAAGATAGAAGTAGAAGGTATTCTACCCAACTCATTTTATGAAGCCACTATTACTCTGATACCTAAACCACAGAAAGATCCAACAAAGATAGAGAACTTCAGACCAATTTCTCTTATGAACATCGATGCAAAAATTCTTAATAAAATTCTCGCTAACCGAATCCAAGAACACATTAAAGCAATCATCCATCCTGACCAAGTAGGTTTTATTCCAGGGATGCAGGGATGGTTTAATATACGAAAATCCATCAATGTAATCCATTATATAAACAAACTCAAAGACAAAAACCACATGATCATCTCGTTAGATGCAGAAAAAGCATTTGACAAGATCCAACACCCATTCATGATAAAAGTTCTGGAAAGATCAGGAATTCAAGGCCAATACCTAAACATGATAAAAGCAATCTACAGCAAACCAGTAGCCAACATCAAAGTAAATGGAGAGAAGCTGGAAGCAATCCCACTAAAATCAGGGACTAGACAAGGCTGCCCACTTTCTCCCTACCTTTTCAACATAGTACTTGAAGTATTAGCCAGAGCAATTCGACAACAAAAGGAGATCAAGGGGATACAAATTGGAAAAGAGGAAGTCAAAATATCACTTTTTGCAGATGATATGATAGTATATATAAGTGACCCTAAAAATTCCAACAGAGAACTCCTAAACCTGATAAACAGCTTCGGTGAAGTAGCTGGATATAAAATTAACTCAAACAAGTCAATGGCCTTTCTCTACACAAAGAATAAACAGGCTGAGAAAGAAATTAGGGAAACAACACCCTTCTCAATAGCCACAAATAATATAAAATATCTCGGCGTGACTCTAACGAAGGAAGTGAAAGATCTGTATGATAAAAACTTCAAGTCCCTGAAGAAAGAAATTAAAGAAGATCTCAGAAGATGGAAAGATCTCCCATGCTCATGGATTGGCAGGACCAACATTGTAAAAATGGCTATCTTGCCAAAAGCAATCTACAGATTCAATGCAATCCCCATTAAAATTCCAACTCAATTCTTCAACGAATTAGAAGGAGCAATTTGCAAATTCATCTGGAATAACAAAAAACCGAGGATAGCAAAAACTCTTCTCAAGGATAAAAGAACCTCTGGTGGAATCACCATGCCTGACCTAAAGCTTTACTACAGAGCAATTGTGATAAAAACTGCATGGTACTGGTATAGAGACAGACAAGTGGACCAATGGAATAGAATTGAAGACCCAGAAATGAACCCACACACCTATGGTCACTTGATCTTCGACAAGGGAGCCAAAACCATCCAGTGGAAGAAAGACAGCATTTTCAACAATTGGTGCTGGCACAACTGGTTGTTATCATGTAGAAGAATGTGAATCGATCCATACTTATCTCCTTGTACTAAGGTCAAATCTAAGTGGATCAAGGAACTTCACATAAAACCAGAGACACTGAAACTTATAGAGGAGAAAGTGGGGAAAAGCCTTGAAGATATGGGCACAGGGGAAAAATTCCTGAACAGAACAGCAATGGCTTGTGCTGTAAGATCGAGAATTGACAAATGGGACCTAATGAAACTCCAAAGTTTCTGCAAGGCAAAAGACACTGTCTATAAGACAAAAAGACCACCAACAGACTGGGAAAGGATCTTTACCTATCCTAAATCAGATAGGGGACTAATATCCAACATATATAAAGAACTCAAGAAGGTGGACCTCAGAAAATCAAATAACCCCCTTAAAAAATGGGGCTCAGAACTGAACAAAGAATTCTCACCTGAGGAATACCGAATGGCAGAGAAGCACCTGAAAAAATGTTCAACATCCTTAATCATCAGGGAAATGCAAATCAAAACAACCCTGAGATTCCACCTCACACCAGTGAGAATGGCTAAGATCAAAAATTCAGGTGACAGCAGATGCTGGCGAGGATGTGGAGAAAGAGGAACACTCCTCCATTGTTGGTGGGATTGCAGGCTTGTACAACCACTCTGGAAATCAGTCTGGCGGTTCCTCAGAAAATTGGACATAGTACTACCGGAGGATCCAGCAATACCTCTCCTGGGCATATATCCAGAAGAAGCCCCAACTGGTAAGAAGGACACATGCTCCACTATGTTCATAGCAGCCTTATTTATAATAGCCAGAAACTGGAAAGAACCCAGATGCCCCTCAACAGAGGAATGGATACAGAAAATGTGGTACATCTACACAATGGAGTACTACTCAGCTATTAAAAAGAATGAATTTATGAAATTCCTAGCCAAATGGATGGACCTGGAGAGCATCATCCTGAGTGAGGTAACACAATCACAAAGGAACTCACACAATATGTACTCACTGATAAGTGGATACTAGCCCAAAACCTAGGATACCCACGATATAAGATACAATTTCCTAAACACATGAAACTCAAGAAAAATGAAGACTGAAGTGTGGACACTATGCCCCTCCTTAGAAGTGGGAACAAAACACCCATGGAAGGAGTTACAGAAACAAAGTATGGAGCTGAGATGAAAGGATGGACCATGTAGAGACTGCCATATCCAGGGATCCACCCCATAATCAGCTTCCAAATGCTGACACCATTGCATACACTAGCAAGATTTTACTGAAAGGACCCAGATGTAGCTGTCTCTTGTGAGACTATGCCGGGGCCTAGCAAACACAGAAGTGGATGCTCACAGTCAGCTAATGGATGGATCACAGGGCTCCCAATGGAGGAGCTAGAGAAAGTACCCAAGGAGCTAAAGGGATCTTCAACCCTATAGGTGGAACAACATTATGAACTAACCAGTACCCCTGAGCTCTTGACTCTAGCTGCATATGTATCAAAAGATGGCCTAGTCGGCCATCACTGGAAAGAGAGGCCCATTGGACACGCAGACTTTGTGTGCCCCGGTACAGGGGAACGCCAGGGCCAAAGGGGGGGAGTGGGTGGGTAGGGGAGTGGGGGTGGGTGGGTAAGGGGGACTTTTGGTATAGCATTGGAAATGTAAATGAGCTAAATACCTAATAAAAAATGGAAAAAAAAAAAAAAAAAAAAGAATTGGGTCTTTAAATACATTCATAATTATTTCATTGTAGCCAAGAAAAATAGTTTATGTTATTCTTATTATTTACATAATAGATGAGTAAGTATTTTATTGATTCAAATATATAAGCAATTTACAAGTTCTTGAAAATAAGATGTGGTCATTGTACAAATCCAGAAACTTACAGTCCCAATTTATTTCTGATTCTTTCCAACAAAAGCAGCATAAATTAAAGTCTGCTGTTAACGACATAACATTCAGTGTGGAAGAAGGCCGTGCCCAGAAATCTACTCAACAGCTCAAACTAGAAAAAGCTTTCCAAAGGGATCTGTGTGTGTGAGTGTGTGTGTGTGTGTGTGTGTGTGTGTGTACATTTTTTTTAATTTGTCTTTTGGGCATGTTGACTTTTCTTTTGAACAGATTGGGTGATAAGCTGTTTCTCTCTAACATCTGATGATGCAGGCTGGCTCCTGAGCTAAGCAGCTCCATGGAGTTCTTCCCCATGTTTCTGCTCCAACTCTGTAAGCCTTGAGCTTTGCCTTTTCCACTGTAGCATTTTAAACGATGGCTTCTGAAGAAAAGACAGAAGAACTTCATCCATTCACAGACATCTTTAATGAAGATGAAACTGACAGGAACTGTTTGCTGTCCAAACCGACTTGCTTTATTATATTTGGAAAACCTGTAAGTTATCTCTCCTAACATTTGATTTTTTTTTTAATTTTAAAAATCTCAATCTTATGTGAGCATGCAAGAATGGAATCCACAAAATGTGTGTGTGTGTGTGTGTGTGTGTGTGTGTGTGTGTGTGTGTGTGTGTGTCTGTGTGTGTGTCTGTGTGTCTGTGTGTGTTTTAGTGTCTGATAGATTTTCATAATATTACTTCAACTATGATATTATACTAGTTTTGAGTTCAGAACTGTCTCTCTCCTTATGCTGTATTAACGTTTGTTTTAATATTATATGGAAATAACTTATCAAAACTCTGTACCATGTGATTGTTGCTGGTGTGAGATCTAAGGTTATTTCAAATTTTATTTAGATGTAAGGTTTACTAGAAACTTGCCACGAGGCTCCCTGGGTGTCTACACTGGGATGCTTTACCAATGGAAGGTGCTGGGGCGGGGTCAGTGAGCAGGTAGTACACTAGAGAAGCAACTGTCATCTTCACACAATGGGACGAAACCAGAAGGAGCAGTTGTAAGATTCTTGGCTTCTAGGCAGCTGTAGAAAGGACCTCTATGTGGGTTTGGTTTTTAGCCACAGAACTACTCAATAGTTGGAGGACAGGGCTGTTCAGTTAGGGAAACTTCCAGAACAGCAGCTGCTAATCCCATCTTTAGCTTAATTCCTGATAGGAACCATAGGACAGGCCCCAAGAAATATTTCCAACAATTTTCATGTTTCTAAAAAACGTCACCATTGATGTCATCCAGATGCAAATATCAGTTCATGGGAACAGCTTTTTAGCTTTGAAATGCGGTGCTCTTCAAAGGCCCCAGTTATAAGATTTTACCTGCCCTTCACCTGCTGAATGAGCTGAGGCTGCTATCACAGCAGCTTAGGAGGCTGAGGCAGGAGCGTCACAATCTTAAAGCCTGCTCTGGCTGCTGAGTAAATTCAAGGCCAACCTGGAAGGCTTACTGAGTCTGCATCTCAGAATAAGGACTAAATGCAGGCCCCATGGTAGTGCTCAATGGAAGGTTCTCACCAACATAGGCACAATGTGTCAAACCCCAGTATTACAAAAAGAAGAGGAAAGAAAGAAAATTATTAAATGGAAGTCACCAAAATTTCTGTTTTCTTCTAGAAAGAAAGTAGACAAAATCTCAATACAATTTATAATGCTTAATAATTAAGACTACAAATTCTTACAATATCTTGATGGCATAGATTCCTAATTTCCTTAAAAGATAACATACTTTAAAAGTTCAGGATATGTAGAATATATAAGAATTAATGGAGAAGATGATGTTCTAAATATATAGGGCTCCCTTCATTTTGTAGGTAAATATTTATGTAATAATAACCATCAATAGAATTTCTTAAGTTGGAAATGAACATTTTGTTGTATTTTAAATAGCATTTCTCTTTTAAAGGGGGCTGGAAAGACAACATTAGCCCGTAACATAGCACAGGCATGGAAATGTATTCGTGTTGAAGGTAAATTTGATTTTTTTCTCAATATTTTAGTATTAATAATTTCAAAGGGGGCTGGTGAGATGGCTCAGTGGGTAAGAGCACCCGACTGCTCTTCCGAAGGTCCAGAGTTCAAATCCCAGCAACCACATGGTGGCTCACAACCATCCGTAACAAGATCTGACTCCCTCTTCTGGTGTGTCTGAAGACAGCTACAGTGTACTTACATAAAATAATAAATAAATCTTTAAAAAAAAAATAATTTCAAAGGCTCATATAAAATAGAACTGCATTGATAAACACCCATCTAGGATTCCATAATTCATATTTTGTCATGTTTTCTTCTTCACTCATCTGCCCACCTGATGAATACTAACTTTCTAATAGCATCAACCCAGCCATGTTTATTAAATATGTTTGGCCCTGCCTTTCCTGTAAACTTCTATCTCCATCAGAACTGTTTATGTGTGTGAGAGGGAGAATGAGAGAAGAAAGTTGAAGCTTGTCTTCAGAGCATTTCTCAGGACTTTATTAGTTTTATTAAAAAGATGTATTTTAAACTTACAGATTTCCTTACATTTTCTGCAACATGTATAAGACAGCAGATTTATGTGAGTGTGTACACACACAGAGAGACACACATACACAGACACACATGTCCTTCTAATCAGAAGCTATTTATTTCCTAATAGAAAAGTAAGAAAAAATAAATAAGAATCTTGTCCAGAAGACAGTGAGGAGATGGCTCAGTCAGTAGAGTGCTTGTCACACAAGTACACAAGCGTGGGGACCTGAGTTCCATCCCCAGCATCCATGCACACAACAAGCCGTGTGTAGTGGCACATACTTATGATCCTGTGCTGGGTAAGCAGAGGCAGGAGGATCCCTGGAGCTCATTGGCCAGCCGGCCTCACCTGATTGGCTGGAGAGCCCCAGGCCCTGCCTATAAGGTGGATAGATCCTGAGGAACGAGACCTGAGATGGATCTCTAGCTCCACATTCCGTGTGCTCGCATATATACATCTGTACATACATACATGCATACACACATACACAGTATACACACAGCACACACACATGTACACACACAACACTCATAAAAGTAGAACGATATCTAACAATATAAGAAAAGAAAAAAAATAGCCTATCATTAAAAATCATTGACATTGATTCATATTTGCTAACAAGTTGGTGAACCTCTAACCTTGCTGAAATAACTGTAGTCATTGTTGGCAAGGATGTTATGAAATGAGCGTTCTGCATTCCATCGGTGTAAATGAGACACCACAGGTTTTGTATGTGTGTGAAGAACAGTCTGGTAACTCGGAGCACACTCACCTAGAACTCCGAAATGGTGCCCTTTCTAAGGAAAGATTTTATTTCTTTTTTATGTGTACAGGTGTTTCACCTGATGGAAGAGAGCCCAGGGGGATGGTGGGAGCCTGACCCCATTCTTTAAGACTTCCTAAACAATAACTTTTCAATTAAGAACAAAACAAAACAAAAAACAGTGGAGAGGTGGCCCATAGCGGTTTAGAGGAAAGGCAGAGCTAAACACATTTGATAAACATGCCTGAGTTGATGCGATTAGAAAGTTAGTATTCATCAGGTGGACAGATGAGTGAAGAAGAAAACATGACAAAATTTTGTGTACACCATGTGTGTGCCCGTGCCTGAGGAGGCCAGAAGAGGGCTAGATTCCTCTGGGACTAGAGTTACAGATGGCTCTGAGCCACCATGTGCATCCTCTACTAGAGCAGCCACCTCTCCAGCTTTTTTTTTTTTTTTTTAATTAAAAGGTTTATGTTTAGGATGTCCTAAAGGATGGGATCCCACCATTCCATCTGAGAATGGCATATTTCCTGAAATTCTCAGAGTTCCTTTTTTTATTATTAAAATTTATTCATCTATGTATATGAGTGCTCTGACATCCATATATATGTCTGCCTGCCAGAAGTGGAATCAAATCATACAGGTGGTTGTGAGCCACTGTGGGGTTGCTGGGAGTTGAACTCAGGACCACTGAGCCATCTCTCCAGCCCGGCAGGGCTCTTTCTTTGACTAGGACATAAAAAGATCTAGGCTGATAATACTGCTGTATACTTTGTGTGATGTAAGACAATTTACAACTGTCACCACGACCACTGCCTTTCATCCTCTGTCTACTGCTTCCCACAGAACACTCATCCAAGGCACAACGGTGTTTAGGGAGCAACTCCACTAAGATTGCTGAGTTGGTGGAGTGGCCAATAGAAGCTCTCTGCAGAACAGTCCATTGTGTGCTTTGTCCAACCTTAAACAAAGTAACATGCATAAATATGCTTTGTAAATTCTTACTTGACACCCCCACATTAATCTTTGCTACCAATTGCCAAACATTCAGAAAATGTTTCTTACTTTAGCAATCCAAGTATCGGCTTGCACTCATATTTAGAACTCTTGTTTTAGCTTTATCGGTTTTGGAAGAGCACATTGCCGCTGAGAAGGAGACCGGAGCTATGGTGAGCAAATCTACGTTTCAAAGGTACTATGATAACCCCAAAATTGTGAATCCTGGATAGATAGTTACAGTAACACATAACATCTGTGCTTGTTCCAGCTGCAGTCACTGTTGGTGAGCGGTCACAGCATCCCAGACGAGCTGGTCACAAAGTTGATCCTAGAGAAGATCAAGTCTCCAGAAGTAGCTCACTTCGGTATGTGCACGCATGCGCACATGTGACTTCCTCTTCCCACCGCCCCTACTTAGCTGAGCATCCCAGATAGATTCAACCGCAGTCGTTTGGTTTTACTCCTCTAATGTCCACAGTGACTTTTTAAAAGATACCCAATGTTGTTTAGCACTCTGCTACACGATGAGTCACAGCATCAAAAAGATGCCACAGGCCTTCTTGCCACGCCTCTAGTTTCTACCAGCTGCACTCCTCTCACCCTGGGCGGTAGGTAGTGAGTGTCTGTGAGCTGCAACAGCTTCCCTCTGAGGCTACACATTGCCAGAGCTACTCCTGACCACCCAGCCCACTCTCTGTGACGGGCCCAAAATGTCTCTCCCTGCACAAAAGGACTCTGAGCAAGGGCCTTGCTTTCTCTAATTCTTCAGACAAGGCAACAGAAGCCAGGGCAATGAAGAAGAAAAGACCAACACTCTGAGATATTTGCAAAAAACAAACAAACAAACAAACAAACAAACAAACAAAAAAACAGGGAAGAGGCATTAACGTTCCCTTGTGAGAAAGACATCCTGAAATAGGTTTGTTGAAGGAAGGAAGGAAGGAAGGAAGGAAGGAAGGAAGGAAGGAAGATTCCCAAGAGTTCAGGGAAAACTGTGATTTAAGACTCTGTTAAGGGGCTGGTGAGATGGCTCAGGGGGTAAGAACACCCAACTGCTCTTCCAAAGGTCCAAAGTTCAAATCCCAGCAACCACATGGTGGTTCACAACCACCTGTAACAGAGATCTGATGCCCTCTTCTGGTGCGTCTGAAGACAGCTACAGTGTACTTACATGTAATAAATAAATAAATCTTAAAAAAAAAAAAAAAAAAGAAAGAAAGAAACCCTACACCTTTAAAAAAAAAAAAAAGACTCTGTTAAGAGGGCTGCAGAAGTAGTTGGGTGGTAGAACACTTGCCCAGCTTATTCAAAGGCCTGATTTCAGTTCTCGGGTCTAAAATCTAAAAGGCTACATCAGCATATAGAGATTAAAAATAAAATATGGTACAGTAAAATTTAGAAAAAAAAAAAAACTGTATCAAAGCAAATCGGGAATATAGCACCAGATAGTATCATTTTCCTTGAAGTAATTATCTCGCTGTATACACTTCTTACAAAAGTTTGGGGTTTTGTTGTTGTTGTTGTTTTTTGGCATTTTTTGTTTGTTTGGTTGGTTTGGTTTGGTTTTTTTCGAGACAGGATTTCTCTGTATAGCCCTGGCTGTCCTGGAGCTCACTTTGTAGACCAGGCTGGCCTCCAACTCAGAAATCCACCTGCCTCTGCCTCCCAAGTGCTGGGATTAAAGGCGTGTGCCACCACGCCCGGCTCTTACAAAAGTTTTTTTGCTAAATTCTAAAGGTTGAAACATAGTTTGCAATTGTCCCTTAAAGCAGGAGGGGGATATAAGTAGTAGAGGAATATATTGAAGTCTATGGTGGCTTGAACAGGTATGGCCCCTGTACTGGCTAGTTTTGTGTCAACTTGACACAGCTGAAGTTATCACAGAAAAAGGAGCTTCAGTTGAGGTAATGCCTCCATGAGATCCAACTGTAAGGCATTTTCTCAGTTAGTGATCAAGGGGAAAAGGCCCCTTGTGGGTAGGAACATCTCTGGGCTGGTAGTCTTGGGTTCTATAAGAGAGCAGGCTGAGCAAGCCAGGGGATGCAAGTCAGTAAAGAACATCCCTCCATGGCTTCTGCATAAGCTCCTGCTTTCTGACCTGCTTGAGTTCCAGTCCTGACTTCCTTGTTGATGAACAGCAGTATGGAAGTGTAAGCCAAATAAACCTTTTCCTCCCCAACTTGCTTCTTGGTCATGATGTTGGTGCAGGAATAGAAACCCTGACTAAGACAAATTGGTACCAGCAGAGTGGGGGTTTTCCTGTGACAACCTGACCATGTTTTGGGGAGGACTGTGGAAGGACTTTGGAACTTTGGGCTAGAAGATCTATTTGGTGTTAAGAGCTCTGTCAGATGTTGTGTAGGAGCTTTGAAGATAATGTTAAGAACAGTGCAGAAAATGAAGGCCTGGCTTGTGAAATTTCAGAGGGAAGATTACAGACTTTTTTCAGGGCCATTGCTAGTTTGATTGTGAAGATTCTGTAGTTCTGGTTAGCTGGGGCTGAAGAATCAGCTGTGATTAACAAGATACCAGAACCACTAAAGCAAAAACTTTGCATTACTGGGACTATTGATGCTGGTTAGCTGGAGCTAATAAATTAGCAGTGATTAAGAAGAGACCAGCATCGTTGAGGTGACTCCTTCTGGGAAGTGTTTTCTGAAAGCACAAAGAGGCTGTGTTCCAGGGATAGCCAAGGTTGTACTCCTGCTGCAGTGGGACTTGATAATGTGTAAGGGTAACACAGGTGGTACTGATCTTGAAGGCATGAAGGGGTCACGCAAAGCAGCTGAGGCTCAGCACTGTGAGAGGCCATGGAAGGCCATTGGTGAAGGTGCAGCCTCAGTTGCAATTGATGACCCAGGACTGAAGGGGTCATGCAGTGTTTTGGAGATGCCAGTACCATGAGATGACCACCAAGAGCAGCAGCAGTGGAGTACAGGTATCTGGAGCCTAGAGGACGACGTATGTGCTACAAAGGGCATGGCTGGAGAAGTGACTCAAACCCATGGAAGAGCCCAGTAGATCGTGAATTGGATCCTAGACATTGGATGGTTGGAGATTGATTTTTGCTTTTGATTGTGACTGTACACTGATATTTTCCCTCTTGAAGGAAGAAACTATTTTAGTGGAGCCCACAGTTAAGAGACTTTTAATTGTAAAAAGACTTTGGATTTTAAAAGAGATGACTATTTTAAAGAGATTGAAATTGTAAGAATATGTAAAGACTGTGGGACATTTAAAGTTATTTAGATCTTGGTAATGAATAAGAATGTAAGGGTTGAGGCTTACTAGTGATGTGTTTGAGTGTCAAGTTGACAAGGGGTCAATTGTACTGGCTAGTTTTGTGTCAACGTGATACAGCTGGAGTTATCACAGAGAAAGGAGCTTCAGTTGAGCAAATGCCTCAATGAGTTTCAACTGTAAGGCATTTTATCAACTAGTAATCAAGGGGGAAAGGCCCCTTGTGGGTAGGAACATCTCTGGGCTGGTAGTCTTGGGTTCTATAAGAGAACAGGCTGAGCAAGCCAGGGGAGGCAAGCCAGTAAAGAACATCCCTCTATGGCTTCTGCATCAGCTCCTGCTCCTGACCTGCTTTAGTTTCAGTCCTGACTTCCTTGTTGATGAACAGCAGTATGGAAGTGTAAGCCGAATAAACCCTTTCCTCCCCAACTTGCTTCTTGGTTATGATGTTTGTGCAGGAATAGAAACCCTGACTATGACAGCCCCCATAGACTCCTGTTTTGAATGCATAGCCCATAGAAAGTGGCACTATTAGGAGGGGTGGCCTTGTTTGAGGAAGTGTGTCACTGTGGGGGCAGGCTTTGAGGTTTCCTATGCTCAAGCTAGGCTTAGTGTGGCACACAGTCTCCTGCTGCTGGCTGTGAATCAAGATATAGAACTCTCAGCTCCTACAGCACCATGTCTGCCTGGATGCCCCTATGTCACCCACCACGAGGATAACATACTAAACATCTGAACTCTAAGCCAGCTCCAATAAAATGTTTTCCCATATAAGAGTTACCATGGTCATGGTGTCTCTTCACAGCAATAAAACCCTAAGTAAGACAAAGGCCTTTAATTTCTAGCTGAGGAGTTGAGATTTGTTTCATTAAAAAGAGAAATGTTTCTTGGGCAATCAAGTGGCATAATTGAAAAATTTATTAAAGAAATCAATATAACAGCAATACCCAAGATACATTTAATGAGAATGTCTTAGGCTTCTGGGTAGAATGCAAGCCAATAGAGGTCCTAAGGTCAAATCTTACTGTGTTCTGATAGTTACACTATACAGAGAGTGTTTCATCACTCTCTATAATTTACATAGCTAGCATATGCATGTGTTCTCCTAAGCTATTTGGTACTAATTTAAGGATGAAAATAATAGGTCACATAAAAGGACTGTTTCTAACCTGAGTTAAAAGAAATATTAGCATACAGTTTCTTTCCATAACTGTCTCATCTAAAATAAACTTAGATTTTTAAACAATTTAGAGCATGTATTATTATGGGTAGGGAGGAGCACACATACACTATGGTATACATATGGAGGTCAGAGGAAAACTGGAGGGAGTCATGAGTCCTGGGGAATTGAACTCAGGTCATTGGTTTTGTGACAAATATCCTTGCCTGCTGAGCCGTCTTCCCTGGCTCAGAATTTTTAAAGGTGTTTCCTCTTAGCTTGATGATTTTTTTAAATCAGGAAACAATCATAGCTACACTTTATATAGTAATAACTACTAACAAATTAAAATTTGTGACATAATTTTGCGAATCATACTTACTCATTAGTAGTATTACTGATATGTAGTATTTAATAAAGTATTTTATAAAATAGCTATAATAAAGCTGTGCCCTCTCATAATGATAATATTACAAATTGTTAACTTTTATTTTACAGGCTACATCCTCACTGAAATGCCATCACTTGCACAAGATAACATGACCTCTTTGAAGCAAATAGAACTTGTTAAAAATTTAGAATTGCAACCCGATATCATAATCAATATTAAGGTAAAGATATTAATTGCTTCCTGGGACAGCAAGTCTTTGGTTTTCAGAGAATTTAAGTTCAAGGAATGCCTTCAGGCTTAAAAATAGTGTTTCTGTAGAGGGGCTTATACATGTGAGTGCAGATAATTAGATGCTGGGGTTCAAGAGTCACCTCACAAACCACAGAAACACCAATCTCAGTCAGAAAGGGATAGTTTACTAAGCATCCACACCAGGACTGGTCGACGAGGGTCATGACCCAGACTTCGGAACTGAATCATAATGACGAGTTAAGCTTACAGGGCTTTTAGTCCCCAAATCCACAAACATCTGTGTAGCCACCTTCAGCCACAGGTTACTGGATTTCTGAAAGTAAAGATGGGTTTTGGATGGGAAAGGCTGGGAGAGAAATAATGAGCTAAGCTGGGCAGTGGTGGCACACACCTTTAATCCCAGCACTTGGGAGGCAGAGGCAGGCGGATTTCTGAGTTCAAGGCCAGCCTGGTCTACAAAGTGAGTTCCAGGACAGCCAGGGCTGTAGAGAGAAACCCTGTCTCGAAAAACAGAACAGAACAGAACAGAACAGAACAGAACAGAACAGAACAGAACAGAACAAAAGGGAAGAAAGAAATAACGAGCCAAGACAAAGTTTTCTGATCAAGGTCAATGTTTACTTAAGAATCTGAGCTTATAAAGGGGGGAACCCATCCCCCACCACATCAGGATCTCATTGCTTTGTCAGGATTGCTGCTTTGTCAGAATAGCGTCAGGAGAACAGGTTCAGCCTCTCAGCAGCTAGTGGTGTCTTGGGAGGAAAGCCACAAATGTGGCAGAACAATAGACTTTACCTAGGTCAGAAACTCCACCCTAGGTGGGCTAGCTGGCTGTGGCAAGTGAGGTCTGAGTAGCCTGCTTAAGGCCAGGGGAAGGGCACAATTCCTCCCTTTTATATTTATTAAAAATTAGCTGGACTGGGGCATAAAATATACTTATGCTCCATGATCCTGCCTGGGAATTATGGTGGCGTTTTATAATATGATGATGTTTGTAGCGCTAACATTAATGCTGTGTGTTGCTTGCCATGCAGGGATACATCTTCTGTTTTCTGTGGCGCCCCACCAAGACAGTGTAATCCCAGTCCTTCTTTCTGCTTTCAGGCCACAGGGTCACTAGTGTTCATAAAGCACACAGAGAGAGCTCAGGTGTGGATAAGAAGGCCACCGTGTGCCATCGTCATCAGAGATGGTGATGGCTTTAATCGTAGTGTCAAATTCCCTTTAGCCAGCCTGAGAGCTGAGTAAACCCAGGCACATGAGAACATTTTGAGAGACAGACGCTACTCGTACACTTTGGTTTGTGCTTTGATGACCACGTGGAATAAGCAATCCATTTGCAGAATTCAAAGGCTAGATAACAAGAGCTTTCAGGCCCCGTTTCTGAACCTCATGAAATATTTTGTCCATAAAGTGATAATAAATTCTGGAAAATATTTATCAATATTTTGGTAGAAGATACATGGATTTTGCCCTCATTTTTCCTTCCTTCTTAGCCTCTCTAAGCTAAAATAATAAAATCTCCCTGAAACTTTGCAGATTGAACTGGTTTTCTGTTCTATTTTTTATTCCCTTCAGTGTTCTGCTAGCCCTCTTTCTTCCACTTAAAATGTCTGATAATCTCATATGTATTAATTTCAGACAAATAAAATCATTGACCCAGCAGGCAAATCATGTACTAAAATTTGCCATGTACTAAACTTGGATACAAAATACCATCACAGTGTTGTATTGCTCAACAGTGTTGAGCATTTGCTCAAATTTAAAGAAAAAAATTAAATTTATCTAGTGGATAAGATGAAACAGGAAATAAAAACTTATCCAAAAAATTCAAAGTCAGGCAAAGCCGAAGTTTATTCAAAGAGGAGTGAAGCCTGAAGTGCTAGAGAAACCATGCTTAGAAAAGAGGTAGAGGGGCTGGAGAGGTCGCTTACAGTGGCTGTTGTTCTAGAGGACCTGGGTTCAATTCCCAGCACCCATCTGGTAGCTCACAACCACTGTAACTCTAGTTACAAGGGACTCTGATGCCCTCTTCTGGCCTTCAGGGGCAACCAGGCACGTATGTGGAGCACAGACATATATGTAGGCAAAACACCCATACACATAACAAATAATAATAAGAAAAATTTTTAAATAAACAAAGAGAAGTTACACTTTTCTGAGCAATTCTGAACGATGGACAGACTTCCAAAGCTTCCTGTGTGAGCTTAGGTTCCAGTGAGCCGACACTGTGGGGAGAACTCTGAGAAGAAAAGGACAGCATCTCCTTAAAGGATGCTTATTCCTCTTGTCTCTCTAGAGTGGCCTAATGTGAGCCTGCCTTCCTAGGAAATCAAATGTCTTACATCGTTTAATAATGTGTCTTAGTGCAGTGACTACGATTTATGCCAAAGAACTTGTGGGCAGCGGCAACACAGCACTACAGGCTATGTATACACCAGGGAGCAGTGGGACCCAGAAATCATTGAGAGTCGCAGGAGAAAGAAGAGGGACTTCCCCAAGGAAGGGAAGTCTGAAGAGGAAGAAGAGGAAGAAGAACAAGAAGAGGAGGAGGTAATGGTCCAGTGTAGTCATCACCATGTGACACCTTTAAAGTCTACTCTAATTACCTGATAGCAAGGAAAGCAGATGCCGGAGAAAATTAAGGTTCTTTACGTTTCTGTGGTCTGGAGGAAAGAGCCAACACACACACACACATACACAGTGTTTTCAGAAGCATTCTAATTCTAAAAGTATGTTCATTGCAGTTAGTGTAATTAATTACAAAGAACAATGGTTTGTCTAGACATTTTCACATGTGTACACAATGTTCTATGACCACACTCAACCCACATGCCCTCACTCCTCCACTCATCCACATGCCCTCACCCCCCCACACACACACACCCTCACCCTACCACCACACACACATACACACACATACATACATGCTCTCACCCTCCCACCTTGCTCACACACACACACACTGATACACACACATGCCCCCCCACACTGACACATACACGCCCCCCCCCCCCCCACACACACACAGGTCCTCTTTCCCTCCACACAGTCTCCCTTCTATTTCAGGGATTTTGTTTTTTAAATACAGACTCCACATATGAAAGAAAGCATGCCATGTCTTCCTTCCTGGGGGTAGCTTAT
The DNA here is from genome assembly GCF_000001635.26 of Mus musculus. Taxonomy (NCBI): domain Eukaryota; kingdom Metazoa; phylum Chordata; class Mammalia; order Rodentia; family Muridae; genus Mus; species Mus musculus. The sequence continues at coordinate 41,328,339 of NC_000076.6, forward strand.
TTCACTTAGTGTGATGATGAGTTCTGGTTTTTCTTGCAAATGACATAATTTCATTCTTTAGGGCAGGAAAATACTGCCATATGTATGTATAACACACACACATACACACTGTTTTCTGTTTATTGATAGACAATCACATAGGCTAAACCCATAACTTGGGTATTGTAGGGAGTGCTGCAGCAATAGTAATAGTAATTGTAGCCATGCTGGACTGCAGGAAGCGCTTGCTCACTGGCTTTGACTCCTCTGGCTGTACACCCACAGGTGACTCAGTTGGATCATGCAGTAATTTACATCCTAGTTTCCTAAGGAACTTTCAAGTTGTTTTCTTTAACGACTAAACTGACTTACATTTCCACCAACAATGTCTAAAGGTTCCTTTTCGTCTGCATCCCCATCAGCAGTTTTGGTTGTTTTTCCTCTCAGTGATAACCCGTCTGAACTGTGTGAGGTGGAGTCTCAGAGTGGCTCTGATTCCCATGGTTGGTAACAATATATATTTTTATGTATTTCTGCTTTTATTAAACACAGACTCTTTTCTCATACAATGATATCTGAATGTAGCTCCCCTCCCTCTACTCCCCCCAGCTCCTCCCCACCTCCTCTCCCATCTGGATCTACTCCATGTACATCTCTCACTGGAAAAGAATCGGTGTCTATGAGATAACAACCAAACGTAACAAAATAAAATGTAATAAACAGAAACCATCATCATATCCAAGGGGTACAAGACAAGAAAACCGAAAAATAAAAAAATCCCGAGGAGGCACAAGAATCAGAAATCCCTTGCTTACACATCCAAGAACCCCAGAGAAGTACTGAGCTGAAAACTGCTGTGTGTACACAGAGGCCCTGGTTGCAGGCCCATGTAGGCCCTGTGACTGCTGCTTCACTTCCTCTGAGTTCATGTGAGCTTTGCTCAGAAGTTTAGAAAACCCTGTTCTCCTGCTGTCCTCTGACCCTCCTGTCACCCCTGCTACAGGGTTCCCTAAGCAGTAGGGTTTGATAGAGACATCCCATTAAAAGCTGTGTTACAAGCCTGTCTCTCTGTCTCTCTCTCTGTCTCTGTCTCTCTCTGTCTCTCTCTATCTCTATGTCTCTGTCTGTCTTTCTGTCTGTCTGGGTCTCTCTGTCTCTCTGTCTCTCTGTCTCTCTCTCTCTCTCTCTCCTCCCTCCCTCCCTTCCTCCCTCTCTCCCTCCCTCCCTCCAACTTTTCCTCACTCCCCTTCTTTCTCTCTGCATAAAGCCTGGCTGAGTCTCTGTATTTGTTCCCATATGCTGTAGGAGATGATGATGAGTCTGAATAAGGCTCTCATCTATGAGTATAGCAAAATATCATTGGGGTCATTTTTATTGTCAATTTTTTTAAGACCTGGGGTATTTGGTTTTACCCTAGGTCTTTGGACTGTCTGGTCTCTGGTTTTGATTACCCAAGCAGTGTCGACCTAAACAAGCAGATATGGGCTCCATCTCATGGGTGGGCCTTAAGTCTGATCAGATCTGTGAGTCACTCCCCCAAGCTCTGTGCCATGATTGCCCTACCATACTAAGGGCAGATTGTAGATCAGAGGTCGTGTTGTTGGCTAAGTGTTTACATTTCTCTTTTGGTAGCCTGCTGAATACCTTTCCATGTCACTAAAACATGGGAGTGAAGGTTCTGTGTAGGCATCAGCTTGACTTCTCCATGTTCGATGAGTTCTTACGAGTGTTGTCTTCAGCAACAAGGCTTTACTGTCAGTCTGTGGAGAACAACCGATTGTCTTGGCAACAGCCTTGGTTGTTTGAGAATTTCTAGAAGACTCTTTGACCAACAACTCAAATGGATGAAACTCAGCCCTAGCACTGGAAGCTTTGTTTGGTAACAGAGCTGGGAAGTAGGGTTCCATCTCCCTCACTCTTTAGAGACTTCATTAGGATCACCCTCATGTACTATAGAAAGTTCCCACACCACCCCTCAGGTGCTCTTCAACTCTGTCTCTCCCCTCCTTCCCTCCCCCAATCCCATCTCCTCCCCCTTCCCGCCTGATCTTTCTGTTGCTCCCACTACCCCCAATTCCATTCCACCCATAAAATCTATTTCCCCCACTCCCAGAAAGATTCACATATTCTTTCTGATTCCCTTCCTCTATGCCTAACCTCTCTGCATCTACAGATTATAGCTTGGTTATTATATATTTAATGGCTAATGTATACATATAAGCAAATACATACCATATTTATCTTTCTGGGTCTCAGTTACCTCACTAAAAATGATTTTTTTCTAGTTCCATTCATTTGTCTGCAGATTTTATGATGTTATTTTTTTAAGAGCTGAGTATTGCTCCTTTGTATAAACATACCACATTTTCTTTATCTAGTGTACTGTTGAGGGACATTTAAGGCTATTTCCAATTTCTGGCTATTATGAACAAAGCAGCAATGAACATGGTTGAACAAGTGTCTCTGTGGCAGGATGGAGTCTCCTTTGGGTATACACCCAAGAATGGTATAGTTGGGTCTTGAGGTAAATTCATTCCCAGATTTCTGGGGAAACAACATACTGATTTCCATAGTGGTTGTACAAGTTTGCATTCCCACCAGCAATGAAGGAGTGTTCATCTTGCTCCTCATCATTGTCATAATAAATTATTGTTTGTTGTTGTGTTTTTTTTATCTTAGTCATTCTGACAGGTGTGAAATGGAATCTAAAGTGAATTTTGATTGAATTTCCCTCATAGCTCAGAATGTTGAACATTTCTCAGCCATTTGAGATTCCTCTATTGAGAATTCTGTTTAGATCTGTACCCCATTTTTAAATTGGATTATTTGGTTATTGATATCAAATTCCTTGAGTTCTTTGTATATTTTGGATATTAGACCTCTATCGAATGTGGAGTTGGTAAAAATTTTTTCCCATTCTTTAGACTGCCACTTTGTCCAGTTGACAGTGTCCTTTGCCTTACAAAAGCCTTTCAGTTTATTAAGGTCCAATTTATTAATTGTAGATCTTCATGTTCTCTTCAGAAAATCACCTCCTGTGACAATTCATTCTAGTTTATTCATCACTTTCTCTTCTATTGGGTTCAGTGTATCTGGTTTTATGTTGAGGTCTTTGACCTCCTTGGGTTGAGTTTTGTTCAGGGTGCTAAGTATGGATCTATTTGCATTCTTCTACGTGCAGACATCCAGTTTGACTAGTACCATTTGTTGAAGATGCTGTCTTTTTTTCCAATACGTATTTCTGACTTCTTTATAGATATATGGATTTATATCTCGGTTTTCAATTGCATTGATGAATGAGTCCATTTTTATGCCAGTACCATGTTGTTTTTTTATTATTATAGCTTTGTAGTATAACTTGTAATCAAGAATGGTAACACCTCCTTCAGCTGTTTTATTGTTCAGGATTGTTTTAACTATCCTGTTTTTTGTTTCAGTGTTTGTGCGTGTGTGTGTTTATATGTTTCCATATGAAGTTGAAAATTGTCCTTTTAAGATTTGTGAAGAACTATGTTGAAATTTTGATGAAGATTGTATTCAATCTGTAGATTGCTTTTGATAGGATGGTCATTTTAACTATGTTAATCTTACCAATCTATGAGCATGGGAGATCTTTCCATCTTCTGATGTCTTCTACAATTTCTTTCTTGAAAAATTTGGAACTTTAATCATGCAAGTTTTTAATTTCCTTTGTTTAAGGTTACCTTAAAATATTCTATATTATTTAAGGCTATTATGAAAAGTGTTGTTTTCCTGACTTCTTTTTCAGTCCGTCATTTGTATATAGGAAAGCTGCTGATATTTTGAGTTAATTTTGTTTCCAGCTATTTTCCTGAAAGTGTTTATTAGCTGTAGGAATTCCCTGGTAGAATTTTTAGTGTCACTTGTGTATACTCTCATATCATCTTCAAATAAAGATACTCTGACTTTTTCCTTTCCAGTTTGTATCCCCTTGGTAAGACTTCAAGTACTGTATTGAATAGATATGAAAGAGTGCATAACCTTATCATGTTTCTAATTTTAGTGGTGTTACTTTGAATTTCTCTCCATTTAAGTTGAAGCTGGCTGTGAGTTTGCTGTAAACAGCCTTAATTATGCCGAGGCCCTTATGTTCCTAATCTCTCCAGGACTTTATCATGAAGGGGTGCTGGGTTTTGTCAAAGGCCTTTTCTGTGTCTAATGGGATGATCATGTGGTTTTTTTCTTTCCATTTGTTTATAGAGTGTATTACATTCGTTGATTTTTTTTTTATATTGAGCTATTCATACATCTATAGAATGAAGCCTACCTACTTGTGTTAAGGTCCAATAATCTCTGAAAAATAATACCCCAGACTCAAATAGTATGCAAAGTCAAAGAGTGTTTATTCAGCTAAATTTCCTGCATGCAGGGGTCTCCCCATTAGGGAATGGGGACCTCTGGTGGACTCACAGGCCCAGCTTTTATTGTCAGTTAGGGGAATTCCTTTACCTTGATTGGTTAGCTCTATCTCTAGGGGCCTGACTGATCTACAATTGGTTAGGCTCTGGAGATCCCCCTGGGGGGAGGGGCTTACTCATTCTAGCTTCCTAGTCTCACTTCAGGCCAGATGACAAGGTGTCCTCTGATTGACTCCCTGTGACTGAAGTTGGCTGACCACAGGTTCCTGGACCTAGGTTTTTATTTCTGGAAAACAGAAACTTAGGCCTAACCTCCCAAACTGTCAACTTGTAGTCTGTCGTGGAGTCAGCCTGGCTTTGAGCTTAGTCCCTTTACTTGATCATGGTGAATGATATTTTTGATGTGTTCTTGATTTCAGTTTGTAAATGTTTTATTGTGTATTTTTGCATCTATGGTTTTTTGTTTGGTTTGGTTTGGTTTGGTTTGGTTTGGTTTGGTTTGGTTTGGTTTTTCGAGACAGGGTTTCTCTGTACAGTCCTGGCTGTCCTGGAACTCACTCTGTAGACCAGGCTGGCCTCGAACTCAGAAATCTGCCTGCCTCTGCCTCCTGAGTGCTGGGATTAAAGGCATGCATCACCACGCCCGGCTTACATCTATGTTTACAAGGGAAATTGGTCTGTGATTCTCTTTCAATTCAACTTGCTGAATCTTTGTGTGGTTTCTGTACCAGGGTAAACGTGGCCTTATAAAATGAATTGGGAAATGTTTCTTGTATTTCTGTTTTGTGAAATAGTTTGAGGAGTATTGGCATTAATTCATCTTTGAAAGTCTGGTAGAGTTCTGCACTAAAACATTCTGGCCCTGACCTGTTTTTGGTTGAAAGACTTTTAATGATTGCTTCTATTTCACTAGGGATTCTAGATCTGTCTTAATTGTTTACCTGATCTTGATTTAACTTTAGTAAGTGGTATCTAACAAGAAAACTATCCATTTCTTTTAGATTTTCCAATTTAGTATCTCCTTATGATTCTCTGGGTTTCCTCAGTGTCTGTTGCTATGTCCCCCTTTCTTGTTTCTGATTTTATTAATTTGTGTATTCTTTTTCCAACTTTTAGTTATTTTGGATAAGGGTTTATCTATATTTTTTATATTCTCAAAGAACCATCTCTTTGTTTCATTAATCATTTGCATTGTTCGTTGTTTCTGTTTTACTGACTTCAGCCCTCAGTTTATTTCTCGCCATGTTCTACAACTTTCAGGTGTGCTGTTAAGTTGCTAGTGTGAGAGCTCGATACTTTGGGTTTTGTTTTTATTTTTGTTTTAATGTAGGTACTTGGTGCTATAAACTTGTCTCTTAGAGCTTATTTCATTGTGTCCCATAGTTTAGGTATAATGTGTTTTCATTTTCATACAGTTCTTAAAAAGTTTTCATTTTCTTATGTGTCTTGACCCACTTTTCAGTCGGTAGAGAGCTACTGAGGTTCCATGAGTTTGTAAGCTTTCTGTTGTTTCTGTTGTTATGTTATCAACTTTAATCTGTGGTGGACTGATAAGATGCAGGAAGTTATTTTAATTTTCTTATATCTGCTTTGTGTCTGATTATGTGGTCAGTTTTCAAGAAAGTTCCCTGAGGTGCAGAGAAGAATATACATTCTTTTGTGTTTGAATGAAACATCCTTTAAATGTCTGTTAGGTCCATTTGGCTTATAATGTCTGTTAGCACGAGCATGTCTTGGTTTAGTTTTTGCCTCGATTACCTGTCTGTTGGTGAGAGTTGGGTCATGAAGCTTCCCACTGTTACCCCATCCTCACCAGAGTTCCAATGTTCAGAATCCTAACATAAACAGGGAAAGAAGTCCCAGGACTCATGGACAATGCAGTCCTGAGCCTGAGGTACCAGGAGCCTGGTTTCAAATGATACTACAGAGCCATCATAATGGCAGTATCACAAATCATTACAGGTAGGCCAGTGGCATAAAGTAGGACCAAGCTATCAATCAACTCACAGAGCTACACTCAGCTGATCTCTATGAGGCTGCAGTGAGTATGTTGGAAAGACATTGTGTTCCGTAACTAGTGCTGAGGAGATGAGATGGGCACTGGTCCCCACCCTTCACTCTGCACAGACATCAACTCAGAATGAATCAGAGACCTTAATGTAAGACCCAGAACTTTGAAACTTGTAGAAACTTGGCTCCTGTGGGCCAGAATACCAGAGGCTTTCCACAGAGATCTCTGGCCTGGCTGGTGGGAGAGTTCCCTTAAAGGGAAACGGGTGCAGGCAAGGAGGGGAAGTTGCTTCCGCAGCTTCTACTGCTGCAGTTGGCTCCACCTCCACCTCTGCCTCCAGGTTACTCGATTACTTGAGCTGACCTGCACTGAGATGGTAGGACTGGGCTGACACAGACTAGCTAGTGAGGAGTGTGGAGGAGTTTGAGGCAGTGCTTCAGGAAAGCAGATCTCTTCCAAAGTATTATAACAGCTCTTAGGAAAGAAGGCTCAAATGACTACTCAGAGTAGTTCTCAAACACCTTTAATCCTTCCTGATAGGATACTTATATACAATTTTGGGGTGGGTAAGGGTCTGACAACAGGTACTTCTCATTGGTTTGGTCTGAGAGCTTTGGGGAAACCTTATTTACATGTGGAAGGGCTTGGTGCTGCATCTTGTGACTGATGGCCACATACCTCTGGGAGGGAGGGGATGGGGGAGGAGAGGGGGAGGCTGTGGGAGTCTGTAGCTATGTGAGTGACAGTCAACTGGAGACCAGGCTCTGTGCACAGCCCACTGCCCCACAAGCTCTTAATCCCCCTAATGCTGTGACCCTCTAATACAGTTCCTCATGCTGTGATGACTTCAACCATACAATTATTTCATTTGTAGTTTCCTTCGGTGTGAATCGTTCGGTAAGTATCTGAGATGCAGGGTAACTGGTTCCCGACCTACATGAGGACACGGTCCACAAGCTCGGGTGTTTAGAGACACTAGTTTCAAAAGAAATGACACCCTCTGCCATTGCGCTTATTGAGAACAACAGCAACAAACTAACAAGTTCTCACGCAGGCCTCAGTCTCAGTCTCCACTCTGCCTCCTGCACCGGCTTCTCTCCACAAGACGGTGCTCTGGGGCACCCCTCATTAAGTAACGGGTTTCCTAAAGAGTTTCCTAAATTCTGACCCTCCCTCCGGTGTCTCCCCATTTAGGCATTCATAGCTGAAATGCAGATGGTGGCTGAGATTCTCCAACACCTCGTCCAGAGGCCCGAGGATTATTTGGAGAACGTTGAAATCACTGTGAAGCTTTATAAGGAGCTACTGCTCAGTGCTTTAGAGGTGAGGGCACGGCACGGCTGAAGTGGTGGCGTCTTCAAGGGTCTTTGTTTGATAAAAATCCTCACAAAAGGCTTTCACCTCTTTCTTATTTCTAAAGGTGTGCTTATTTAGTGTGTGTGTGTGTGTGTGTGTGTGTGTGTGTGTGTATTATTGAACTTGGATCCTCTGCAAAAGCAGTAGTACTCTAACCACTGAGCAGTCCTTCCACCCCACCCGCCAAGGCTCTTTTCTCACAACCATGCTATTTCACTCCTTCAAAGCCCCTCCATGCTGCTCAAGATAAGGTAAATATGATTTCCAAACGTTGCTAGGTTGTTTACAGAGGTGGGAATAGGAATGTGGGCCCCATCGGCAAGATGAGAAGTTAAACCAGGTGCTGCCTTTCAGCTCTGTCTGTCAGACTGTCAAAGCTAGAGTGGCCAGTGACAGCAGGAAAGGATGTGACCTCTGCACTGCACTGAGATTTCTGAAGAATCAACGCACAATACCTGCTAACATTAGAACCTGCTTTCAGAAGTGGCTTATTTTCAGCCTATTATCAGCATCTAAGGTTATAGTGAGAGGTGCTTAGTAGGTGGTGGTGAACACTTGTGTGTGTGCAATATTTCTGTCAACAATGAGCGAGGGGAATAACGAACAAGAGGGTAAAAGGCGTGTTTGCCTGTATTCCCTCAATGGCTGCCATCAGTCAAGTTATATTGGAAATAATTGAAGAAAACGAGATTTTAATTTTAAAGATAAGTAAAAAGGCTTTAAAACAATTAACAAGGTATTATAATGTGCTTGATAGCAAAGGATTATTAAACAAGCGTGTAGCCACAGCATGTGATCCCATACAATTGTGAGGATGAGATGTTCATGTAATTTTGTAGAGAGATAGGGAAATATTGACTATAACGTCTAGCGGGAAAGTAGGCGTCAGAGTTCCATACACATTACGATATCAAAAATGCAACAGCTTTTTTCTTTCTTTCTTTTTTGGCATAGAAAATGGGTGGGAATCAATAGTGATAATTTCCTTTCATTGAACAGACTAAAGGTGTTTTTCTTTGTATTTCTTCTCTTCCGTAAATTTTCTATAAAGTGGTGTGCCCTAAAGTAATAGAAGGGTCAGCACGCTGCTTACATGATGCTGTTATGACAAAAGTACACAATTTAAATTTCAAAGTCGTGTGCTGCAGAATGTCCCCCAAACCTTCTGTACCAGGAAGGACTTTTAAGCTTTAGAGTAGAGGAAACCATGAGGAAAAAAAAAAAAAAAAATACTGACAGTAGCAGGAGCCAAGGGGCGTGGCGTGGGGGCGTGGGGCATGACATAGCTCAGTGACCAAGACCACCACCACGCAAGTTCCCAGCACCTTAAATGCATGGCCCTGGTAGGCAGGCCAGCTCTGCCTTTGGGAAGCTCTGTTGAATGCTGCAAATGACCACACTGTGACCTGCATAAGATGCACGCATTAGCTCTTAAGACTTCCTCACAGTACATTAAGATTCTCCCCCTTGTATTCAGCTTGCCTTTTGATTGTCTCCAGGAGGTAATGGCTGAGCACAATCCCCAGTATCTCATCGAGCTAGATGGGAACAAGTCTCCAGAAGAGCTCTTCATGGTGAGTGTAGCGTGCGGCACAGACGTTTCTTGTGGTTGAGGAATTCTGAAACGTTTCCGGCTTGGGCTTGCTTTATGAGGAGTTCTATTTCTTGTGTATTACCGTGAACTTCTGTTTCAACACTTTAAACTTCCGTGTTGCATTTGTTCATCTGCCCATGTTAAAGGCAAAACAGCATTTGAATTTAAAATTTCTCTGTGGCTACAGCGTCTCCAAGAAAAGTAAAAGTAAATGGTTGCTAGCAAGCACCCGAGAGGATGCTGACATCTGCCGTCATTAAGGGTGTGCAACTTACAACCAGAGCGGACGGACGCTGCTTTACGCCCACTAGGATGGCCAAAGCCTTCTGTTGTGAATGAGATTCTAGCACCACAAACCACAAAAACTATCTTTTTAAATCCCATACACATCTGGCCTAATGATGGACTCTGGGAGTGCCTATGAAAAGGAAGCTGATGAATCCGTCAGTCCCACCCCTATACAGCATCCGATCTATTGGGGAGAATAAATACACAGTTGGCAGTTTGCCCTACAGTCAGAGGAGGACATGGTATTTCAGGAGCGTGTGATAGAAGGGCAGCACCTGATGCTCATCTGCATGGCTTCCACTTAAGAATGAGTAAGAATCAGACCATAAAGGCTTGATGCAGGGTGGGTGGGACACATTCTCTGCTGAGGGAAAAGTGAGCTGCAGGAACCGAACTTAGGGCTGAGACCAGGATGAAGCAGGAAGTGGGTAGTCCCAGAGTTCTAAAGAACCAGGCAGAGACATTGTCAACTAAGAAGCTCAGATCTCATCATGAGGGAACAGGCAGCCAGTGAAAAGTTTGAAGCCAGGAAGGAAAGAAAATCCACTCAGACAGTCACATGAGGAAACAGTAAAGGAGACACAAGCTGGTGGTAGGTTGGCTATCTGTGGCTCTCGTGGTCAATCCAGCAGGATTGTGCAGAAGAGGGCAGAGGGAGGAATTCTTCAGAGAGTCAGCAGCCTAGCAAGGGAACAAAGGGGAAGACAGAAGGCAATGTGTTACCTCACGGGTGGCACCATGGTCAGGATGCCAGGGTGGGGCCAAACCGGGGAGCAGTCCTCATGTGGGATATGTGCCTACAAGACCACAGAGCTCTCTCTCTCTTTGCCAAAGCCAGTAGTCATGCTCAGGCTTCATCTACTTGACTCTAATAACAACATCTGCCACTGCTGTTCATTGCTCTCTCCTGACCTCTTCTTCCTTTGGCTTCTAGGAGCTCCACCACAATGGCTCCATTGCTTCTCCTTGGACATTGCAAAGATCTAAGGGTGGAGGGCAGTGGAGTTGGCTCCCTGTGAGCTCTTTTTTGGTCCACCCCCTCCTTCCTTCCCTTTAGGAGACTTCATCAGGGCTAACAGCTTTGAATACCTCCTCAAAACTGCATGACTTAAAATTTTTGTACTGTTCCAGATCTTTCTCCTAAATCATATACCAGGATACTTAGTTCCCTCTGAACCTTTCAGCGGCTGCATGTCCAATTAAACAGCTATTACTCAGCTCATATAAAGTGTGCAGGGCACCACTCCACAATTGCCACTGCCCACCCTTGTTCTTTCTGGGTTTTCCTCTTTCAGTAAATGTCAACTCTATCCCACAAACTCGGCCCTTCTCTATGGTCCTCATGGCCACATCCATTCCATCAGCACACACAGAAGACTTCTTCAAGGTGTGCTTGCTGAGACTTGCCCAGTGTTCTGGCCCCAGTCCTGGCACTCTGGAACATTGCATTTCTCAAAACAAGTAACATGGAGAAGCTGAGCACTAAGGGTCTAAGTTAGCACATGCCACCTAAAATGAGCTAAGCTGTTGACAAGGAAACCAGATGAGGCTAAACTGTGAGCGCTAATCCAGGCTACCACAGGCTTCACTGCTTTTGGCTGTCTCACTATCTCTCATCACCCATTTTTTGGTATTAGCTTGGTTTTTGGTTTTTTGTTTTTTTGCTTTTTGTGTTTTGTGGGTTTTTCCCCCCATATTGTCCCACATCATACCTACATTCATTTCCTAGAGTTCCCATGGGAGAGTCCCACAAATGCAGTGACTGGAAAGGACAGAAATTATTCTCTTACACTTCTGGATATTAAGATCAAGGTCCTGGCAGGGTTGTTTTCCATGTAGATTGTCTGCAAGAGAGCCCATTCTCACCTCCTCTGGGTTTGGAGTCTTGCCATTTTATAGAATGTAATAGCATAAACTCCAGCATCTGCATCTGCCAACACTGGGCTCTTTTCATCTAAAGAGGTCTAGGGCCAGAGGACAGAGTGACATAGGTTGGAATTTGTCCTCTAAAAATATTTCTGATACCAAACTTTAGACTGTGGATGTGGCCTTTTTTGAGCATGAGATCTTTGAGAGTTCATTCCAGTTAAGGAGTAGAGCCTCAGCGAGAGAGGCAGGAGGAAGCAGTGTGACATCAGAGGGAGAGTGTGCAGCCATGCACTCCAGTGTGGCATCAGAGGGAGAGAACATAACCATGCATATACAAGCCACTAAGGAACACCAACAAGCTGAGCTGTTCCCAGTTAGTTTAGAGCTTGCCTAGCATGCATGAAACAGGTTTCATCTCCTGCACCCACTGCATCCACTGTATCACATGGCATATGCCTCTTGCAATCCCAGCAGTCAGGAGGGAGAGACAGGCAGTCCTCAACTCAGAATCATCCTCAACTACACAACAAGTTTAAGGATAGCCTGAGATGCATGAAACTTGCCCTCAAAAGACCAACATTATACATATATTTAATTATATTATATGTTTATATAATTAAATATATTTCATATATTATATAAACACATATTGTATAATATAATATATTATAAGATAAATATACTAAAATAATATATGTTTATATAATATATGCTAGATAATGTATAATTTTATATAATATATGTAAGACATTATAAGCATAATACATTATATTTTATATAGTTATATATTATATATTATATATTTATAAACTTTATAAATATTTTAATATTCAAATTTACAAATGTATATTATATATTTTGTATATTTCTATATTATCTACAGCATATATTAATGTGTAATATATATATGTTAAGGAAACAACAAAGATCTTCAGCAATGCATAGAAGCTAGGAAAGACAGAGTAGATTCCATGCAGTCTCAGAAAAAGCATGAGCTCATGACTTTTTCATAATGTTTGCCATGCCCAAGTGCCAATGAATTCAAATGTTTGTTCTTTACATTCAGACAGTCATAGAGCGGCTGAAGTACTTGAACGTGAGACGAGCAGCTGTCATAACCAAGCTTCAGGGTACAGAAGAGGAAATGACTGACATAATAGATACTGTAAGTTCAACTGACCTGCTTGAAAGCATGCCTGTTCCATGTTAGCTGTACCTAGCACGTCATCTCCTAGGATCTAAGGGATAGCTCTCCATAAAGACATCCCTTTGTGGAGTGAAGAGATGGCTCAGTGGATAAGAGCACTAGTTGTTCTTCCAGAGGTCCTGAGTTCAATTTCCAGCAACCACATGGTGGCTCACAACCATCTATAATGTAACCTGATTCATTCTTTTGACATGTAAGTGTACATGCAGAGAGAGCACACACACATAATATATATTATAATGTATATAATATATAATAAACATATAATAAAAGTTTTTTTAAAAGACATCTCCTCCTAGGAAGAAGCCACAGTCTGAGCACAATATTATTTGTGGCACTAAGTGCAATAAAACAGAGAAGTGCTAAAAACAGACACAAGCATTGTTAGCGTGAGGGTTTGATGCATTCTGGGACACCACGTAACCCGGAGGTCACGGCAGGTCAGTGCAGGTGGAACCTGGCACAGCAGAAGGGAGGTGGGCACAGAGTCAGGAGAAGCAGTTACGAAAGCTTTCGATGGTGCTTTGCTCTGATGCCAGGAGTTGTGAAATGTTCTTCAGAATGGCTTATCTCCATGATCTGAAATGAAATTGCAAAGCCAATGAATTCTGAGAGCCTTGTGGGGCTGGAGAGAGAGTTCAGTTGTTACGAGTGCATCCTACACCTGAAGAATATCAGATATGGTTCCCAATACCCACATGGTGGTTTGCAGCCATCTGTAACTCCAGTTCCAGGCAATCTGATCCCCTTTTCTGACTGACTCTGGCAGCAGGTGTGGCCCTCACCTCCCCTAGGGATCATAGGCCAATATCAGTCCACAAGGGAAAGGGAAGCAGAGAAAGGGACCGGGTCAGAAAACCTTGTGAGTACACAGAAGACACATAGGGAACAGCTAGCCACAGGAAGGCAGATCAACTTTACTTGGAGGCTTATATAATTTGGGGGACTAGGGATAGGAACGTCCAGGATAGACAAAATCACTGGCTGAAGGCTTAGGGAGTGTGTTGCCTCATTAGCATGGGGAAGCTTTTCAGGAGTCTCAGGTGCCAGCTGAATGGGTTCTTATTAGGAGAAAGGAAGTTGAACCTGTAATGTAACTAAGGCTATGTGACACTCTTTAGGTAGAGGCACGCGCGCGCGCGCGCCTGTGTGTGTGTGTGTGTGTGTGTGTGTGTGTGTGTGTGTGTGTGTAGGAGGGGGTGTTGAACTCCCCACACAATGTCAGAAAAGAGGAACCCCTGCCGATGAAAGGAGTCCCCCACATCTCATGACACCCCAGAAGGCTATCTGGACAATGGTAGACTTTGAACTTAATTAGCAGAGTTTCCCCACATCAGGTGTACATACAGACATCCAAGGAAACACAAACATAAAATAAAAATGTCTTCAAAAATAATCTGAGAACATTTGCTTTAATGTTAGATAAATATACTGTATGAAGCTACTTGGCTCAGGTTGACATGCAAACCCCAGTGTGTTTTGAAAGACTCTAGATAGATGCTTGTCAATGAAAGGTAGAGGATGCTTAGAGAATCACCACAGTAGTATAGCTACAGCTTTGAAGCATGCTAATGCCCTGTCTACTTTAAACAGCATTTCTGGTGTAGGATCTAGTACTGACTAAAGCCAAACAAAGCAGGATGCAGCATCAAAAGGTGCATAACAGAACCACCTAGAATTTTTGCACACCAAAGAACTGTCAGCCGAGTGAGAAAGTAGCCCACGTGGTAAAGGGTACTATCTACAGATCATGCGTGCAGCAAGGGCTTGTGCCCGAAGGTATGAAGAATGCTCCAGGATACAACAGTGCCAAAACAGGTCACAAGTGGGTCAGGGTACTGAGTAGACATTTCTCCAGAACAAACATATAACTAGTCAATGAGAACATTCGAAGGAAACGGCTCAGTGACTAAGAACACTCACTGCTTTTCCAGAGAACCTGGGTTCAGTTCCTAATACCCACAGGACAGCTCACAGCCATTAGTAACTCCAGCCCTCCAGCATTATCAGTCACCTGTGCGTACCCATCTGCTCTCCTACACACCTACACATAACTTAAAATAATAAAAGTCAGTACTTTTAAGAGAACATGTAAGCATGTTCAGCATGACTGACCATGGGGAAATGGCAATCCAAAGTACAGAGACATCCTGCCTCACACTCAGAGGCGAAGATAATCCCCAAACCAGGAAGCTAAGTGTTCGTAAGCACGGGAGAGACTGGACCGTTTCACCCTGCCGCTGGGAATATTGAATGGTCTCAAGAAATATACTGGGAGATCGATCATCAAGAAGTAAGGGGTTTATCTCAGGAGTTATCGGTGCCATGGACAGACAGGGAAAATGCAGTAGGGGCTCTGGAGTAAGTTCAGGCTCCACTGCCAGACAGACAGTGTGGTGGCAGAGGGCAGGGTCCGAAGAGAGTAAATCAGGGCTCACGAGCAAAACAGGGGATCTCTTCTTAGACCTTTTTGAGAATGGGGGAGGCTTCACAGCACACCCCGACAACAAGGCTCTTGAATCCTAGGAAGGAGGCAGAAAAGGGGGGGGGGGTAGGGAGCAGAGTGTGTGACTGATGCCACGTTGATAGAACCCAGGTCCCCCAGGTGAGAGAGGAGGGTGCCAGCTCCCCTGCCACCTGGAACTCTGTTAGGGACTCAGCGACAACATGTCAGAGCATGCCAGCAGGTGCCTGTGGAAGGGAAAGGCTGCTGCTGTAGGTGCTGTGGCCTAGCAGATGCTGAATATTAACAGTTATCACAGGTTAAAAGTGGTGCATTTTTAAAATAACTAAGCGGTTCCTTAGAAGGTTAAACTGAATTATCACAGAATCCAATAATTCACTTTTGAGCGTTTCTTCCAGAGAACTGAGATCAGGAATCAGATACTATGTGCAAACAGTCATATAAGTTCATAAGACCCATCTTATTAAAACCAAGCAACCAAACAAGCAAACAAGATACAAACAAGCAAACAAGACTCAGATGTATTGACTAAGAGTCTGGTCTATTTAAAAACTTCATCAGTAAGGCATTTTCAGATTCTGACTTTTGAAGTAAATGATAGAAAAGTCCCCTGCTACATTTATTACCACATGAGAGAAAATGATCTGTAACATTTAAAAAGATTTTCTTAAAGAAATGAAAACTAGACAAGAGTGATTGCCAAGGTGGAAAAGGTACTGGTCACCAAACCTGACTATCTGAGGTGAATGTCTGAAACCTACACTGTGAGAGGAGAGGACTGAGGTTGCCAAGTTGTACTCGACATCCCACAGGTGTGCACACATGCATGAGCATACACACACACACACACACACACAGAGAGATTATTTAAAGAAATGAAACTAACTATTAAATCTTTGATGAGTATAAAGCACAAAGTGGCCCCTGTCTCAGGGTTCCATTGCTGTGAAGAGGCACCATGACCAAGGCAAGTCCTATAAAGGACAATATTTAATTGGGGCTGGTTTACAGGTTCAGAGGTTCAGTCCATTAGCATAAAGGCAGGAACATGGCAGCATCCAAGCAGGCATGGCACAGGAGGAGGTGAGAGTTGTACATCTTCATACAAAAGAAACCAAGGAGTATTCTGGTTCCCATGTGGTTAGGAGGAGGGTCTCATTGCCCATGACCACAGTGACACACCTACTCCAAAGCCACACCTTCTCCGACAAGGCCATACCTCCAAATAGTGCTACTTCCTGGGCTAAGCATATTTAAGCCACAACATTCTATTTCCTGACCCCCATAGGCTTGTCCAAACATGAGTCTATGGGGGCCATACCTAAACGTAACATAATTAAAAAAAAAATTTAGTCCAACTTCCAATGTCCCCATAGTCTATAGCAGTCTCAACGTTAAAAGCCTAAAGTTCAAAGTCTCTTCTGAGATTCATCAACCACTTAATTGTAATTCCCAAAGCAAGACAGGAAACCAGCTGTGCACACTTCAAACTCTGCATTCCCATGGCTGATATCAAAGCGGTCTTCAGATCTCCAATTCCTTTTTCAATTTTGTCAAATATTTGGTAGCACTGATTTCTGCACAGCTTAGGTTCATGTTCCTAAGGATAGTGTTTGTGATTCACAGGAAGAGCTCTTCCGTACAGTGTCGTCGTATAAACTCATTGCGCCAAGGTATAGATGGTACCGAAGCAAGTGGGCACGTTCTTGTCCGGTGTCCTTAAAGGATGGGAACATTTATTCAGGAGCAGCAGACTATACTGTGAGGTTAGTTAGCTTGTCAGAGCTTACATTTCAAAGCTGCCTGTGGTGTTTTCAATTGTTTACTCTCACGGTGTGTGTTTCAAGTTTTCTAGGTAAAATGTACTGCCTTTCTTCTGAAGAAACGCTAAAGTTGTTCTCACTGAACCCCCGCCCCTTCCTCCTACCACCTATGCCTTTGCCACCATGCAAAGTCTTTATATTTGGACCTGAGCACATAGGGAAAACAACGCTGGCCAACCTGATTGCGGAACACTTCAAAGCAAAGGTAACTAGTTGTGGAGCCCTTGTTTTAATCTGTAGATATTTAGTTGCTTGGTTTTCATAACTTTACACCGTCACTGGGGTTGGTGTGGGGAAGGCATCCCCTGGATTGTGAGAGGGAGCCTCAGGGAGGTAAGCCAGGGGACCCTGGTGAGAAGGCAGGGGCAATCTTGCCCTCGGGACACACCCACATCAGGACATGCCCACAGTCTTTACATGCCTCCAACTCATTTGCAAGTTCTAGCCAAATCCAAAAGCACTAACAGAGGTTCAGGAAGGAATGGAGACTAAAAGACAAAATACAAAGAAGCAATGAAACAAAATTTCAGTTCTTTGCAAAAATAAACAAGGTTAAAAAAAAAAGCAAATAAAAACCTTCTTCGCCTAAGGAAAAGAAAGGGAGCATTAGATTTAAAACAAAACAGAACAAAAAGAAATGTATATAAAGAAATAGTCTAATAAAAAATTTAGGGAGATTTGCTATAAGAAGAGTTGGCAGGGATATCGAATAGTAACAGTTCCTATAATCAGTTAATGGGCTTGTAAGTTAGTGGAGCTAGTTTGGAATTATCTACTCAAGTTGCAAGAACACATGCATAATCATGTACCAACAACAGTCCAACCAACCAACTAAATGGATTTCCAGAGCTCAAATAGGTGCATGTGTGCAAAAGACTCACACAGTATTGAGTACTGCGCATAACACATGAATCTGAAACAAACCCAAGCCTTCTCTGTGCGTTACTCTTCTGTGTCCTTACACGCTTTGGCGATTCCATCTGTGACTCTGAGGTCACACGTATGTGTACACGTAGTGCACACATCCATGAAGGTACAGCACCTATGCTCTGCGTATAGGAAGAAATGAGGAGGCCGGAGCAATGGCTCGGTGCTTAAGAGCACTTGCTGGTTTTGCAGAGGATCTAGGTTTGGGCCCAGCACCTACACAGTAGGGGCACTCACAACTCCAGTTTCAGAGGACCGAGTGCCTCCTGCTGACTTCTGAGGGCACCAGGCACACACATGGAGCCTATATATGCATGAAACAAAACAAAACAAAACAAAAATAAAATACTATAGTATTATTATCATTATTAAAAACAGGTGGCTGGAGAGGTGGCTCAATGGTGAAGAACAACACTTGCTCTTACTGGGATCCAAATTCAGTTCCTAGCAGCACATCAGGTGGCTCACAAGCACCTGTGACTCCAGCTCCAGGGGATCTGATACCTCTGACCGCTACAGGCGCCTGCACTCACGTGCACACACCCACGCCTCGATACCCCCCACACACATGCATAACCAACAATAATAAAAGTGATGTTTTAACATTTGAAAATAAAATGGGATTTTTTTTTTAATCGGTAAATTCTGTATACAATTCCATGGATGCCTCACATAGTATCTATTTGTAGGAGACAGGTAAATAGGTAGATAGATGGATGGATGGATGGATAGGTAGGTAGGTAGGTAGGTAGGTAGGTAGATAGATAGATAGATAGATAGATAGATAGATAGATAGATAGATAGACAGACAGACAGACAGACAGGAAATGTTTTATATCCACAGTACCTTGTGATTACACTAATTGTCTTGATTACTTCTGCAGGTAATTGACTACGCCAAACTTGTTCAGCCACGTTTTGACAGTGCACGTGAAAAGCTAATAAAAGACACCATAACTGAAGCCACTAACACAGCCATCAAAGTTGTGCAACAGCGGCTTCTGAATGAGAAGCAAGCCAAACAGCAAGGTGAACCATTTTCCTGTTATAAACCGTGTATCTCAGTGAATGGCTAAGCCAGGATAGCTAAGGGAGGGCAGGAAGAAGGAAGGAAGAAGGAGAAGGGAGAAGTTAGAGAGGGGAGGGAGGGAAACATGTAAGAATGGAATGGTGTGGGGAGCATGGGAGCTGGGTACTGTAGTGCTGAGCTAACTTTGTCAAAGTGAAGACACTAGATTGGAACTTCAATCTATCTTTCATGTTTGTTACAATCTATAGTAATCCCTTTTACCTGAAATTATGCGAATAGAACATAAGTTTTGAAGCTTTCCCCACTGGAACACACAAGTAGATAGTTTCCTATCTCCTGTGAACTTTAAAACCCTGCTAAAATTCACCGACTATTCCAAGTCTAACAATAAAATTAACCTTTTTAAGACTTCTGATTTTGGAGCTCTAGCCCCACATATATTTAATAAAATTTGTCAAGGAAGACTAGTGATGGTTTTTAAATCACAAAATATGTATAATGAAACAGAGGTTAGACATCAACAGAGAGTAGACTTCCTGTGTCTCCCGTGCCCACAAATGCTTTGAATTTAGCCATCTTCATTTGGCCCAGGAAAATATGAGACACAGCCCTAACACAACAGTCAGGACTGAAACCAAGCCTGTCCGACTGGACCAATACCTTGTAACGCTCTACCCGCCTCCCTGCCTCCACAACTGCCTTCCTTCAACATGGCCATTTGCCTTTCAGAGGAGAGAACCCTGAAGGAACTGCAGGTGCAATACTCAAAAAGAGAGTACAACGACTTCTTGTCAAAAAGTTCTGAAGAATTACCTTCTCTGGAAAACACTGGTAAAACCACACTGCCAGGACCCTGTCAGTGAAGTCCTGCCTAGCAGCATATGTAGTGAGCCAATAACGTGTCTTCTTTTGCCCTCAAGGCTCCAAATTAAGCTCCTTAGAGATTGGCCAGGAAGACAAATCAAAGTCGGAGACCACCATTACCGGGGACCAGGTTAAAGATGGTAAGAAAATGAACTGCCGAGAAAACCTATGTGAATCTTTGTCCCTTTGTTTTCTATTTGGCCGTGCTATGGGAGCTCAATACACAAAAAGTAGAAAGCCATCAGAAGGGTTGTGGAAAAGGCAGGCGTCACTTTTGAGGCTTTCAATGGAACAGTTACGGCACAGAATAGATTTATCAAAGCTCAGAACATACAGAGAAAACGAGGAGTTGCATCCGAGCAGAAACCCAAGAGAGATTAACGTTATACAATCATTATCATATGAGTATAAATTCCTTCTTGAAACCACTCTACCCATTTTGATCTATCCTGGAACCACAGTGTCATAATTACAGCTGTGGAATGTCATCATGATTGCTTGTGCTCTTTCACCTTATAACACTGTTCTGTTCATATGCTAAAATCCTGACAGCATATATGAACATGATATAACATTATACAATATGTCTATTATGTCACCACACAGTAGCCACAACATCTAGCATTCTGCCACTTTTGAACAACAGTACACCATGCAGTTATGTTACTTTGTTAAGAAACCTTTTTAACCCTTGTTTTAAAGAACTGCATAATTTTTATGACCAGATCATGGCTTAGCCATTAGATATTAGTGTATTTTATTTTATGAATGTGTGTGTGTGAAAAACCCTATTTTTCAGGGTTTTTTTTTTTCTAAATTGAGTAGTTTGTCTATAAATCATCTTGCTATTTTAGAACATTGGAGGCATTATCCAAATTGAAGTAATTGCTTTTCTATTATTGATTTATGTCTTTACTTCTAAGATTTAAAAGTTTTGGTCTTATGTTCTTGCTTTCTGTAAAAGTTTTTTGTTAGGTTGATTTTGTTGCTGCTGCTGCTGATATCAATAATTTGATGTACAGTGTGAAGTTAACTTTGCTTATTTTTTTCATCCTACGGATTGAAACATACATGTTTTTCCTGGTTATTATTATAAGCTAGTCAGAACTGACTGGGCACTGTTAGAAACTCATGTGTGTTGCCCTCTTACATACACACACATACACACACACACACACACACATATACTTTTTACAGCAGGCCACCCATACTTTCAGACCATCAGGTGGCTGCTGGGAGCACCACCTCTTGATACTGGTGACTTCCCTCAGCAATCTACAGCCCTTTCCCCAGACTGTCCTTTCCCTTTGAGGACCAAGTGTCCAACATAGAAACAGGTATCAATGTATCTACTCACAGCACGGTGCCAGAATTAACAGCCTATCTCCCTGAGGCCAACTGAGAGGCCATGACCTCTGGAATTAGAGACTGCTGCCTCGGAAAGGGGATGCTTGCTTGCTTGCTTGCTTGCTTGCTTGCTTGCTTGCTTGCTTGCTTGCTTTAGATTCACTGTCAATATATCAAACTAAAATCCTTACTTTGCTACAAGTTATTGCCTTTATGTTTTTTCTGATAACAGATATGTTTACCTATTTGACTGTTATGACCCTTATTTGAATTATATGTTACAACCATGAGTTCTGGGCCCCTGAGCGCATACTGAACTCTTCTTCAGACTCCAAGTACATATTCTTTTAATGCTCAGCTTAAGTTCTTAGCAATGTTTTACCCACAGATGGAAAAGAAACCAGAAGCAAGTCTGCACTTAACAAGAGGTCCTGAGACCTTCCTCAAGAAGAGACGTAGAGTTCAGACAAGGGTAAATGAGTGTCTGGTAACTTGGTGCTCTTAAATGTGGTCTCCCAAGAAATAGGTGTCTCTTCTAGAATTTAGAAGGAAAAGTATATGATTTAAAAACCAAAACCAGCTGGGCATGGTGGCGCATGCCTTTAATCCCAGCACTTGGGAGGCAGAGGCAGGCAGATTTTTGAGTTCGAGGTCAGCCTGGTCTACAGAGTGAGTTCCAGGACAGCCAGCGCTAGACAGAGAAACCCAAACCAAACAAAACAAAAAAACCACTATTGCACACAATGTATGCCTGCATGTGTGTGTGTGTGTGTGTGTGTGTGTGTGTGTGTGTGTGTGTGTGTGTGTGTGTTCATACTGTAGTATGAACAACTGGACATGCATGAACACAGGAAAAATAACACTATATATTGTTCTGGTGAGAAGAGCATTTGGAAAATGGATGATCTGCCATGTTTGGTATGGTAACCCTCAGCATGTTTTCTGCTATGATGTCAGAGCAGAAAGAGGGTAAAAAGCAAAAAATGAAAGCTGACTCCCATTTATTTCTCTTAAAGACCTGCCAGAGGGAGCTGAGGAGATGGCTTGGTGGTTAAAGTACCTGATGCACAAATGTGGGGACCAGGGTACAGAGCTTCGGAACCCATGCAAATGCATCAAGGGGTGGCAGTGCCACCTATAATCCCCACCCCACCCCCTACCCCCAGATGACAGAGACAGAGGCTTCCCGGAGCAAGCTGGCCAAGGAGACTAGCCATACCAGGGAGCTCTGGGTTTTATTCCGAGAAGATGATTCCCAACATCACCCTCTGGCCTCCACACTCATGTACATACGCATCCACACATGCATGTGCCTATACATATGTGCCTAATGCACACACATTAAATGGAAAAGGAAAAAGAATACAACAGAGTTGTCAGCAAAGTTGACAGCAACAACAACAGAACCTACCCTCACCCAAACCTATTTGCATGTCATTAACTCTCCAAGCTGTAAGGAAAGTTGGGAAATACACATTTCCATCTGGGCACGTGAGTGGGCACAACACAAAGAATGCCATTGCTGTTAAGGGAGAGGAGAATGGCTGAGAGAGCAAGGCAGCATGGCCCTTGTGCCATCTTTACCTGTGTCGTCTTCTCCCCCTTTCCCCAGGGATCTTGACTCTTCTGTTCCACTTCTCAGGGAGCTGGGTCTCTTTCTCCCCTGAGCACATTTTAAGGCAAAGAGGGCAGGAGGCAACTGCCCTTTGACAGCTTTTGAGCTGAGAGGCACTGGGCTCTGGACCAGTGGTTCTCATAGTTGGAGGCCAAAGCAGCAGTGACACCAAACCAAGACAGGAAATCTTGGAAGCAGTCAAGTGAGGGAACATGCCAAGCCCCTGTCTCACTGGAGGGGTAGATGCATAGTTAAATGGGAGAGTCACCTGGATTCCCCTCAGCCCTACCAGCAAACATCAAGGCTGTGCCAAGTTTGTGAGTGGAAATGTTCATCTTGTTGTATGGCTCCTTCCCTCCATGTTTGCCTTCACTGCCGGATGCTCTAGCCCCTCCCCTGCCTCCTTGGCAGAATCCTTCTTTAACCTGACTTCCATACTGATGCTCGGGCTTCTTGTCACCGCCCCTCTCATTTGCAATTCTGTGGCTAATGGTCCTTCTCCCATCTTCTAGCAGGTGCTAGAGTAACACAATGACAAGACTTTCCTCATCACAGATAACAGTGCCCCGGAGCCCTGGAAAGAAATGTAGGTTAATTCATTTGATTTTAGTCTCCACAGAAGAGTCGATAGAAGAGGTGACTGAAAATCACCCAGAGGTGTTTGCCATATTAGAGGATACTCTGAGACATGCCAAGGAATTGAACTTTGAGCAGCCACATGATAAACAGGCTGAAATACTGGAGGAAGTCATCAAAGAGGTGAAATTTTTATTTAATTAATTATTACAATTTAATGTTTATCATTGACTTAGAAACTAAGAGCATATTAATCTGATATATGTCTAATTGTGTTAAAGTCTTATTTTACTGTAGTCTTCAAATTTATATATCGTTGTGACTAGTTAATTTATTTTTGAGAGTTTTACACATGACTACAATGAAATATGATTGTAACTGTCCCCTGACTTCCCCCCCTTCTATCCCACATATCCCCACAAACACATCCTCTCCTAGATGTATGTCTTTAAAAGACTAGTTATTGCTGCCCACATGTGCATGGGTATGGGCTGCCCACTGGGGCATGAGATACCCATGAGCATTCATCAATAAAGAACGGTTCTCCTTCTTCCAGGACTATCCACTACCCCAACAGCTCCTCCAATGCTGTCATGCGAGAATTACATCAGCAAACAAATGCTGGAACTTCTTGTGATATTTGCAATTATCAACAAGATTAAATGATGTGATTTGTTAGTTCTAAAATGAATTTCTTAACTTTCATGATCTCTGATTCAGTCCAGTTAATGGAAAGATGGAGTCTATAAAGCCAGTGCCACAATTAGACATTCCATCCACGAGCTAAGTAGTCAGAGACTGAGAGCAATTTTGTCTCATGGCTAGTTAACGTTATCAAAACACCCTGAGCATGTGTTGGTGGGAAGGGTAGAAACAAGAAAATTTTTAGTCCCAATAAGGAAAAAAGCCTCAAATGCCTTGCCCACACCAACAGCAAACCATTACCTCTTCTCATTTGTAAAGGACGAGCTATCATAGAGGTAGGTGTTATGTAGCAGTCTCAGGTAAGCATCCGGAGTGAGCAAGTAATAGAGATGAGGCAGTTTTGGACTCTCCGTGGACTTTTCTATGTCTATGTGATTGAATTTTAAATTAGTACATGAGAAACTCTAGGTATGGGGACTTACCCCTGTAACCCTTGTGTTCAGAGGGCTGAGGCAAGAGTATCATTCACTAGTCCAAGACCAGCCTGATTTACATAGACAGGTCAGCCCAGGATAAGCCTAAGACCTTGCCTCACAAAAAGAAGTATGTAAGAATAAAGAGTTTATCACACGAGAAGAAGTGCTCTCTTAACTCACTGGGTGGCTCCCTTGAGCTCTGGCTGTACCAGATCCCTCTGCCCCCCCCCCCCCCCCACACACACACACACACACAGCACTCTGAGCTCATTCACACCTTTTAACCAATCTCTTTAGGTTGTTCTAGCAGTCAGTTTTCCTCCAGAAGTACCTATTAGCAGAAGCAGTCTGTACCTGCTGGTCTCTGTACTTTGTAGATACTGCGGTTAGGAAATAGATTAAACATGGCCCTTGCCTTTAAGGATCTTCTATACTGACCTGGCCTGTAAGCCACTCACTGAGTCTCCCTGTGGCAAATAGATACCTACAGGGTGCAAGAATTCACTCATGAAAGTCAGAGCTGTCATCTTTGTCTTGTCAGTGAGACCAAACACCCATAGATGAAAATGCCAAGTGAAGACAAGAGTCTATAAGCCTAGCCCTTGCTTGTGGTGAAAACACTCTCATTACTTTGTTCAGAGACAGAAATGTGTGTGTAGTGTTTGTGATTAACAACTGCAACCATAACTGTAGCTGGGGAACCAGAGGGCAGACTGGATCGTGGCCACACCCACCACATTGACATTTCTCAAAAGACCAGAGGATCCAATTGAAAAACCATTTCACAAGCAGATAAAGATCTGAGAGGTTGGATAGAGTGGACTTGTTCACTGTTGTTTGTTTTGTTTTTTGAGACAGGGTCTTTCTGCATAGCCCTGGCTGCCCTAGAACTTAACTAGGTATTCCAGGCTGGCTTCAAAATCACTGTGATTCTCCTCCCTCTGCCTCCTGAGTGCTGGGAGTAAAAGTGTGTGCCACCAAGCCTGGGGAGGGTATATACTTTGGAGAAGCCATGTGCCCATTTTTATTGGGTTGTCTTTTTAGATTTATATTATTTAGGGGATGGAGAGCTAGCTCTGAAGTTAAGAGCACTGGCTGTTCTTCCCGACAACTTGAGTTTGGTTCCCAGCATCCACATGCTGGCTCACAAATATCTGCAACTCCAGTTCTGTGGAATCCAGTTCCCTCTTCAGACCTCTGTAGGCATTCCACATGTGTTGTGTTCAGACCTTCATGCAGGCAAAGCACTCATACACTTAACAATGATAATATAATAAGTGTAAATAATACATAAGTGTAAATTTCTTTATGGATTTCCTGAAGAAGAGTCTCTCTGGCATTTTACAGTTATAGAAATATTTTCTAACGAGCTAGGGATGGAGCTAATGGCAGAATGCTTACCTAGCATATGTAAGGTCCTGGGTTTGGTCCTCAGTACACACTAACTAACTAACTAACTAACTAACTAACTAACTAAATCAGGCCTTCTATCTTGCATAACCTGCAAAGAAAAAGCACATCATGGCGACCAAGCATCCTCCTGCTATAACCAGGAAGCAAACAGGAAGGAATGGATGCCCTGTCCTCTCTAAAAGCCAGCTGCTAATGGCCTCCCAGTGGGTCCCTAATCTTAACTTTGTTCGGCCTCCCAATAGTGCCAAGCTGTGGGCTATTCACTAATGCAGAGAATGTGGGAGGTGTTCTAGATCCAGCCTCTCTATACTGTAGCAGGGACTCCAGGACAACTACAATGGAGATGCTCTCAAGAGCAAACGTCAATAGAGAGGCTGTTAAATAACCAACACCTTCCTATAAGTAACTCTTATAAACCTGAGGGAGGAAAATCATCGTCCGTTCCAAGACAACCAAGTCTATGTAGTGAGTTCCAGGCTAGCCTTGACTACAAAGTGAAACTATTATCTTTTAAAAATTGAATATATATTTCACCAAAGAAGAGATGGCTAATTAAAGTTCTGTAAGTTTAGGGAGTTAGAGAGATGGCTCCGTGGGGAAGAGCACTTACTGCAGTGGCAGAAGCATCCATGTTTTGGCACTCATAACTGCCAACCTCCAGTTCCAGGTCATAACTCCATCTTCTGGCCTCTGGGGGGCACATGCACTCACCCATACAGAAACACACATAAATAAACATAGCTAAGACACAGAAATCCTTACAAAACGTAAGTTTACATGTCAATACAGAATAGCAACTAGATACACTTTTTCACATGTATAACCGGCTAGGGTTTTTTTTAAAGCAGTCACTACTCGTGAAGCCATGGAGATAAAGCCATTTTCTGGGAACGCCAGTGTGCCTGCTGCAGCATCTTATGTCAACTAGACACAAGCTAGAGTTGTTCGAAGGGAGGGAACCTCACCTGAAAAAAAGGCCTCTGTGAGATCTGGCAGTAAGACATTTTCTTAAATAGTGTTTGATGGGGAAGGGCCCAGCCCACTGGGGTGGTGCCATGCCTGGGCAGGTTGTCTTGGGTTCCATAAGAAAGCAGAATGAACAAGCTGCAGGGAGCAAGGCAGTAAGCAGCACCCCACTGGCCTCTGCATCAGTCTCTGCCTCCAGGTTCCTGCCCTGTTTGAGTTTCTGCAATATGGAAGTGCGAGCCAGATAAACCCTTTCCTCCCAACTTGCTTTGTGGTCACAGTGTTATGTGTAGCAATAGTAACCCTGACTGAGACGGCCAGGAAGGGTGGAAATTGGAAGAGCTGTTTTTGGAAGCAATGTGGCATCTCCTGGAAATACAACCAATAAAATAGATGGGGGCTGGAGAGATACAGCGGCTCAGCGGTTAAGAGCACTGGCTGCTCTCCAAGAGGTCCTGAGTTCAATTCTCAGCAACCACATGGTGACTCACAACCATCTGTAATGGGATCCGATGCCTTCTTCTGGCATGCAGGTGTACATGCAGACAGAGCACTCATATACTATAATATATATATATAATTATATATATATATAAAATATTTGCTGCATAGTACTTTATATAAGGATGTTAATCATAGTATTATTACAACAATCGAATGCATAAGGAATCTCATCAGCGTTACAGTGAAATTATAAGTAACATAAATACTAACTACTGTGGAAAAGATTTCAACAAAGTAAGACTCACTCACCATACAAACCTGGTGACCAGAGTTCCATCCCTAGACCCCACGGTGGAAGGCGAGAATCAACTCCTGAAAGCTGTCCTCTGACTTCAGGACATACACCACGGCACACACACCAGCCCACACTCACAAACAATAACCAATAAATAATTAAATTATTTTTAAAAAATCAAAGAAAAAACATTTAAAGTTGAAAGGAACAGGAATTCTAAATTACATCTTAATATTATTTTCATTTATTTTTGAAACTTGGCAACTAATATATTTATTAATAATCACTTCTATTTCTTCTTTACAGCTTCTCGTTTGTTTCCATTATTCTCTTGTGTGAAATCTTTCAAATATTAAATTATTTTTCATTTTCCAAAAGACTTTTTTTTTTCAGATTAAAAAAAGACTAGTGTCTTCGGTCTTAAATTCTCCATCAGCCCATAGGTTTTATTGTTCCTCTTTTTTCTTTTCATTTGTTGTTTGTTTGTTTGTTTGTTTTTCGAGACAGTGTTTCTCTGTGTAGCCCTGGCTGTCCTGGAACTCACTCTGAAGACCAGGCTGGCCTCGAACTCAGAAATCCGCCTGCCTCTGCCTGCCAAGTGCTAGGATTAAAGGCGTGTGCCACCACTGCCCAGCTTATTGTTCTTCTTAACCTTCCCTCGTGAGTTCTAACATTCTGCAGCTTCCCGAGAGAGAACAGGAGACATGTGTAGAGCCCCCGTCTGCTGTAGTTGTAGGTCCCTCTCACGGATTTCCATTTGTGTGCAGAGCTATAACTGGGGGAGGGGGTCAAAGAGAACTCCCTTAAGCACCTGCCAGAGCTGTGTATTCACTTCTGCTGCCTTGAGAAACCCTCTCCTCTCACACTGGAGAGAGAAAGAGACTGAACATGGAACTGTGGCAGGAGCTTTCTCCTCAAACAATCCATAGACTACGACCACATAAGCACGTTAGGGATGCAGTTTAGAACCCACGCCAGGCCTTCTGACTCCAGATGCACTCGGTGCTATGGATCGATAGCAAAGCTCACTGTTATGTTTAGTAAAGACTTATGTTTCCTGTTTTTAAAACTAGTAAAACTTGGGCTGGTGAGATGGTTCAGTGGGTAAGAGCACTGACTGCTCTTTCAAAGGTACTGAGTTCAAATCCCAGCAACCACATGGTGGCTCACAACCACCCATAATGAGATCTGATACCCTCTTCTGTTGCATTTGAAGACAGCTACAGTGAACTTATACTAATAAATAAATCTTTGGCCGGAGCTAGTGGGGTTGACTAGAGCAAGCAGAGGTCCTAAGATCAATTCCCAACAATCACATGAAGGCTCACAACCATCTGTACCACTAAAGTGTGTACTCATATACATAAAATAAATAAATCTTTTTAAAAAACTAGTAAAACTTGATTTTTATTACTTCACAATTGAGCCTCTCTTTTTAAAATTTATTTTTATTTATTTGCATCTTAAAATTAAGCCACTCTTATTTTCTTCTCAAAGTCAGGACTGAGAAGGTGCTTGCTGGAGTTCTACAGGATAGCATCATAAATCTGTGGCCCGTCAACTTATCATGGTGCTATCAATGTGCATTTTCACAGGAGACAGAAGATAACAAGAATAGGTTCCCTGGTGCCCCAAAACATGGAGGATGGATTGTGGAGAACTTCCCTTTAGTTCGAGAACTGTGGTTGTCCTTAATAGAAAAAGCACTTCTACCTGATTTGGTTGTTTATTTATCAGATGCAGAAAGCAATGGTTGGTAAATATTTATCATTTCCATTTGAAATAAAATGTTTATTGTAGACAATTAGTTTGGTTAAGATAGAAAATGGAGAGCTCTCCTTAGGTATAGATACCAGTCCCACTACAGCTGCAGCTATGCCTGTAGAACCTAAGGATAAGGAGCTCCTCTGCTCCTCTGAGGAGGTGACCTATACGATGTGCTCTGCCACTGAGCCTTCTGGCAGACCTCAGGAGGTGTTCTTTGGAGCTGGGAATTCTTCATCCCTTCTCAGTCAGTAGCTGTAACTTGTAAATGAACCCTGTGTACAATCCTGAATGTGGAGTCAATGCTGATGCTAAATTTAAATATTCTACCACTTCAGCTCTTAAGAAAACATATTTGAGAGATGGTGGAGTGGAGGTTGGTGCGGCCAAACCTGAAAACCCAAGCTCAATGCTCATGATCCATACGGTGGGAGAGAACCAACACTTATAAGCTGTCCTCTGACTGCCCACATGCCATGCCGTGAGTGCACACATGCGTACATGCATACGTACACACATACATATGTACATACATACATACATACACACACACATACATATACACATACATACACACATACATACATAAATGTAAAAAGCATATTAAAATATTTGAAATAAGAGCTTTTGGGGGAATATGTCTTTTCATGCTTTCATTATTTATTACATAGTAACATATGCCTTTCTAAAAAGGATTTAAGACAGACTCCTAAAATTTTAAAAGATTCAGAACTGTTTGGATAAGGACTTGAAGGGAAATGTGTATGTCTGCACAGTCAGGGACTGTTTTATAGTTAATTTCCAACACAGGTCACACACTATGCAACTTGAAAATAATTTTCTTTTCTCTTTACCTGTATTTCAGGGAAACATGTGTTAAATAGATTATATTTAAAGAATAAGGCAGAAATCGATGGTAAGATTTTAGAAAGATTGCAAGAAGAAGCTCAAGCCAAAAAGAGAGAGGAGGAAGAAATCCGGTAAGCTGTGTTAACCATAAGATGGGCTGCACATTACATGCCTTCAAAGAGTTTTATCTTCATTTGCATATGTATGTGTGCCACTTATATGTGGGTACCCACTGAGGGCAGCAGAGGGCACTAGATCCCCTGGAGCTGAAGTTACAGGGGTGCTGGGAACCAAATTTAGGTCCCTTGCAGGAGCTGCAAGGCACTCTTAACCACTGAGCCTTTCGCCAGCCCATATCATCTAGGACAGTCTAAAGGCTAGCAGGTGACTTTCCTGAAGGTGGCCCACTGTTTTTGCACAGACTACGATGGGTGAGCTCTTAGAGGCAAGACCCCGAGAGACTTCATCTCAGGATTGATTCTTGCAGCTGATATTCCTTTCGTATTATTATTAAATTAATATAATAATCCCTAGCATAAGTCCCTATTGGGCAGATTTTCTGCAGATCAATGAAGATGTACTGTCTTGTAGTGATGCTGTGTAGGCCAATAGATGATTTCTTAATTCCTAATAGTTATTCTGTAGAATTTCTAAACTTATACAAATGATTTTGAAACCCTCTATGAGAAAAATTGTATTTAGGGCTGTGTAAACCTTCATTGTGTCACAGGCTATTTGCCCTAGGATAGAAACAGGCATGAAACAGATTTAAGGAATATATTCCTTTTAGGCTGTAAAACCATTATCTGATAACGAAAGGCCGTAAAAGGAAATGAACGACTTATTGAGGTGCAAGAACAGAAGACACAGTATTGACTGGTTTATCTATACAAAACTTCAACACAAATGAGACACTAGGCAACTGATTTTCCCCTTGACAAAACTGTGCTAATTTAGACATAAAAATTATAGTTTTAAATTCTCAATAAACCACTGGAGCTAGTGACAGATGATGAATGCTTAGTTGGATAACTAGTCTTACTGAAACACACGTAAACATCTCTGTTGTTGCTTCTTATTCAAAGGCTAACCTTTAACAAACTGTGAAGTTCCTTGCTGAAATATGCTCTTAAAAAAAATAAGAAATAAATTTTAAAAAAACATCAAAAATCAAAAAACCAAAACAAACTAGGAAGGAAAGAGGGAGGGAGGGAGGGAAAGAAGGAAGGGAGGAAGGAAGGGAGGGAAGGAGGGAGGGAAGGAAAGAAGGAAGGGAGGAAGGAAGGAAAGGGAGGGAGGGAGGGGGAGAGAGAGGGAGGGGGAGAGAGAGAGAGAGAGAGAGAGAGAGAGAGGAGAGAGAAAGAAAACTGTGGGCTGGCAGTAGCAATGCATGACAGCATGACTTCATGCCTTTAAGTCTAGTACTCAGGAGGCAGAGGCCCATGGATCTCTGGGAGTTCTAAACTAGCCTAATCTACTTAGCAAGTTCCAGGACAGTCAAATCTACATAATAGAGACCCTGTCTCCAAAAAGAAAGACAATCAGACAGAATGGACTGGTGGGAGGGAGGGAGGGAGGGGGAAGGAAGAGGAGGAGAGGGGGAGGAAGAGGGAGAAAAGGAAAAAGGGGAGAAAAGAGAAAAAAGAGAAAAGAAAATGAAAAGAAAAAAGAGAAAGAAAGGAAAAGGAAAGAGGGAGGGAGGGAGGGAGGGAGGGAGGGAGGAAGGAAGGGAAGGAGGGAGGGAGGGAAGGAGGGAGGAAGGAAGGGAAGGAGGGAGGGAGGGAGCGAGGGAGGGAGGGAAAGGAAAACTGAATGGGGGAAGGGCTTGGAGATGGTCCACTATAAAGAGTGCATGCTAAAAAAATTGTACGCAATTTCACTATTACAACAGAAACAGTTATCAATCCCACAAACTTAACAGTCCAAATGTCCTTATGAGGATCTATTGATACAATGTTCCTTAATAACTGCGGTCCTGATCATCATTCAACAACAGTCTGCTTCTGCCTCATGGTTTTCCAGTTTGCCTTTCTCAATCAGTTTGCTGAGTGGTCCCCTGCAGAGGGGACCAGCTTCCTGTACCATCTGCATTTCTCTCTTTCTGTATCTCTTCCTTCCTTCATCATGAAAGCTTCTCTTACTCAAGTCAGACCTCTGTCAATTTTGATGAAACCTGTAGTCTTTCATCACCTGTGGAAATGAAGACAAAGCCTCTTCCCCAGACCTCCATTCTGATGTTAGAACATCTTCGAAGTGTGCAGCTTGATCTAATTCAGTGGTTTGTGTGTCTGTTTGTTCATTTGTTTGTACAATCCAGTGTCTTTCAGCAGCTGCTGCTCCTGCATCATTGTCATTCAAAAAAAAAATAGGTTAATAAAGCATTGTTCAGTCTATTTCTGGGCATCCTTTTCCCCTTTCTGTTTATTAAGCATCTCCTTTTAGGTTTCACTTGAATCTTTTTATAACTATAGACCTGTCGGATTGTGTGTTGTCAGTGGCCATCTTCAACAGTGGGTTCAACAATCTGGAGGGGATGTGGGTCAGCAATTAACACACACACATATGCATACACACACACACACACACACACACACACACACACACACACACAACACACACGGTGAATGAAGCAAGGCTCCAACAACTTTATTTCTTCTCCCCCAGTTTATATATTCCAGCAAAATCTTTCAAGCAATATAACAATTATAATGTGGTTACATTCTATTTTTAAGTGAATAAATGCAACAAGTATACATTTTAAAAAGTGTGTCCCCGACATGCTTACAGGATTAAACATTTTATGTATCACAGGTCGAAAAAACAGATCACTCCCAAGAGCCCACATACATTCATGATTACGTAACTTACTTAGATGAATGAAGTATAAGCAAGCAAGGTATTTTTTTTCAGGCAGTTCTCTCACCAGCAGGCTGCAACTTCCCATTACAAAGAGAGAATCAGTTATTTTACTATCTTAGAAAGTAGTCTTATAAAAAAAAAAACTTAAAAGAATCCCAAATATAAACTTTTATATAAAAGACAGTCATTTCTGCTTTCAGTCCTCAGGATGCACCCACTCACCAACAAGTTTTTATTACGTCATATTGGGAAGCCAAGGGCAAGAATGGGTCCAGGAAGTTAACCATCACCTTGAAAGAAAGAAGGACTTATTGAGGTGCAAGCACCAACCCAGCTTTAACAAGAGAGGCACATCAGCTGCCAAGTATCAAGAGTGTGCCTTTCTGAACTTTAAGTCGTTCCCCGAGATTTTCTACGCCAAAACCACTAACAAAAACATCTTAACTTTACTAACAACCTACATCTCCAAGTTCTTTCTGAGGTTGGTGGTTGAATCGTTAGTCTTCTCCTGAGGCAGTGCTTGAAAACAGTCAGTCACTATTCTCATAAGTGCCAGTGAGAGTGCCCAGTGAGAGGCTGGAAACGCCCGCCCGTAGAGTTTTCATACCACTCATAGATTATGAGGTCCTGAAGCTCTGCCTCTCGAGAGCATGCCCATCGTGAGGGAGCCAACCAATGGGCTGCATTTGATGAGTCTGAAACCTCTCTTTGCTGCTCTGCTTGCAAGGTCCCCAATAGTACGGCTTACCTGTAATATACTGTATGTTACAATATGCAAAAAAGTCTCCTTTTCATGGAAACGTGTGGAAGCATTGTCATTCTTAATTTGTAAGGATATTCCCATTATAACCATCACTTCCAACAAATGTACAATACAGAGTCAGCCTTTTCAGAACTCAGAGCAAAGCTTGTTGAAATCCTAAATATGTATCAATGGTTTGATATACAAACTTTAATTTCCTAAATTCTGCAAACTTTCATTTCTTTTGGCACCCTTAGGGTTACTTTCAGCAAGTAATGGAACTTGATTATACAAAAAAAAAAAAAAAAAATACATTTTCTTTGGCTTGTGGGCAAAAAATGGAAGTTTTTCTCTTTTAAACCTTTGCTCTTAATATGACATTTGTTATGAAATTCTGACGCTTCTGGAACATTTCCTATTAACAATTGGTCAATTTCTTTTTCTTGTGCCTATAGACCAGGCAATTCCATATGAGCTCAAATATGGGTGATATATAATAGATAGTTTCTGTTTCAAATTGTCTGTTGCAGTTGCATAAGTAATGATGTTAATTCTGAATAATTGGGAATAAGTTCAGCCAATCTTATATGTAACACAACCTTCTCTGTGTATTGTGAGTCAATAATTATATTTATATGTTCCCCAAAAATCTGATAAAACAGTAAGAATTATATATAGCTCTGATTTTTGAACCGAAGCAACTGCATCTCTGTGGCATGCCCTGCATAGGTGGGCAGCATGTCTATGTGAATAGGGACACCTGAAAGGAGAGAAGGCACTACATGTGGCACCTGATATGTTGGGGACAATGTGGGCACTTGGAGTCCTCGTGTGTTCACACAGGGGCCTGTCCTGCAACTCAGAGTAGACAGAGTGAAGGGACCAGGTGGACTGGGATACTGGAGCAAACGGTGGGCAGGGGGCAGGCCTTCCACAGTGGCATTCCTCCAGTCGTGTCCCCTCACTCTGAGGGGCTTCTTCGTTCTTCACAGAGGGTGGCGGGATGAAGATGGTAGATTTAACCAGAGACTGACTGTCGTGTTCAGTTCCTTGCTTTTCCAGTTCTTGTTCCTCTTCGGGTGTGTACTTGTAGGTGAAGGACGGAGGGCTGCACCTGGTCTCTTGTCCTGGAGATAATCACACATTGACAGAAGACACCACCCTTACTGGGCTCAGTAAAGTGGTGGGCAAACACTGAGACCTTCTCAGAGGGTAGCCAGCTTTTGCGAGCAAGTACCTTTGTTTCAACAGATCCTTTGATTTTATTAGGCTATGCCCTACTCTCTGCCCAGACATACTGCAGACCTTCATTTGAGCTCTCTGTTCACTCTGTCCACAGAAGAAGGAAACCCAGTTTTCTTTTCAGAGCTCATACCAATGCCCTGAGATGCAAAAGAAGCCAAGAGTCTGAGAATATGGTGTGTGGTGTACTGGGCAAAGTCACATATTTCTCCATATCACTCTCTCCACTCCAGTGGCTGCCAGAGGTGGCTGCTCCTCTGTTTCTGTGATCTGAGGACCAGGCTCACACCGGCCCTTCACGGACTCATTGTTTCCAGCATTCTCTGTGGTCACACACTGAGGGAAATCTTGGTTGTCTGCTTTCCTTTCTGCAGAGAGGCAAGGGACTCCTCCTCTGACTCACTAAAGTAAGGCTGATCTTGTGCTGTAGGAGTCACAATGTCCTCACCAAGCGATGTGACGGTGGTTTCACTGTCACAGATGTCAGCACTGCTCCCCATGGCTTGCAGGAACTCATGAACCTGGAGGTGGTTGAGGAAGGAGCAGTCTGTGGAATCCTCAGCAAAGATGCTGCTGTTGGAATGCTGACTTGCAGTTCTCAACAGATGACCTCTTTTTGACTTGGCAAAACTTAGCTGGCAAGTGCCTGGCACGTGACCTCTTCCATCTCCAAGGGGGTCTTTCTGCTGCATCGTTACATTCCTTGTGGATGGGATTGCCAGGGGTGCACAAGGCTCTATCTGGCTCCAGGACTCCTGGGCACTTTTCAGCTCACTGTTGCTCTCCAGCTCGCAGTGGCTGGACATGCTGCCATCATGACCAAAGTCGGGATCTGTAACAGCAGACTTCTGGAGCGCGTCTTTCTCCTGACTCTGAGCTTCTCTGCTTTTTTTCACTTTCCTCCTTGTAGCTAATGTTACTGTCTGCTTCCTCGGAAAGTCTGTCTGCATCAATGCTGTCTGTGACCCAAGACTTCTGTAACTGTAGCCAGCTTCGAAGACGACCCCTTCTTCTTTACAACTTTCTGAAGCTTAGGATCACTTTTGCCACCACCACCATCTTCAGACAGTGAGCCGATTAGACTCCTTCCTTTCTCAGCAGCAGGGGGCAGGGCTCCCTTCTCCTTTCTCTGTTTTATCAACCCATAAGTTTAGTTTTGATAGTGTTTTCATCAGACGGTTTGCAGTGTTGCTTCGAGTTGGGGGGGGGGGGGGTGTCTGCCACCTCCTTGGTGGAGGTCACCGAGGACTTACTTCCCTTCCAACCCTCTGCAGTGGAGTTCCAGAGACTTGGGAATAGAGAGAAGAAAATGCATTGGCCACAGTAGTGAGGACTTCAATTTGGCAAAATTGGCTTGTTAGAGCATAGTTTGAGTTCTCTACTTCCAACTGTTGCATCTGTGCACTCAGAAATACTTTAATGTCTATGCCTCTGGCAAAGGGTGATGAATTTAAAAATCTGGAAGGAATTTTAGAAGCAGTATCTGGTTCATCTCGTCCAAATCCAAGATTACACAGAATTTCTTCGGGATCTTTCTCATAAAGCTCCAGCGGTTCTGAAACACTTGACACCACTGCTTTGCCCAGACCCAGTGGAATTCACACTTCTCTCCCTTACTGATGAAACTGAAGTCTTCTCTCCTTGGCCAAGATATTGTTGTAGTTTTCAACTTGAGCATCAGGTTCGTGTAGGTGATTGGCTTCAGCTCCCAGTAACAAGTCATCCTCAAAGCTTCCTCCATTTCTCACAAACACACCCTTGGGCGCACCTCCACGTTGCTCATCCAGTGAACCTCCCAAAGGGGTGCAGCAGTCTTTGAGCCATAGCGATCTTCTCATTAGGCACGTTTTCTTGCCCCTCGTGGGTGTCTGCAGCTTCACACCTGGGAGGTTCTCTTCGTTGTCCTCATCCTTGTCCTGTGTTGTCGTCTCTGTGGACAGATCTCAGTCTCCCATGCCCGCCAGGAGCTGCAACACTTGGCCCAGGCCTTCCTCTGCTGATAGGGATCAGTTCATGGACTAGCTGGGGACTCTGTGGGCCCAGCCTGAGCCAGGGGCAGGGGGAGCTAGAGCCAGCTCTGCAGGAGGAGGGGAGGGACGGAGGGACAGAGGGGCAGAGGGAGGGCACGGCACGTGAACCTGGCCTGCAAGAGTGGCTCCAGCAAGCCGGGAGCTCTGCCCGACCCTAGTCAACATTTCCTAATTTCCAGGTTTCTTTTTAAAGACAAATACAAGAGAATTCCAAGTATATATGGACTTTCTATATATTGGGGTTCCAACTGCTCAATTTCCTGTAATTTTTCTTCAGTCAAGGGCCATTGCTCTTCCCACACAGGTTTGTCAGTTAACTATTTTAAAGATGGACGAGGCGTTGTTTTCCAGATACCTCCAGAATTTCTTGTTCTATAGAGTAGAGCTGCTCTGCCTTGTTTGATGGGCTACTTGTGGTTAAGTCCAGAACAGTGTGGCTGTCTGAGGCATGCGTCAGATCTCCAGTACCTAGTTTAGTTTTCTCTAGTTGCTCTGTGGATCGATGACAGAAAATACCAGGCTCATGTTCTTTGTTTATGGGGTACTAGTGAATGCCCTTTGGGAGGTTCCCATATTTAAAGAATTATCTCATAGGGAGTTTCTTACTGGTAAGGAATTACCCGGCATATCTCTTACTGATCTGCATTCATTAGTTCAGTGTCTACCCTTACCATACCTTCTAAAAATCCCAAAAGGCTGAGGTCCTCTAGAGAAGTCTGTAGGAATGCCTTATCTATAATCCCTTTTCAAATGATCTTGTCTCCCACAATTTAAAGAGAGAGGAAGAGAGAGAGAGAGAGAGAGAGAGAGAGAGATTTTTATATGTAGGATTATTGGCCATTACTTGTCTAATTACATAGGGGCAATAGCAGCAGTAATTCTAATCCTTTTATCCATGGGTGCTGATCAAGTTTTAAGGGTCTAAAAAATTTTTTACACTCTGAATTTGCAATTTCAAAAGCTAAAGTTTCAATTAATATCTGTCTTGAATCTGGATCTGATACTTTCTTGTTTATAGATTGCATTAATCTATGTAAGTCAATATCTGCACACGTGGATGCACATAGCCTTAGAGTCTAGACAAGAGCTTTAGATGCTCTGGAGCTGGAGTTAGAGACGGTTGTAAGCTGCATGTTGGTGCTTGGGATAACACTGGGAACCTCTATAAAAGCAGCAAGTATTCTTAAGCCCTGAGCCATCTCTCCAGACCCCAAGTTTTTATGATTGAAAAGAAACATTGTTTCCTATTCAACAGAGAAAAAAACTAGTGTAAAAGTTATAAATTGAACTCTCATACTATTATCCAGAAATGATTACTGTCTATAATTTGATTAACGTTAGCTTTCTAGTTCTCATATATGCTGCTACAAAGTTAAAATTATATTGTATATATAGTTGTATACTCTAGGTTTTTCTTCTTCACTTAACATTATACTATGGATCTCACCTGTGAAGTCTGAGGTAAACGTTCCAGATCCTGCGCCTTCCTCACATACCCCTTGGGGCTCTCACTCAGTGTAACAGCTCACCTGACCAACAGTTATAACACTCTATATCCTCTCAGCAAAAAACACTGCGATAAAGTTGTTCATTTCAAATAAAAGGCAGAGTGGGTACTTGAAGGTGGAGTCTTCAACGCTCACCACTGTGAGCATTTAATCCTATAAGAAGAAAGCTTGCCTGATTTTGTTTTTTGAAACTGAATTTTGTTTGTTTTCATTTCAGAAAAGTCAAAGAAGAGGAACTGAGACTGGAAGAAGAAAAACAAAGGCTGATGGAACTTGCAACTAAGAAATCAAAAGGCAGGCACAGACTAACAACACTGGTAGCACATCACTTAGCCTTGCCTTGTTACTGCTGCTTCTGAGTGGATTATAACGGCATCTGTCTCCCAGTTTGCCCAGGGTGCAAGTGTATGCCTGCACTTTTCATCCCCAAAGTGTTCTGATTTCCATATGAAATTAGTTTCTAACTGGGATAACAGATCCACGGGACAAAAAGATTCCTATCAGAAAAGGAGCGCTCCCAACACAAGACCTACCTGTGCGCCCTCTAAGAAGGCTACACTACAGACATACCTCTGTCATGCTTTACATATGGCTGTGGTAATTGCTTCCGCTGGAAAGATCCTGCAAGACCTGGGGACACAGCCAAACTCTTGCAATACCCATTGTCTTCATACTTAAAACTTCCACCTCTTTTCTAAAAGGACTTTCTCTTTAAGGTTGAGGTTCCCAAACTGGGGTCTGTGAATTAGAGTAGAGGTCTGTGGACTGCAATTCTATGTTCAATAACCTTTTAACTAAGCCTCAGTGTCTCCTCTGCCTATGAACACAGACAATGAACCACAGTGATGCTAGCTGTCCCTCAATACAAATGTCACTTGACATCAGTACAAATGCAGACATGTTTCTATTGCATCATAGTTTATATCTGTGTTTACTGCTGTTCCTGGTAAAGTAATTATGAAGACTAATGTTAGGGTTTTGTTTTGTTTTGTTTTTTAGCACATTTGCTATAGCCCCAAATACTTCTGTTTTAACAACTGTTTTTCAATATAATTGGTTTCTGGTTCCCACCCCGGAAATAAGTGTTCAAATATTGTAGCCCCGGTCAACAACCTCCCCAAATCAGGAGACAGTAAGCCAGAAGCACTCTGCTGAGCAATTGCTAAACACCCCATTCATGGAAACTGCCAGGGTAACAAGTGACAGTCTGGGGAGATGAATGATTGATTAATCAGCAGGTAACTAATATAACACATGATCAATAGTCAAATTACAAATAGTTCATGGCTCCTAAAATGTCTTTTGACTCATTCTGAAACTTTGTGAGGCACAGATGTCCCAAAGAGGTTTTAAAAAAAGAGGGTGTGAACTCTTTATAATTTTATAACATTATACTTATATAATGTTACAAATATTTTCTAATCTACCTAAGATAGATAAAGATAACATAAATGAGTATACCTAAATCAGATGCATAAGACCTTTTTTTGTTGTTTTGGGTTTTTTTGGTTTTTGAGACAGGGTTTCTCTGTGTAGCCCTGGCTGTCCTGGAACTCACTCTGTAGACCAGGCTGGCCTCAAACTCAGAGATCTGACTGTCTCTGCCTCTGCCTCCCAAGTGCTGGGATTAAAGGCATGTGCCACAACCCTGCTGCATACGATTACTTTTATTATTGGATATTTTCTTTATTTGCATTTCAAATGTTATCCCCTTTTCCCTCTCTCCCCACCCCCAGAAACCGCCTATCCTATCTCCCCTCCCTCTGCTTCTATGAGGGTGTTCCCACCCACCCACTCCCGCCTCCTCTCCCTCAAATTCTCCTGCACTGTGGCATCAAGCCTTCACAGAACCAAGGGCCTCTCCTCCCATTGATGCCCAAAAGTCCATCCTCAGCTACATTTGCGGCAGGAGCCAGGGGTCCCTCCATGTGTACTCTTTGGTTGGTGGTTTAGTCCCTGGGAGCTCTGGGGGGTCTGGTTGGTTAATAATGTTGTTCTTCCTAAGGGGTTGCAAACCCCTTCAGCTCCTTCAGTCCTTTCTCTAACTCCTCCATTGAGGATCCCCCGTGCTCAGTCCAATGGTTGGCTGCGAGCATCCACCTCTGTATCCACCTCTCAGGCACTGGCAGAGCCTCGCAGGAGACAGCTATATCAGGCTCCTGTCAGCAAGCACTTCTTGGTATCCACAATAGTGTCTGGGTTTGGTGACTGTATATGGGATGGGTCCTCAGGTGGGGCAGTCTCTGGATGGCCTTTCCTTCAGTCTCTGCTCCACACTTTGCCTCTATATTTGCTCCCATGAGTATTTCCTTCCCCACTCTAAGAAGTTTTGATAAATGATATATTATTGAAAAAGCATTCAAGTTCCTTCATAGATTACATCATTTCCTCACAAGCTGTAGTAAGAGTCTATGAAACCTGCCTCACGTTTGTGTGTGTTTCCATAAAACCTTTAGCCTAACACAAACATACTCACTGCCCTGTCTCAAACTTGGTTTTAAATCAGCTCCAGATGCCAGAGCATCACCATCGGAACATGACTCTTGGAAGAAAGGCAGTGGGGAAAGAAACGCAATGAGAACTCAGAAACAATTGTGTCAGTTTCATAAATATGTGAGAGAGACTAGGAAATGGGTTCTCTCACACCCTGCCATCTCCCTCTGAAGGACTTCTATGTAAAGTTTGCAATTATACTTCCTAAATGTAGAATGAGCACATAAGTTTATATGCTATATTATTACTACAGTGAGATATAATAGACCTATTATTAGCTCTGTGCTAGCTATGAATCTATATGGGGAGTTAGTCTGGTACTGCCCAATAGGAGCATGTAAACCCAGTTAATTTGGCTGTTTCTTGCCTCTTGCTGTTAGAGCATTTGGGGCTGATATAAACATTTCTTCTTTTAAGGGAATCCCTCCTCTGGTTCTCCAAGAGCACTCTGATAGAATGACTGTCCTTCTCTACCACTCCATATTATTAGATACAGTACAGTAGTCATTCGTCTATGTTCATTCACCCTTGAACCACACACTGGAGGAACACCAATCTTATGTTTATGTTCTGCTCGGTACTTCACACTATCCAACAATCCCTTGTTGACTTTAACCAAATAGTAACTTATTTCTTGTAATTCTCTGTAGATCCTGACTATCCTGATAATGAAGCCGAGGAGGAGGTTGAGGATTCTGAAATTCATGAAGAGTCTGAGGCACAAGAAATACCTGAGTACACCCGAGGGTCATCATTGCCTGAGGCGTCTGAAACATCTGAGACCCCAGAAGGAGACCATGAACCTGAAGCAGGTGAGACTTGACTGATGGGTATGTGTGTGTGTTTGTGTGTGTGTGTGTGTGTGTGTGTGTGTGTGTGTGTGCATGTGCGTGTGAGCATGATGGAAGCTGTCTAGGAATGCAAAGGGGAGGACCCTAGAGAGTATGCAGTCCTGGGACAGTGGTATAGTCTGTAGGACATTTTATCCAAAAAGCAAGACTCTATGTCATGTGATCCCATTTTACATGTAAACACAAGAGCATCGAAACTAATACAGAGTCACCAAGATTCCTGCAGTAAGCACTTCTTATTTTGTGCTCATACATGCTCTGCTTTTTATCTCACTTCTTTATAAAAGTGTCTTAGCTGGGTGTGGTGGCACAAGTCTTTAATCTCAGAACTGGAGAGGCAGAGGCAGGCAGATTTCTGTAGGTTCCAAAGAGGCCTGGTCTCCATACGGAGTTTCAGGACATCCAGGACTACATAGAACAACCTTTCCTCAAAAAAAGGAAAGAAGGAAGGGAGAGAGGGAGGGAGGAAGGGAGAGAGGGAGGGAGGAAGGGAGGGAGGGAGGGAGGGAGAAGGAAGAAGAGAGGGGGAGGGAGAGGAAAATATAAGTTTTAATTAGCACAGAGTAAGTGTACATGGTCTGTACATAGGGGTATACTATGATAATTTAGTGTATTGTATAATGTATGATAATGAAATCTTTAATCTTTTAGATAAGTTGTCATCTTTAACATGAGTGGTTAGCTAACATGAAAGCTGCATGAGACAAGAAGAGTATGTTGAAGTTCCCTGGAGATGTATTATGTGCCTTTGAATACTCACACATGCTTTCATTTATTATGTGTCTGTGTACACACACACACACACACACACACACACACACACACACACACGTGCATGCACATGCTCTGGCTCATAGAGTCTGGTCTGTGAACAAAAGTCCTGGGAACAACCAAACCTCCTGCTGGCTAAAGATTGCTCCAGATAATTTAGCTCTGGTCATTCTTTTTTTTTTTTCCTGTAATCACTGTAGTTCTCATCCATAATCAGACTTGCAGAAGGTTCTGCTCTTTCCAGGACCTCTGAAGCCCGCTCTGCTCCTTGTATAGACATCTACCCAGGGAATGTGTCACTCAGCTTTACTGTAGACATCTTTGTATCTTATTCATACTCTCACACTCACACTCATACACACTGCACACACACTCTTACTCACACACACTCACACTCACACATACATACTCACACACACTCACACACACTTTCTCTCTCTCTCTTATATACACTCACACTCACACACATTCATACACTCACATCACACATACATACTCACACACATACTCACACACTCTCTCTCTTACACACACACACATACACACACACACACACACACACACACATTTATATTCTTTCCCTCCAGCTGTCGTACTTTGGGTTGGTTTGGGCAGGTGTGGTGTCTTTCTGCCCATGTTCTCATCAGTGCAACAGTGTCTTAGTTTCATCACTGTTCCATTGCTCTGGGGAGACACCATGACCAAGGCAATGCTTACATAGTTTAACCTCAAGTATGTGTCACAAATCTCAAATGCTACTTTAGTTTTGGAGAGAACATTCATCTTCAGTTAAGAATTAACAGCACACGATATAGGTTAACTTTAGAATAGAAATGGCTGGGGGCAGGTTTTCAAGAATTTTTATCTTATTTTTTGGATGACATCTTTTTAGTAATTTATTCCTTTTTATTCACTTTACATCCTAATCACAGCCCCCCTCCCTCCTTTCCTCCAGGTCCCACCCTTATATCTTTTGGGTACATACACAGGAGTGGTATAGCTGGGTCGAACTATTCCCAGTTTTTGGGGTTTTTTTTTTGTTTGTTTGTTTGTTTTTTTGAGAAACTACCAAACTGATTTCCAAAGTGATTGTACAAGTTTGCACTCCCACCAGCAGTGGAGGCGTATTCCCCTTGCTCCACATCCTCATCAGCATGTGCTATCACTTGAGGTTTTTATCTTAGCCATACTAATGAGTGTAAGATGGAATCTCAGGGTCACTTTGATTTACATTCCCCTGTTAAGTGCTTCTTTGCCATTCAAGATTCCTCTATTGAGAATTCTCTGTTTAGCTCTGTATCCCATTTTTTAATCAGGTTATTTGGTTTGTTGGTATCTAACTTCTTGAGCTCTTTATATATTTTGCATATTAGCCTTCTGTCAGATGTAGGGTTGGTGAAGATCTTTTCCCAATCTGTAGATTGCCATTTTGTCCTATTGACAATGTCCTTTGCCTTTCAGTTTCAAGAGGTCCCATTTATCAGTTGTTGATCTTAGCACCTGAGCTGTTGGTGTTCTGTTCAGGAAGTTGTCT
The DNA here is from genome assembly GCF_000001635.26 of Mus musculus. Classification (NCBI taxonomy): domain Eukaryota; kingdom Metazoa; phylum Chordata; class Mammalia; order Rodentia; family Muridae; genus Mus; species Mus musculus. The sequence goes on from NC_000076.6 coordinate 41,372,550, forward strand.
GCTGTACCAATGTATTCAAGGCTATTTTGGTTCAAGGCTATGATACTTTTATCTACTGTATATTAAGACGTTGTTGCTACCACACTGCAGAGTCATAACAGACTTGCAATGTTCTTGGGAACTAAATTGCTCTCTAATTTGAGAGATACCTTTCTGTTCAACTCATAGCCCTATCTAAACTGGGGAGGGAGGGAAGAGAAAGAACCATTGTCTTCTCCAGTCCCTCCCACCTTCCCCTGAAGTCTTTTGTTCTTTATAGCAAAGCCCTTTCACTCCCATGGGGGCCACTACAGGCATCTGCCCCTGGACTGGTGGTGAGCTCTGACACCTTCTTCACACCTTGACTTAATTTTGTTTTCATCCTATAGTTTTTCTGGTAGGCTTTCAGGATGTTTGTAATCTTATAACTATTTAAGCCTTATATCCCACATTTTAAGACCTTAATAAAGAAGTTTAATTGAAGGTGCTGGGGCTGAAAAGATGTTAAGAGCATTCACTGCTCTTGGCAAGAAGACCTGGGTTTGGTTCCCAACACCCACAAAGCAGCTTACAACTGTCTATAATTCCAGGGGATTCAACACCCTCTTTTAGCCCCACAGGTACTGCTTGTGTGTGGTTCGGCAAAATACCAAGATATATGAATTTTTAAAAATTTTTATTCATACTTATCTCATACAATTAATCTGACTCTAGTTTCCCTTCCCTATTCTCCTCCCAGTATCCCTCCAACTTTCTCTCTCTCCCAGATCCACTCTCCTAGCCCTGTCTCCTCCCAAAAGAGAGCAGGCCTTTCAGGGACATCAACTGAACATGACACAATAAGGCCAGGCACAACCCTGACATCAAAGCTGAGCTAGGCAACCCGGTAGGAGGAAAGGGTTCTAAGAGCAGGCAAAATACTGAGACACCCCTACTCCCATGGTCAGGATTTCCCCCAAACACCACACCAACAGCCATATGGATATAGAGGACTGACTTGCAGACCTCTTGAGCCCTGCTTAGTTGATTCTGTGGTTCATGTTCTCATACTGTCCTTGACCTCTCTGGCTCCCACAATCCTTCCTTGCCTTCTTCTGTGGCATTCTCTGAGTTCCAGCTAATATTTGGCTGTGGGTCTCTGCATCTGCTCCCATCAGCTGCCAGAGGAAGCCTTTTTGATGACAACTGGACTAAGTACTGATCTATGAGTATAGCAGAACACCAGTAGGAATCATTTCATTGATTTATTAGTTGATTTATTGTTTAGATAGATAGAGAGGGAGGGGGAGAAAGAGAGAGAGAGTTGTGTTTGGTACTACCTAGGTCTAGGTCCCTGGGCATTCCAGCCTCTGTTTTCTGTCTGTTTTCTGGTCATCCAGGCAGTGTTGGGCATGTGCTCCCTGTCATGGTGTGAGCCTCAAGTTAGACTAGTCATCAGTTGGCCACTCCCACAAGTTCTTTGCCACCACTTCCCCAGAACATTTTGCAAGCAGGACAAATTGTAGGTCAAAGATTTTGTGCCTGGGTTGGTGTCACAGTGCCACCATTGGGAGCCTTGCCTGGTTACAGAAGATGGTTGGTTCAGGCTCTTTATCCTCCATTTCTAGGAGTCCTCACTGGGGTCACCCTCATGGAGTCCTGGTAGTTTCCACTATATTAGGCTTCCATAAACCCTTAAACATCCAACTTCAGTGTCTCTCCCCATACTCTCCCCTCATCACCCCTATACCCAACATGATCCCTCTTCCCATTCCCACCTCCCCCAGTCCACCCACAAAATCTATTCTATTTCTCCTTCCTAGGGAGATCCATGCATCCCCTTTAGAGCCCTCCTTGTTTCTTAGCCTCCTTGGGTCTGTGGATTGTAGCATAGTTATCATTTATATAATAGCTTATAAGTGAGTATAAGCTTTTGTCTTTCTGGGTCTGGGTTACCTCATGCAGGATGATTTTTTTCTAGCTCTGTCTATATGCAAATATATGCATCTATATGCAAATTTCATGATGTCACTCTTTAACTGCTTAGTAACACTCCATTGTGTGAATGGACCACATTGCCTTTATCCATTCTTCAGTTGAGGGACATCTAGGTTATTTCCAGTTTCTGGCTATTATAAATAAAGCCACTATGTTTTAAACTAATCTTTAAAAAGAAAAAGTTTAAACGGAAGTAATTGTTGGTAGCTCTCCAGCCCAAAGAACTCAGCATCATCATGACAGCATGTCTTAGGTGTTGATGCTCGGCTGTCTGCTGGACTGCTGCTTCCCACCTCTTCCTCCTTCATCCTTTGTTGTCCCGTGTCATGATTTGATGATACATTTTCCCCAAACCCTATACCACATGTGAGTTTCAAGTCATATTGCAATAAGTGTGCTTTGTGCTGGCTTTCTAAAACACAGGAGAAAATTCCACAAGCTGAAAGATTAAATAGGCACCTTCAACCCCAGGTTCATTCTCTCACTGTTCTCCAGGGGTCAGCAGAGCAGTGTTCTCCAGAGGAGGCTCCCTGGCTTTTCCCTAGACTCCTGCAACCCATAGCTTGCAGATGCCTCCCATCTATCTCCACCTCTGCCCTTACGTTGCAATTCTTCTCAGTGTGTACCTCTATATGTTATCCAAAGTCCTTATTGTAAAGGCTCTGAACTATCTGTAGGGTTTGGTTTTTGTTTGTTTGGTTGGTTGGTTGGTTGGTTTTTTTTATAACTAAGTCTAGATGAAGGTTGGGAATATACACATGTCTTAGTCAGCATTCTATTGCTGTGAAGAGACACTATGACCAAGACAACTCATAAAAGAAAACATTTAATTGGAGCTGGCTTATGGGTTCAGAGGTTCAGTCCATTATCATCATGGCAAGAAACATGGCAGAGTGCAGGCAGAGATGGTGCTGGAGATGGAGCTAGAGTTCTACATCTGGATCTGCAGGCAGTATAAGGAGACTGTGTGCCACACTGGGTATGGCTTGAGGATATGAGAGCTCAAAGCCCACCCCCACAGTGACACACTTCCTCAAACAAGGCCACACCTCCTACTAGTGCCACTCCCTGTGAGTCAAGTATTCAAACACATGAGTCTATGGAGTCCGTTCTAATTCAAACCACCACAGCATGTTAATAAAAACTCCCTGATGATTCTTATAAATTCTAGAAATTAAGAATGATAGCCATAGGAGGAATGCCCCTGAAAATTTTAAAAACAAATTATTCCTTACATTCCAGAAATTGGTCATTATTGAGTTTGATTGTGAAAACATGAACTCTAGGATGGCTTAGCGCCACACTGTTCTGCAGCTTCCCCGTGAACTGATGCACTGAAGGGACCGTCTCAGTTTTAGAAACTGTTTATTTAAGGCTTGGGGGAAGGCTCCGTGGGTTAAACCACCTGCCATGCATACGAGTACCTGAGTTTGAATCTCAGGGCCCACATGAAGTCAGAGGCATATTATCTGTGCCTAAGCTCTTTGGGAAGGGGGAGGGGCGTGGAAACTGGGAATCCCTGGAAGCTTTCGGGACAGGCAGGCAGCAGTGAAGAGGAGGAGACATTGCACCAGACAAGAGAGATGGTGAAGACTGCCACCCAGTGTTGTCCTCTGACTTCCATATGTACACTGTATAGCTGCATGGGATGACTATACACGTGTACACGCACACGTACGTGCACACACAAAGACCATGACCATAACTGATATTATTGATGCTAAACAGCCACAAAAGAATTCCAACATTCAGCCGATTTTGACTAACTATACGCTAACCATAGAATTGTAGAATTCACACAAGTAAAAGAAATAACTTTGCCTTTGCTTACAAAAGGCTAGTAACATTTTGTCAAAACCAGCTCAGGCATGACAGGTAAACTGAGGTGGGGTGTGGCATCATCCACCGATCCCTTGAACAATCACCAAACATGTGCCTTTCTACATTTCTAAGGTTTTTTTTTTATCCCAGATCTACTAAAAGCCATCTTAACTTTACTAGCAATCTACATCTACAAATTCTTTCTAAGGGTGGTGGTTAAATCATTAGTCTGCTCCAGCAACTGTGCTTTGAAAAAGATCAATCACTATTATTATAGATGATGGAGACACTGCCCAGGGAGGGGCTGCAAACCCCCTATAGTTTTCAAAGCACTTGTAGATTAGGAGGGACTACAAGCAGAGCAAAGCTCCCTAACACCATGGCATCATCAGGACCTGCAGTCTTGGGAGGCTCTGCTGCCTGTGGCACACACGGTGGGCGTGATAACCGGTGGGCTGCATTCCTGATCTCTAAAGCTGTTTGCTCTTGCAAGGTTTTGTTCCCCCAACAATAGTTTATTCACATTCTGACAGACTTCCCTTTGATTTTTCCTAACCACAATATTCTGGGTTTATTCTACCTAACTGATCTGATTCAACTTTATCCTGAGAAGGTTGAATCTGTGCACATTTAAGCCCTTCATGAGGTTCATTTAAAAAAAAATGACTCATTTATATTCCTTATCCAGATGTCATTTTGAAAGGAAGCCAGCCTCTTCACATTGCTGAATGTGGCCTTCATCCTATCTAAACCCCAAGAACGTTACAAAGGACATGAGTCTCTGCAGCTGAGATGATAGGGGTAGGACTGCTGATTGCACTGGGCTTGCTCCTGGGTTCCAGTTCCTCTGTCTTCATCTGGCTCAGAAGGTCTTCATTGATCACTTCAGACTCCCTTTTCAGGATCAGGCAGTATTTTCTAGTTAGAGAAGTAGTTTCCTGGCCACATTGACTCTCTTGCCAGCACTTCTTGCTTTCTCTGTAGTCCCTGACACTGGCTGTCCTCTGCACCTCTGCTTGTGCTCTCCCACTTCTTAGAACCCCTAACTGTGCTCTGCAGTGTGACTCTCTCTGCACTCACTCTGCTGTGTGCTCTGCAGTGTGACTCTCTCTGCACTCTGCTGTGTGTGTACTGGTGCTGGGGACAGAGGTCAGAAAGCCGTGCACTCTAGACACACTCTGCTCCAAGTGCTTCAGTGACAGCCTTCCCTTGCACTGTTTTTTTGTTTGTTTGTTTGTTTGTTTTGTTTTGTTTTTTAACTTAAACTGATGTTCTTGCATCTCTGCCTCTTTTAGACTGGCCTACCTGTATGCCTCACACCCCCTATCTCCTCTTCCCTTGAGCACCTTAAGCATATGTAGTATAAAATTTACAAAGGGCTTACACAAGAAATTCCTTAGAGCAGTTAAATCGTCCTCTGCGTCTATAAGTTCTCTCTCTCTCTCTCTCTCTCTCTCTCTCTCTCTCTCTCTCTCTCTCTCTCTCTCTCTCTCCCTTCATTGTAACATCTCTTCAGGGTGGTTTTTTTTTAAGGTATAAGAGGTTTACTTTTTTTTCATAATTTTCTGTAAGCCTAGACAATTTCAAAGTAAGAAGAGAATACAATTTTGAGGTAGTGAGAAGCAGACTGCCTCTGAGGGGTGAGGTGGTGTCACCCAGAGCTGTGACCATCTTGTCATGACATTCTATGACTCATGGCACTGACTTCAGCCCTGTCTAAGCATCTTGACAGAGGCTGACTAGCACACAAGAGCGTTCTACTCAGTCCTGTAGTGGCAGATGACAGTGACAACTGGTGATGGCTTCTGCAGATGATGCAGAGTGACTTGCCAGGCCTTGCTGTGTCCTGCTGTCCGTCATGGGCATGCCAGGACACACTGAGTCACCTCACTGGAATTGCTACCTGGCTGGGACAGCAGTTAAGAGACAGGGCTAAGGCAGACCCGTGCCCACCTGCGTGGAGCCTGATTCCAGCCTTGCTCCCACACCACTTTCTGTTATCTGGATTGCCAGCCTGCTGAATGAGCCCCCTCTCAGAGCTGAGCTGTTCACCTAGGACCATGGTTCCATCCCAGTCAGACCTATGGGTGCCCTACACTGGCTTAGTCACAAAGCCTTGACTCTGACAGATGTAGGGCATGGGAAAGAGGTAGCTGTAGAATAAACTACAGAGCTACCTGTGCTTGGGGCTCCTGGCTTCCCCCACTGCCACGGGGCCATCCTGGGGATGAGCCGCATCAGCACAAGCAGAGGTGGTGCACCACTGCCTGAGCCCTATCTTCTTTAGCCAGACTTGTTCTCCGCTGCATGTTTCTGAGCTTCTGGCCACTTGTCAATGTTCTAGTGAGGACATGGAATGGAGTGCACACTGAAGTGCAGACCAGGCTTCCTGTTCCTTGCCTTGGAGATCATAACAGACTATGAACCTCACAACCAAGAAAGGCAGGAGAGGGTGCTAGGCCTTGGAAAGGCATGAGGGCAAGGTGGATCAGTTGCCATGCCATAGCAAGGGGCCTTTATTAGATGTTCAGGGCACAGACAGACAGGTGGAAATGATAGATGGTGTGATGTAGCACACCTTCTCAGGGTGGAGTGGTGCCTGGATGTCCAGTTTGCGAGTCTTGCTATCCTTACCAATGGTCTCCAGTCACAATGTAGGTGGACGCTTCTCAGCCTGGGGTGAGCTTCTCAGCTCAGGGCTCTTGAGGAGGTACTTGTCTGAGTCCTCCACAGTGATACGCAGGGTGCAGCCCCCTGGTAGCAGGTCCTGCTCATAGGCTGCCGCCAGTTGGTTTACCACACACCGCTCTACCTCATTCTTAATGGAGCAGGCACCATAGTGGACGTTGTAGCCATCAACCAATGCGTCTTCCCACTCGCGGTCGCACAGTAGTGTGATGTTGTGCCTCTGCTTGGCTCTCTTGGCCCTGAAATTCAGTTCCTTGTTGACCAGCTGGAGTAGCTCTGAGTGGCAGAAAGGGAGGAAATAGACAATCTCATTGATCCCTTGAAACTTGACTCTCCGGAAGTGAGCTTTCAAGATGGATCGGATCACATTCTCTTTCAAGTTCTTGGAGATGGTGATCTTGTCACTCGTCTGAACATCCCCAAGGTTTCAGTGATTCAATTTGGAGTCATCTCCAAAGCTTCCTGTCTGAGCTGCAATGCATGCTGGGCGATCTCATCACTGGCTACATTGTAAGTCAGAATGAAGATGGCATCCTTGCAGTCAGTGGTCTTCCCCTTGCCATTTGTCAGGTGGCCTTCATCTTAAACAACTGCAGCATGATGGTGAGCACATCTGGATGTACCTTGTCCACCTCATCCAAGAGCACTACTGCATTTGAGCACTGTTTAACTTTCTTGGTTAGCTGCCCACCCTCTTCATGGCCAACGTAGCCCGGTGGAGAACCAATAAACTTGGCTATCTCATGTCGATCCTGGAACTCAGACATGTCGAGCCCGATGAAGCCCTTTATGGCATCTTTGTGCATATATTTGGCTGTCTGCTTGGCCAGCTCGGTTTTCCCTATTCCAGATGATCCCAAAAAGAGGACGATTAGAGGGTGCCCCTCTTCGTACCAGCCATTCTCCTTCCTCCGCATGGCAGCACCAACGGTGGTGATGGCACTCTCTTGGCCAATGATGTGCTCCTTCAGACGGTGCTCGTGGGAAGCAGCACCGCTCCTCTGCCTCACGCTTCCTCAGCTTCTCCGTGTACTTGGTCTCCGAAGTTTTCAGAAGCTTCCTAGCCCCCCCCCCCCCCCCCGCATAATCCAGGTGTGTGTGGGGGGGTCCTCCCATCTCATTCTCCTGAAGGGGGTTGGCTCTTCCATCGTCGGCCAGGACAGCATAGTGCAGGGCTGTGCAACCTTTGAAGCTAGCGCAGTGGTTTAGCCAATTGTTGAAGTCATCCTCTCGAGTGACTAGGACTTCCAGAGAAAATGGGCTCCCTGTTCATTGGCAGTCTTGTAGACACTGCTGAAGTCATCCCTGAGGTTTGGGTCAGCATCAGCAGCAAGCAGGACCTGCACCACACTCTCGTTGTGGCTGATGGCTGTCACCATCAGTGCTATCCAGCCACGTTTGTGCCTGATGTTGACATCTGCACCTTCTAATAACGGCCTTCTGACTTCCTGCACGTTATTGGCCCGGGCAGCTCCCATTAGAGCTGCATCTTTGTTAAATGGATTCTTGTAGCACTGAACCGCCAGCACCATGGCCAAGGCCCACATGCCCAGACCCGCCTTGTTGGGGACCCCATTCCAGCTGTCTTGTCCTGGGAGTATTTCTTCGGAGCTAGGACCACTTTCTGAGGAGGCGGCAGTCAGGTATGGGTTCTCGGTGCGTTCTCCACAGCGCCCCCTGTGGCTGCTCCCCACCCAGGTAAGAAGATAGAAGATGCTCCAGGGCTCACCCAGAAGGCAGGTCTCAGCCGCAGCTGCTCCCCTCAGTCTCCAGTATCTATGCCACTGCCATAAGCACCTCCCCAGCTTTGGAGAGACAGGGATTTGATTAACCCTAGGAAGAGGCGCGGTTCTCCTCAACGCCGCCTACAACCGACATCATGACAGCTGCTTCTAAAACCCTCTGGTGCCGGCCCCTGTGCTAGCCACGACCCTCTTCAGGGGTTTTATGAAAACCTTGCCAAGTACCAACAAGAAGAGCAGTGTTTATAAGAACCACCCCCATACACACAGTTCACTTAAACTCATTTCCTTGTATCCTTCATTTTTTGCTATAGACTTCATATATGTATATATATGTACATATATATTTTATATGTTCATATGTGTACTGGCTAGTTTTGTGTCAACTTGACACATGCTGGAGTTATCACAGAGAAAGGAGCTTCAGTTGGGAAAGTGCTTCCACGAGATCCAGCTGTGGGGCATTTTCTCAATTAGTGATCAAGGGGGGAGGGCCCCTTGTGGGTGGTGCCATCTCTGGGCTGGTAGTCTTAGTTCTATAAGAGAGCAGGCTGAGCAAACCAGGGGAAGCAAGCCAGTAAATAACATCTCTCCATGGCTTCTGCATCAGCTCCTGCTCTCTGACCTGCTTGAGTTCCAGTCCTGCATCCTTTGGTGATCAACAGCAATGTGGAAAGTGTAAGCCGAATAAACCCTTTCCTCCCCAACTGCTTCTTCGTCATGATGTTTGTGCAGGAATAGAAACCCTGACTAAGACAATATGCAACGCCTAGACCGGGTTTTAATGTTTGTAAATACTTGTTTCATGTGGCCCCTTTAAGATCATGGCTGAACCTTTTTCACCCTCAATGACTCTGGTCTCTGATTAAGGCCGTTTAGCATTATTTGTGTATGTGTGTATCCTCTATGCTCTTCTTTTGGTCGTGATTTATAGTGCTTTAATTAATTGGGCGATTAACAATTAGATATGTCAGCCACAGAACTCCTGGCCTGGCCCCGTTTCTACTTTCTGCTCAAATAAAGCTTAACTGCAATTGATCCTGTTGAGAGAGAACTCAAGTATTAACTCAGAAGATAGCATTAGAATATGACTGTGTACATGTTTATGTATGATGTATGTTCATATGTACATATGGTCTTGGTCTCTGAAGAAGACTTGGGGACTATGGCGCAAGAAGATACATAAATGTGCCTTGTCTAAAGCCATCTGGACTGGATCTGTGTGAGTGAAGTGTGCCTTGTATCATGTAAGAGACATGGTTTACAAGTTGTCCCTTTGACAGTGAAGCAGCTAGACTCTCTTTAGCTTCTTCACAACAACTTGTGCCAGACTTTCCTCCCCACATTGTGCCCTTGGTGCATTCTCGGGGATATTTTAATGATAAAGGGATTGTCAGGCATTGCAGATCTGATGCCACCATAATGTGATTTTTAAAATATTTAACAGTTTATAAATTATTTTGATGACTAAAAAAAAAATAGTTTACAGTTACCAACCAGAATGGTATGTGCCATGTGTCTACTGTTATTCTAATTGATGTATTGGTCAGGTGGGTGCATATATGTGTGGAACATGCATGTGGTGTGGGGGGGGGGGACACCTGTACTTGTGCACACACATGTGGAAAGCAAAGGGTGACTTCAGGTGTCTTCCTCTGTCACTCTCTTCCTATTGCCATGAGTCAGCATCTGTTGCTGAGCCAGAAGCTCACTATTTTGTATAGATTGGCTGTTCCATGAGCTCTGGGACCCCCTCCCCCATCTCAACTGCTCAATGCTAGCGTGATGAGCACACGCAGCTGTGGCCAGTTTGCACATGGGTACTGGGCACTCAAGCCCGGGTCCTCTAAACAAACAGTCTGAGACTGGCTACATCGAGACTGTCTTTCTGTATACTTTAAAGATTCATTTTCTGCCTTAGGCTCTACTTTATATCACCCTTTATTTAAAATCTAGGTTTTCAATTAAACATATCATCTATAATTTAAAGTAAGTTTTGAAAAATAAATGTTTGTGCCAAACTTTCATATGGAATGTCACTTTAGAATTCAAGCCTCCTGGGGACACTGCAGTGGAAGCAGAAACTGAAAAGGATCCCAAAGAGGGCCTGGGGTCCGAAGATCTTCTGAAAGGTTAGACCTGGCCGTAAAAGTTCCTGGACACGCCCCTGCTTTCCCAACAGATCAAAACCTTAATTTGGGTCACAGTCTCTGCTTATTTCTTCTTATGTTGTGTGCCAGCCAATATGAATTATGTGTATTTATGTCAATCCATTAAAAATATGGTTATTCAGTTTACAACACTGTTTTAACTGTTTCATCTGATATTAGTTTACACTTTGCATCATTAATGCTTCCATACGAATTTCACTCATCAGCCACATGATTTTAGTTCTACTAATAAGTAATTAATCATCTAATAGCATATTCGATATAATTAGAATATGAATTTATGAATGTATTATATTAATGTTCAGAATACTAGGTTTTCTTCATTGAATGTTTTTAAGAAGCATGATCAAGTGTAGACCCTTTTGGTAGTCTGACTAGAGAGACTCTTCTCAAAGTCCTTTTTTATTTTTAACCTCTGTTTGAAAGTCATGCTGCCAGAGTTTCCAGAAGATGGCTACCCCAATGTTCCTGAAATGGAGCCACTGAAGGAGGTGCTGAACAATCACATTCTCTCCTGGAAACAACTGGAGCAGACGATTATGGACAACGTAGTTTCGACATTAACAGTGGACGTTTCCAACAAAACGCCCCAGGAGCTCCTGCAGCGTGTAGTTGAGACCATGGAAAGTAAGGCTGCCATCACTGATCTCAGCGGCACGTGGGCACTGGCACTGGTGCATTTTAGAACGTTAAGACTGCCCTAATGGCTTCTTATGTGAAAATTCAGTACATCCGGGGGTAATCTATAAAAAGTCTCAACCTGTTGTAAACAGTGCATAGTCCGGCCAAGCAGAGCAGCCATGGCACACTGACACTGGCCACACTGGCCAGGCTGACTGCCTGCCACGCAGAGAACTTACAGAGGCCTTCTGTCACATATCAGAATTGAGAGATAATGACAATAACTAACTTTCCTACCCCAACTATTATACTAGTAACTTTTTTTATTTTTAAAATATTTTCCTTTAAAAACACAAACAGGGCCTTTTAAGTACAGCGCCTGGGAATTAAATGCTGAAGATTATGAAGAAGAAGCAGAAGACTATCAGGCTGAGACAGAAATCGATGAGGAGCAGGAGGAAGAGGAAGAGGAAGAAGAGGAGGTATGGCTGCGTTAAGGTACTGCTCAATCTCAGGAGAAATCTCTGCGAGCCGCATGTGCCCAGAGTGATTATTGCTTTGGGACGCCCCATCAGGTAAACAGAACGGGGGCACCTTTAGCTCTTTTCTCTCTATCCATTTTGGTTTTCTTTGTGTTTGTATTTTTCAAGCACTGAGAGTGAGCCGAGGGCCTCGTGTGTGCTGGGCACGTGCTCAGCTGCCCAGCTGGCTCCCCACGCCATCGTCAGAAATGAACACTTCTTCCTTTGTCTGGATTTCCCATAACTGTTTAAAATGCCAGGGCTAGCCGGGCGTGGTGGCGCACGTCTTTGATCCCAGCACTCGAGAGGCAGAGGCAGGCAGATTTCTGAGTTCGAAGCCAGCCTGGTCTACAGAGTATGTTCCAGGACAACCAGGGCTATACAGAGAAACCCTGTCTCGAAAAACCAAAAAATAAAAAAATAAATAAAAATTTTTTTAATGCCAGGGCTACTTAATGTGGGGAGGGGGGAGAGGGGAGGACACCCAGGGAAACATAAAAGGGAAATCTTTTTACTTTCTTTTTCTACAGAAAAATGTGATTATTAATATTATAAATATTTTATTAATATAAGCAGGCACGTGCAAGTCAGCATTGGAGCATCTGGAAGGTTCTACACATGATAATAATGAACAGTGCTCAACGGGATCAACCCATATTCAGACACCAGTCTATATCACTGGCACCAGAATTATAACAAACATTATCATTTGATAATATCCAGACTAGGCATGTATAAACAATAAAGTAGGGAACTTCTCTTCCAATATGAGTTTTTACAAATAAAAATATAATTTACTAAGTTAAACACGTCAAATAAACAGGCACCTGTGATTAACTTATTACTGCCTAATTTAAGTACAAAGATGTAGGAGCGGATGAGCACTCAGCAACAAATGATAAATAGTGCTTTTCACCAGCAGCCTACAGTGCTTTCTCACCAAGGAGCTGATACCAGGCATAGACAACGGATGGGAGGTTTGCCCTGCTCCTCGTCAGTGCCTTTTCATCTAAAGTTTTCTGCAGTGTTGTTGCATATCATTCTATGGTCCCTCTGGTCTGCAGTGGAGTTGTCCCTCCTGTGTATCTGCACGCAATTCCTGAGCTATCTATAATCTTGAAAACTTGTGTTTTTATATCTGGCCGTCTTTAATACTCCAGTATAAAAATCTCACCAGTCACAAAGGATGGGGTAAGGTGCTTAGCAAGTCCTGACTTCAGAGATGGTGCCTAATTAGATATAAAACAAGTGTGCTTCGCTCCAGCTCCATAACAGCAAGAGCCAAAAGCACGAAACTGCCTCCAGACAACTCAACTATGTCAAAGAACAAGCTCAAAAGTATCGATGGGGTTAAAACAGCAGCTTGGCATCCACTCAAGGTTTGCCAAATCTGATATATATATACATATATATATATCACAATGTAAAGGAAAAAAATCAGCAATTCAAACTACTGTAGAACTGGCAAACACATCAGCGGGCTGAGGAGGACATTGAAAAGGCTGTTGTTATTACAGCGCCCTGTAAATTCAAAACAGGAAGCAGAGATGTGATGACACACAGTGTGAGCAGATGGTTTGAAAAATAGAAAATGTGAAGTGAAATTAGCGTTGGCTGGAATGGTGGTCGTCTAGACCCTGCAGAAGAGGGAACCGGAAGACATGAAGTATCTAAGCAAAAGAGGAGAGTCAAGAAAAACAGTGAGAGGAAGAGGTGTGGCCCCTTGGGGGGCTTCAACTGCCTGGTCTATGTGTACTCAGAACCCTTGGGAACTCTCAGAGATCTTAATTAGCGTTTTATAGCTGTGAAGAGACACCGTGCGTGACCAAGGCAACTCTTACAAAGAGACATGACAGAAACAGCACCAAGTTTGTCGTACTCATGCGACAAATAACGTCTTAGAAGAAACAGAAGAAGGCCGTGCCACATTCACAAGCACATTGATAGGTTTGTTGGCCTGTTCCTCACGGAAACCCTGTGTCAGCCAGAAAAGGGCGGGGCAACAGCTTGCAAGTGCTGAAGAGGAAGTAACAGACTTAGAGTTGTAGCCTAGTAATACTTTATCTTTAAAACTGAAGGCAAAGGGACTAAACCACCAAGAGTACATGGGGGGACCCATGGCTACATCCGAATATGTAGCAGAGGACTGCCTTATCTGGCATCACTGGGATGGGAGGCTCATAGTCCTGTGGAGGTCAGATGACCCAGGGTAGGGGAATGCTAGAGTGCAGAGGCAGGGGTGGGTGGGCGGGAAGGGGAACACCCCCACAGAAGCAGGGGGAGGGGGCAGGGGATAGGGGACTTGTGGAAGGGAAATTGGGAAGGAGGATAGCATTTGGAATGTAAATAAATAAAAATAACCAATAAAAAAATGAAAAAACTGAAAACAAAGTTTTTCAGACATACAGAAGCTGAAAGAAAGAAAATCTTGGGCTGGAGAGATGGCTTAGTGGCTAAGAGCACTGACTGTTCTTCCAGAAGTCCTGAGTTTGATTCCCAGCAACCACATGTTGGCTCACAACCATCTATATATAATCAATGCCCTCTTCTGGTGTGTCTGAAGATAGCTACAGTGTACTCATATACATAAAGAAAATCTAGTAAATGTTGCCAAATGTTTATGGAAGAAATAAAACTGGCTCTAAATGAACAGAAACTGAAGGGTAGGAAAATTTCCAACTCATCCTATGAGATTTATGCCTTTCTGTTAAACCATACCAAAGGAAAGAGAATAGTTGACCTCTCTGAACACTGAACACTGACCTAGAAACTCTTAAGAAAAGTTTAACAACTATAAACAATAATACGTCATCATATCCAAGCAGAGTTTGTCCCAGAAAGCCTTTCTTTAACATTCAGACAACACATGATCTAACTCATCATACTGTCAGCTAGGAGATAAGTGGCTATCTCAATTGATATCGAAGCAGCATTTGGCAAACTCTATTACTGATTATAGAAAATGAAAAGTGTATGCTCACAAACTGCTTAAAAAGACCGAGCAAAGGGGCACCTGAGGCCCAGTTGAGGAGTTATTACTGACAGCTGTTGGCTGCTATGGGAAGAAGAGCAGTTTTCCTGGTAGGTTGACTGGGCTCCAGGGCATGGCCCGGCACAAACTTGTACATGGGCTTGGAATCAGTGGGCCATTAAAAAAAAAAAAAAAAAAAAAAAGACATCAAGTTAGGAGAGGGATTGGTCCAGTGTGAGGGGAAGAATTCAGAGCCAAGATGATTGAAATACATTGTGTGCATATATAACATTCTCAAAGACTGAATTTAAAATATTATATATTAAAAAAAAAACCCAAAGGGAACTTTCTTTTTTTTTTTTTTTTTTTTTTTTTTTTTTCGAGACAGGGTTTCTCTGTATAGCCCTGGCTGTCTTGGAACTCACTTTGTAGACCAGGCTGGCCTCGAACTCAGAAATTCACCTGCCTCTGCCTCCCAAGTGCTGGGATTAAAGGCGTGCACCACCACACCCAGCAAACTTTCTCTTCTTGATAAAAGATATCTACTAAAAAAAATCTATAAGTGATAGCCAGCACACCTTAAAAAGCTCAATGCTTTCCCCCCCAAATCAGCACAAAGTAAAAATGTTCCCTCTCTGGTCCTGATAGCTGGCCCCACGCCTCACCTAGGCACACAGTAGAGCACACATGCTTTGGGTTTGTGGGTTTGTGAGTTTGTCGGGAGCATCGCTCTTCAGCAGCTCCCTGAATGCCCACCGCGCCCCACACCCAGTTGCCATGCTCTCCCGTGGACGGCTGAGGACCAGCGAGCTGCTTGACAAGTAAGCTGCTGCTCCAGCAATTTAAAATGTGATCAGCAGTGCTCGCTTCAGCAGCACATATACTAAAATTAGAATGATACAGAGAAGATTAGCATGGCCCATGCACAAGGATGACACGCAAATTCATGAAGTGTTCCATATTTTTTTCTTAGAATTGGGAACAAAAATAAAAGACACAAAAGATAAAAGGCACAAAACCCATGGAAGGAGTTACAGAGATGAAGTTTGGAGCTAAAACGAAAGGATGGTCATCCAGAGACTGCCCCACCTGGGGATCCATCCCATAATCAGCCACCAATGCAGACACTATTGCATATGCCAGCAAGATTTTGCTGACAGGACCCTGATATAGCTGTCTCTTGTGAGGCTATGCCAGTGCCTGGCAAACACAGAAGTGGATGCTCGCAGTCAGCTATTGGATGGAACACAGGGCCCCCGATGGAGGAGCTAGAGAAAGTACCCAAGGAGCTGAAGGGGTCTGCAACCCTATAGATGGAACAACAATATGAACTAACCAGTACCCCCCAGAGCTGGTGTCTCTAGCTGCATTTGTAGCAGAAGATGGCCTAGTCAGCCATCATTGGGAAGAGAGGCCCCTTGGTTGGTCTTGCAAACTTTTTATACAGGGGTACACCAGGGCCAAGAAGTGGGAATGGGTGGGTAGGGGAGCAGGGGGGCGGGAGGGTATAGGGGACTTTCGGGATAGCATTTGAAATGGAAATGAAGAAAATACCTAATAAAAAAATTGGAAAAAAAAAGTGATCAGCAGCCGCTTGCCTTCACACTGTGTTAGCCTGGGGCCAGACCACGCTCCACCGGACTGGTCTCAGTTTTGCAGCTGTACAGAAAAGTGTCTCAGCTCCTTCTTTTATGCACACAAAGAATGCTGCAGAATAATTTGCAAACTATTCCATCTCTAGTTTCAAAACTGCTGCATCTGTGCTTAGATGTATGTCTAGCTTTTATGCATGCAGAGCTGTTTACCCAACAGAGTCTGAAGGGGGGCTCATAGGAACAGGTCAGATAGAGTGTGTACCCACTGGTGGGAGGAAGATAGAATGGAATTCTCACTATTGAACAATATTTCTAGGGTGAAGAAAAAATTAAAGAAAAGAGAAGACACATGGGAGATACCAAACACTTCTGCCCGGTGGTTCTCAAAGAAAACTTTGTCCTACAACCGGGCAACCCGGACGAGGCTGTTAAATACCGAGAAAAGATCTACTACTTCTCGAGCACTGAGGCGAAGGAGAAGTTTTTAGAGCATCCTGAGGACTACGTGTCCCAGAACGAACCGTTAAAGGTGAAGACACTATTCCCTATGCTAGTGATTGCTCCCATGCTCGCCCTTCAGTAAGGGTTACAGGGAAGTTTCTGATCTCACTAGAACCCAACAACAAACAAACAAAAACATAGCAATAATATCTAAGCTTAAAAAATAAACAGCTTTTGGCATGCAATCTGGCAAAAAATAATTATCAGTTTTGACTTCTATCGTTGTTGTAGTAAATATTTAATCTCAGTTGGGCATTTCTGCCCCACCTTTGATTATCCAGTTCCCAGATAAAAGACACAAAACGTATATATTTGTAATAAGCCTTTAAAACACAAGAGCTGGGCAGATATCTACCCTCTAAGCTATTAGTGTCTACTTCTCTATCGATGACCCCAAGTTATAACTTGACATGTTCCATCTGGGCTGCTTTTAACTCCAATTGGCTGGCCCTTGTGGCCATGTTTTCATGAATCACCTCCCCCATGGTGTCTTCTCTCTCTACTTTCTTCTCCTTTCTCATGGTCCTGCCTCAGACCCCAGCCCTGGGAACTGAAACCCTGCCCACCTCTCTTCTACCCAGTTATAGGCTGTAGGCATCTTTAAAACAACAACAACAACAAAACCATGTATTTATTTATTATATGTAAGTACACTGTAACTGTCTTCAGACATACCAGAAGAGGGCATTAGATCTCATTATGGATGGTTGTGAGCCACCATGTGGTTGATAGGATCTTCAGATGAGCAGTTGGTGCTCTTAACCTCTGAGCCATCTCTCCAGCCCAGGCTGTAGGTATCTTTATTGCCCAAGGATAACTTGGGGGCGTGGCGGGGGGTAGGGGGTACACAGCATCACTTGGTATACTTGAGGATCCCCTTATCCCTGAAGCAGCCAGGGCCAGTATTACAATGCATGGCAACAGACCAGACCTCAACACACAGTAATGCCTGTGTCAGGCCAGCACTCACCCTATGTCTTTTTTACCTGATATTCAGCATCACAAACAGGCTAGTGAGGTGTTTGTTGTTTCTCTCCTGCCATCCTGTGGGATCTGCTGAGGTCTGCACACAGGAAACCTACCCCTAAGCCACACCACCCTTTTTAATTCCTCACCCTCTTATGAAACATAAAACACTTTGGGCTTGCAAGGAGCACGGTTGTCCCAGGTCAGCTGTCTGAACACCTTCTGGGTGCCAGGCGGCCCTGTCTATCAAGTAGAGAGAGCCATATTTCCTTGTATTATTTTTGCCATCCAGCATCCTTGTTTTCCATTGTTTTCCTCCAATGACGAATCAGTTGACTTAAGTCTATCAGAGTCCAGAGCTTGAGCCAAAGATGGAAAGCCCTTGAGGAAAACCAAGGATGGTTGAATCCATGGGAGTGATCAACGATCTCCCAGCATGCAATCCAGATGCTAACGCAGAACTTAAAGGAACAAGCCAAGGCAGAATCAACGTTTATTTACATCTCCCTGTTTTGTGGGACTGTCCTTCCTACCTGGTGTCCCCAATGTGTTTGGCAGTTTGGGTCACATAGGTTTCTAGACTGTGTATCATTTTTCCTCCTGAATACTAAGGTTGGCCCCTTCTTGTGTGTTAGCATCTAGTATTGCTAGGCTGAGAATCGTTCTTTGGTGGATACTCTCTCTCTCTCTCGTTTTTTTTTTTTTTTTGTTGTTGGTTGTTTTTTGGGTTTTTTGGGGGGGGGTTTAATAATCTGGAAACAAATAATTTCTTCTCTTTGTTCTTGGTGTTCTTAAATTTGCCCTTACCCTGAGCCTTTCTACTTTGTTGTATTTGATACACTGTACACACTTACCATGAAGGTCCCCAGAATCTTGGAGCTTCATAGTGTTTTCTACGTGTTGTGTTGTTGTTGTTGTTGTTATTGTTATTCTTTGAGACAAGGTCTCCTGTCTCCCAAGATGGCCTTTGAATTTCTATACAGCCAAAGATGGCCACTACATCCCAAGTGTTGGGCTCACCGGCGGGCACCATCACAGTGAGTTATTGCTGTACTAGTAATTGAACCCAGGCAGGGTGTTGTGCACATTAGGCAAGCACTCTGTCAGCCAAGCTACGTCGCAGGCCTCCTCTGTCACAGAAACAAATAGATTATGGAGCTATTCTTCTCCTCCTCGGCCGTCAGTGCCTTCTGTTTCTCTGAGGCCCAGACTAACCAAGTACAGCACTACCTTCCCCTTCTCACTGTCCTTTACTGGACATTACTGTCATTTCCCTACACTCACTACTGTCACCATTGTCCCTGACCACCTCACAGACAGCAGATGATCATATGACACTGTGAAAACTGGCTTCTAGCTTCTTCAGCTTCTGTGTGGACATCACACTGTGGAATCACAATGTGGGCATCAGTGTCGCGTTGGTGGCAACATCTTCGCAGTTCCACTCCGAACAGACTTTTTTTTTTTTTTTTTTTTTTTGGTAGAGAGATCCTTTTTACTCATGCTAAGAATCTTTCTGTTCCTTATTAACATAAACATATTTTTTTAAGTAAAGCTACTTTTCATTAACTGCCTTTTGGCTTACATGGCAGGATAATGTGAAGGCCATTCTCATTCCTAAAGGCTATTTTTGGCACAGTGAATTATGTTCACTGGTATCCTGATGCTTAAACATAACTGAATTTGTGAAGTAAAAATTCCTGTCTATAGGAGGCTCTAGAGAAGGGTCAAGCAGTTAAAACCACAGACTGCTCTTGCAGAGGACCTGAGTTTGATTATTAGCATCTTAGATGACTCACAACCACCTATAATTCCAGCTGCAACGTTTCCAAACCGTCTTCTGAACTCCTCAAACACCCACACTTACACACACTTACACTTACACACACACACACTCCTAAAAATAAACTCTGGAAAAAGACGAATTCAGATAGTTCGTTCAGTTGAGAGCTCTTGTTGCTCTTTCAGAGAAGCTGGGTTCAATTCTCAGCACCCACCTGGTGACTCCCAAGCAAGCGTCTGTTAGCTCCTAGTCCATGGTATCTGTTGCCCTCTTCTGACCTCCTCAGGCACCAGGCACTCACACGCTGCACACATATACATGCAGGTAAAACACTCAAACACATAAAATAAAGTTTAAAAATTACTTTCTTTAAAAAGTCTTCTCTTCCTCTTCTTTTTTTGTTTTTGTTTTGTTTTCTGCTTTTGTGGTGGGGAGGGGAAATTATTTTGTTTCTGATTGCTTAGTTTTGTTTTCTTTGAGATGAGGTCTCCGTATGCAGCTCTGGTCTCAGAATGCCTGAATACTGTGAACCAGGTATGAACCAGGCTAATTACTCAAAGCTTCTTTTCCTTCCCCGCCCCCACCCTCTGTGCCAGGCTCCTCCGCTAAGGATTTGTCTTCTGGGTCCTCACGGCTCTGGCAAAACTGTGTGTGCAAGAAAGCTGGCAGAAAACTTTGGCATTTTTCACATTCAGTTTGATGAATTTCTCCAAGAAAAAATGCTGCTCAAGGCTGAAAGGAAATTTGGACCTGAATTTGAGGATGATTCCGAGGAGGAGCAATTGGTGAAGCAAGAACTTGAAGAGCTTGCAGCTCAGGCAAATGTGAAGATTGAAGAGGACACTACAAAGAAGCAGGTAATAAAGGGCTAAGGTTGGCCTGTGCGCCCCCACGTGCCCAAGGACAGACAACTGCCTGGAATGCTGGGGGCTGTCGTTCACAGAAGACAACAAGCCAAGTGTCTTCACTTGAGTAAACAAGGGTAGCTGCCCCAACTGCACAGGATATGCTTGGCCAGGGTGCCAGGCTCGGTAATAGGGCAGGAAGTACGAGAGAATGTATGCTTGCCCCCATTGAACGAAGGCAGGAAGTACAATAGCCTTGTGGAATTTGCCTCTGTGAATGCCTAATTCAGGAATCCTAGATATGGACCTAGCTGGGTCCATCTTCCTGGCCAATATTAAGTGATGCTTGCTTTGAATTATACAATTGTGTGAAGGGATTCTGGCCTAGACCTTCTCCCCACTCCCTCTGCCTTGCTAAAAATCATTCGATAATGTTCCTAAAAGTAGCCCTCAGGGTCTATTCCCTTATATGGCCACTTCCTCCTCCAGAGGCTGACTACCAACATCCAGCTATCAAAGCATTGAAATCCAGCAATCAAAAGCCCCCTTTGGTTCACCTAATTAGCATACCCAATCAAAATATAACACTGCATCCTAGCCCATGGTTGTGGTCTTTCCCCTCACAATTTTCAGGTTTAACAGTAACCCTGGTGATGCCCAGAGGGCTGCTATATTGGCTGCTGAAACTGGTTTATAGTCCCCACCCCCATCTCCCCACCCCCACCCCTGACTACAGCAGCCTGGGTAGGCTAGACTCAGTCGCTGTCCAGGGATGCCCACTAGAGAAATGAGTCACAGGAGAAACCGAAGGGGAAGATTCAGTGGGTGTGCACAGATCCAATCCAGAGTCCAGTGATCCCAAGTTCATCTCTGCTGACACACATGGTTTAAGCAGTCCTGGTCAGAGTGTGGTAACATTGTCTCAGCTTTGTTTCTGCAAGAGGCTCCAAAGAATCCTTGCTGCTTGAGGGGACACTGCTAGAGATGGCCACACTTCCCGGGAGAGCAGGGTGAATAAGCCCCCTGCTGGTTGAAATCTGTACCCTAAATCCAAGATGACTGTAGATTTAGGACAATGACATTTAGGGACCTCTGTGGAGTCTAGAAAAGAACATTGTAAAAGGTTGAAAATAAGATGCCTCCCTTATTTTTGTGTGATCTCTCCATGAAGGGGAATGGACGTGGGTAGGTTGGATAGTACATGTCTAAGTAGACCCTCTGAGTGAGGAGCACAGCCCATGTCAGGTGACTGGTGCAAAGTGACAGCAGGGACGAAAAGCTCTGTCCTCCCCATTAACCTGTGAGCTCAAGTGAGGAGCTGACCTGCTCTCTGAAATCAGCATGTATGTGCCTTTTATACAATCCAAGTAATATTCAAACTACAGAGCTCTGAGGCAGAAAAGTCGGCATAAAATTCCCCCTCTCCGTCCGATGTGAACTATAAGCCATCTTTTCCCCTAGCATATGAAATACTGAGTCTTACATGATTTTGACAAAAGTCAGGAAAATGTCTCCTCACTGAATGCAGTGTAGCGTTTACTGGGGACATTTTGTCTGGTGAGTCTGACTTATAATGTAAGGTTTCCCACTATTGTTAATTTTTTTCTGTCAAATACTATTTTTTTAAAAGTGCTCTGTTGCCATTGGAGATTTTAAAATATTAATATTTTATATTAATTTAATAATTTACTAATATTAATTTAATAATATCTAGTGAGGTCTAATAGAAATATGTATATATATTAAATGCTTTCAATCCAGGGTTGTGAAAAGAAACTTCTGGATTCTAATTCTTTTTTTTAAACCCTTCCTTCCTTTCTTTCTTTCTTTCTTGCTTTCTTTCTTTCTTTCTTTTTAAAGATTTATTTATTATTATATGTCAGTACACTGTAGCTGTCTTCAGACACACCTGAAGAGGTCATCCAATCTCATTACAGATGGTTGTGAGCCACCATGTAGTTGCTGGGATAAGAACTCAGGACCTTTGGAAGAGCAGTCAGTGCTCTTAACCACTGAGCCACCTCTCAACCTCCTTTAAACCATTTCTTATACAATGAAGCAATTTTCCTCTTAAATGAGCCCCTCAAATGGACCCACACACAGTTACACATAACAAAGAGACTGTGCAACTTTGAGAGTGACATGTAGTATCTCAGTAGGTCACAAGGCAGGTCCTCAGACATGATTTAAATGTTTGCCTGTGTATTGTGTAGTCAGAGAGAAAATGGTAGTCAATAAATGTAATGTACACTGACCCAGGTTTTCATATTCTCTGTGGATGATCAGTTCATGCTGAGTCTTGTTATTATTGTTGGTTTTTTTTCTTTTTCTTGAATTGTCTGACATCTCTGGAGGAACATTAAGGAGTTTTACTCTACATAATAAGATATCAAGCCTGCTTCCTAGAAAGCAAAAGTTTATCAGAACCGTACTCATTTTCAGAATTTTTGATGGTAAAAGTATTCAACAAGAATAGTTCCATTACAGAACCTGGAAAATGGCTCAGTGGCTAGGAGAACTTTTTGCTTCTAACAGTGTAGATGATCCAAGTATCTACATGGTGGCTCACAGCCATCTATAACTGCAGTCCCAGGGAATCCAATGCCCTTTTCTGGACTCTGTGGACACCAGGCACAAGTTCCTCACTACCTACAACAGTGTTCTAGATTCCCAAATGAAAGACACACATACACACACACACACACACACACACAGAGAGAGAGAGAGAGAGAGAGAGAGAGAGAGAGAGAGAGAGAGAGAGAGGAGAGAGAGCCTATATTTAATATGCCCTAAGCTGCTCAATGGCTGGGCCACTCCCTAACATCCATGCAGCTAACACACTCTCCCCTTTGATATACCTGAATTCTTACTAAAACCTATATTCCACCCTGGCCATCCCAGACCCAGCTGGGGCTGCTTTTTCCCGGCTCTAATATGTTTGTACTCTTCCCCTTGCCCCTGAATCCTAAAGTCCTGTCTCTGTCTCCTTGCCCAACCATTGGCCTCTGGAAACTTTATATACCAATTGAAACCAACTGGGAGCAGGAACCCCTCAGCATCTCACATGCAGGATTCTTGTGCAATTTTGAGAACCCAATGAACATAATACAAGTGTTAAACCAAATCCACAACAGGTGTGTGGTATGAATCAAGCAGGTTTGGGGCAAAATATGACACATTGTGACCCTGGAGCCATATGTGAAAGTCAGTCATGTTCTCATAGTGACTTCTCTTAGCTACATTAGGTGCTACTTGGTATCTAATCATATTATACACTGGCACTCAGAAGTCATGTTTTAAAATGGTTACAAGTAGCAGTATCAAAAGTAATGGCAGAGAAAAACAAAAGTCTCATTCTAATCAGTTGTAAATAGCACTGCTTGTCAAGACTGAGCTTAAGAGTCTCTTACTGTCTAACTTCTGCCTTTAGCTTCCAGATGTACAACTCACAGAGGAAGAAGAAGCAATCAAGTTGAGTCTAACTGACAATGAGCCCCTGCCTTCAGAAATTCTAGACTCCATTCTTTCTGAGTGGTGGCTTAAAGAACCAATACGGTGCGTTCATACACAAGGGCTCATGTTTCTTACTGATTCTATTTCCTTTGCTCTTAATGGTAAAACTCAGTCTGATTTATAAGTGAGAATTTACTCTTACTCATCCATATAAACTATACATTAAAACATCTGTGCTTCTGAAAAATACTGGTGCCAGAGACCTATCCCAAATCTATGAGACCAGGACCCAGACACCAGCACTTTTTATGGTCCCCGGTGATTCTAGTGCACAGCCATAGTCGAGAACAGTTTTCTAAGTTCACATACCCACATGCTACACTGGGCTCTTCCCTCCTATGTCCTTGTAATGATTGCAGTCATGACCACTAGTTACCTTAGCCCATTAGCAAATACCTACAACAGTCCTGTCCCACATGGGACAAGTCTTCAGATCACTGGAGTTTAAATCACTCCCCATTTTCCTACCAGAAGAGTAACTATAATTAATTCAGGTCAACTTACTTAGCATATGTGAAAATTAATCATGTTATCACAGTCACTTCTCTCATCTGTATTAGATACTTTTAGCATTTAATCATATTAAAAATTTGGTACATAGAACAAGGTGCCCACAGTCATCTGTAACCCCAGTTCCAGGTTGTCTGGCATCATAGCACATATACAAACATTCAGATAAAACACACACAAAGAAAATAAAAGTAAGTAAATAAATCATTTTTAAAATGTGTAATATGAATTAAAAACAATATAGATATCTGTATAGAGATATATAACGTACATTCAATTTGCTGTAAAAAGTTTCACTGTAAAATCTAAGTATTGAGTATTACACAGCCAACACATTTTTCTAGGATAAAGCTTTACAATGTCATGTTATAGTATATGATACTAAATTTTAAAAGATGCAGATATATATCATAATATGATAGAGAGCTGGACACGTGAAGAACTAACTGGAAAGACATGCACTGATATCTAGCAGCTACGTTATAAATACTTTACTGAAATGTATCAGCCTTCCAATTATTCCCATGGCCCTAAAAGTTGTGTCATCTGAGGAAGAATAGACACATGAGTCATTGTCATTGGCTATAAGGAGACGCTGGAGGAAGGTGCATGGCAAAAGCACGGAGGGAGCGTCATGAGGGCTCTTCAAAGGCAACACTTTCCTTAGGCTAGGTTCTTCTCCTGAGCCGAGAACTTGGACTTTTAATAAGCTTCCAACTATTAGTTATCAGCAAGATAACTGCAATTTTATATTACAAGCACAAATATTATTTTAATCCAGTTTTATACACTTTGAAGAAAACAAATATCATGTCTGCCCCTGCTTCTTGAACTCTGGGTTGATAGAAACAGAATCATATAAAAATTCCAGTGTAGGAATCACAGAAAGTTTGGCAACAGTAAAGGATATTTTTAATACACACACACACAGGCATACACACACACACACTCAAACACACACAGGCATACACACACAGGCATACACACACACACTCAAACACACACAGGCATACACATACACACACACACACTCTCACACACACACACACACAGCTAGTATGTGCCATGAACTGCAGTGGTTTTGGCACATGCAATGCTTTCAGCTCTCATAGAAACACAATGGCTTAACGGAAAGCAAAGACTTGATAGTCTCCTGTTGCTCTTGAGCACAACAGCATCAGAGTTGCATTGTTAGAGGATTTAATTTTAAGGTTTGCTGTTTGAGTTGATGAGTTGGTTTTCATGAAAAGTCATCCGAGGAATTTTGACTTAGGATTGGGACAGAATTTTCAATAATTCTTGAAATGGTCCTAAGAATGCTGTTGCCCTTTTGCGTTCCATTTTTATCCACAGTGCTGACCTCAGCACTATCACCACATGTCTGAGGAACATGGAAGATGCTGTATATCCTAAGCATCAAATACTTAGCCAAGATTTTATTCTTTGTTTGCTTGGTTTTCCTGCTGGTTTCTTGTTTGTTGAGATGAGATCTCATTGTGCAGTGCTAACTGACCTAGAACTCGCTTAGCGTAGATCAGGGTAGCCTCAAACGCACAGAGATCCTCCTTGTTTTTACATGAAAATAAGCAAGCACATAAGTTTTTAACAGATGGTAAAATTATGTGTATTGCCAAGGAATTGTTTTAAAACAAGTTTGTTATCACTGAAGTTTGATTTGTAGAGTTATTTTACATACCTGTATATCCAAGCCACCTAAAAATTTCCCAAAGTCTTACATGGTAGTGCCCACCCTTAATCACTGCACTCAAGAGACCAAGGCAAGCGATCTTTGTGAATTTGAGGCCACTCTGGTCTACAAAGCAGGTTCCAGGCCAGCCAGGGTTACATACTGAGACCTTGTCTAAAAACAAAACAACAACAAATAAAAATAAATAAATAAATAAATAAAAACTTCTCAGACTAAAAGGGGCTGGCAAGTGGGAGAGGTATAAATTCTTTAAACTATTTATTACCCATCGAATAAAGTGAAAATTCATCAGTACATGCTAAACTCTATGATCTAAGCGGAGATAGTACCTGGGGATTGGGGGCGAGTAAAAACCTGCAGGCTTTGCAGCAGGCAGGGAAATCTGAGAAGAGTCGAGAACTAAACTAGGTTCTGCTAGATTTTTAGATACCAGTGCTAGGCCAAGATTTCAAGAGTCATATTTTTTGCCACATTTTAGCAAACTCAAATGTCTGGGATAAGTAAAACATAAATTCTGGAACATAGAGGCAGAGTCGAGCAATCGCGTGCGTGCCGCGAGCAATCGCCATTATAAGATGGCGCTGGCTTCCACTGCGCCTAACTAGTAAACAAGCCTTATGCGCAAGTGCAGGAGTGAACTCACGCCTAGTCACTGCCCATCTCGCAGCGTAGTAATGGGGTGATGGGCGAGCAACGAATCAAGAGCTGTCACGCCACATCAGGTGCTGAAACGTCACGCTGTGGGCTATATAAGCAGCGCCATTTTCCTGGTTCGGGGTCTTCCCTCCTGATAAGTAAGCAATAAAAGCTTTGCCGCAGAAGATTCCGGTTGTCCTGAGTGTGTTCTTGCCGGCGGGGACAAAAGCTTGGGCAATACATAGTATAAGTAGATCTATAATATATTTTTTCTATTTGATTTTTGTTATCATACAAAATAATGAGCTGACTATGACATTTTCATATATAGATATAAATATAAATATATAGATATAATCTCCCACTGATTTATTTCCTCTCACAAAATGGTTCCTCTTCTGCTTTCATGTTAATAAATGTCATATAGAAATTGAAAGCTAGGTAGATGATAGATTGATAGATTGATTGATTGATTGATCTTAATAAGAGAAAAACATTTGATGTTTGTCTTTTGGGTGTGGCTTCTCTGGAATATTAATGATGTTTTAAGCAAATTATAAAATTTTCTACCTAGCTCCACAGGCTTCATACTGGACGGCTTCCCGCGGCACCCTGAGGAGGCCCAGTTTCTGGGCGAGCGTGGATTTTTCCCAGATGCCGCCGTTATAATACAAGTCGATGATCAAGATATCTTTGATCGTCTCCTTCCTGCCCAAGTTCAGAAGTGGAAGACAAAACAGCACAAGAAATTAGAGAGGAAAAAACTCATCAAAGACCTGAAGACAAAAATCAAGGTACACGGGAAGATGTCTGTTTATCACCTAATTGGGTTTCTAAGTAATGTTCACAAAAACAAGGTTTCGATTTTTTTTTGTTGTTGTTGTTGGTTTTTGTTTTTTGAGACAGGGTTTCTCTGTATAGCCCTGGCTGTCCTTGAACTCATTTTGTAGACCAGGCTGCCTCAAACTCAGAAATCCGCCTGCCTCTGCCTCCTGAGTGGTGGGATTAAAGGCATGCACCACCACGCCCTGCTGAAAGTTTCAAATTTTAATGCTGCAGTAAGCATGAAGACATTTTTCATCAAAGTTTTCATCCTTTAATATGAATTTAAAACTATTTGAAGCTTTTTTGGTTTTGGTTTTGGTTTTGGTTTTGGTTTTGGTTTTGGTTTTGGTTTTGGTTTTGGTTTTGGTTTTTGTACAGCGTCTCTCTATGTAGACCTGTCTGTCTTGAAACTCTGTAGACCAGGCTGCCCTTGAACTCAGACATCCCTTGTCTCTGCCTCCCAAATGCAGGACTTCTTTGAAGCTTTTTTCCACCATGTTAATGCTTGCCTTTCTTGTTTTTATTATTAGGTATTTACTTCATTTACATTTCAAATGCTATCCCCAAAGTCCCCTATACCCTCCCCTGCCCTGCTCCCCAACCCACCCACTCCCCGCTTCCTGACCCTGGCATTCCCCTGTACTAGGGCAATACCAAGGGCCTCTCCTCCCATTGATGGCCTACTAGGCTATCCTCTGCTACATATGCTACTAGAGACACAGATCTGGGGGATACTGGTTAGTTCATATCATTGTTCCTCCTATAGGGTTGCAGTCCCCTTTAGCTCCTTGGGTACTTTCTCTAGCTCCTTCATAGAGGCCCTGTGCTCCATCCAATAGATAACTGTGAGCATCCACTTCTGTATTTGCCAGGCATTGGCATAGACTCACAAGATATGTCAGGGTCCTGTCAGCAAAATCTTTCTGGCATATGCAATAGTGTCTGGGTTTGGTGGTTGTATATGGGATGGATCCCGGGTGGGACAGTCTCTGGATGGTCTTTCCTTCTGTCTTAGCTCCAAACTTTGTCTCTGTAACAACTTCCATGGGTATTTTGTTCCCCATTCTAAGAAGGAACGAAGTATCCACACTTTGGTCTTCCTTCTTCTTGAGTTTCATGTGTTTTGCAAATTGTATTTTGGATATTCTAAGTTTCTTGGTTAATATCCACTTAACAGTGAGGGCATACCATGTGTATTCTTTTGTGATTGAGTTAACTCCAGGTCCATCCATTTGTCTAAGAATTTCATGAATTCATTATTTTTAATTGCTGAGTAGTACTCCATTGTCTTTCTAAATTAGTGGGTTTCAGGCCTCCCAGGAGGCCTCTGTCAGGCACAGCAGCAGTTGATGGGCTCTGTGATGGGCTTGGTGGGGCATTGAGAGAGCAGAGTAAAGCTCCCACCCACAACTAACTATCCGGATCTGTGACCTGCCGGTGACCTGCCGGTGCTCTCTCCTGGACTGGCCCCTAAACTGTCCCATTCATTCATCATTCCAATTCCTCACAGACCAGCCCTCTAAATGTCTGAGTCAAGTCTCACTGTCAGGGTTAGAACTCCCAGTGTTGTCCAAATCCATTTCCTAGCAGTGTTTTTAGCTCCAGTAGGTGTAATAAGCCCTTCACTAGGGCAGCCAGACGAGGTGCTTCTGGCTTTCCTTATCAGGGAGCCCCACCCTGGGTGCTGTTGTACAGTTCTCTAGGGATCCCCACTATCACACCCTTAGAATAGGGGCATTGCCTGCTTTGATGATGTGTTTTGAGAAGAAAGTGAAAGGATATATATTGTAATGCCCAAGACAGTGCCAGCCTCTGTCGGGCACACTGTAATTAGTTAAACTTTGGGGAATCCTGAGCTAAGCAACACCAAAACCCTGAGGATGTTTGAACAGATACACTATGTCAGACCCGGAGAAGAGCAGGACCTAATCCTTCACCCTCCCTGAGCCTGAGCGTATCCCCTCCACGGTATACGTATATGCTTTCCACGGCCCTCCAAGGTATGCGTATATGCTTCCCACAGCCCTCCAAGGTATGCGTATACACTTTCCACGGAGACACAGCTGTGCTTCCAAAGACCTGTCTACACCATAAGGAAAATAGATTTCCAAACATTTTCAACACTTGGGAGGGCGATAGCCTAGAAGGGCAAGGATGTGCTAAGTCAGTCACCATCACGTATTTTCCTGGTGAGGTCCCTACCTTCCACCACACCTTAGCCCCAGCTTGAAAAGGTACATTAACACATACACAGCAAGTGATTTTTATCATATTTGTCCATTGTAAACCTGTAAATGTTTCCTCAACAGGAGGACATGGTCGCTAAAAGGAGAGCTGAACTTATTTTGGAGAGAGAGAAAAAAAGGAGAGAAGACGTAAGTAGAATATTATATATATATATATATATATATATATATATATATATATATATGTGTGTATGTATATGTATATGTGTGTGTGTGTGTGTGTGTGTATAAAACACCATAGTCTCAACAGTGGAAGAAGGAGAAGGCCGTGTTTAAAAGTGTACAGGAACTCACACTGGGTTTAAAGGGGATTAGTAAAATTTATTTCTTTTATTTTTGGTATGATATAAAATTGTTGCCAGTATAGGATGGCCCATTATCTGTCTTAAAGACTTTAGGTAATTCCATAGAATTAGAGGCTTGTAAACAATGATCAATTACATTTCTAGAGGCTTCTCTCGTATGCAGAGAAGCAAAAAGGAATCCTGAACAAGTGTCAATACAAACATGTATATATGTCAATTTTCCAAATTCTACATAATGAGTTACATCCATTTGCCAAATATGTTTGGGCATAAGGCCTCATGGATTAACTCCTAAATGCTGAACTGGAGATAATGTGAGGCAGTTAGGGCATTGTTTTATAATCATTCTTGCCTGCCCTTTAGTAATCTTATGTCTGAGCCTTAAAGTGTGGCTAGAAAGATGAAATTTATCATGACCACATCTAGCCAATGCAACAGGATCTGAAACTAAGGCCTCTCCTATTAGAGCTCTGTCAATGTATTCCAGTTTTATGTTCAATACCAAATTCCTTTTTTTTTATTCAAAGATGTAGTATTCTGCTTTGTAGAAAATAGAATGCTGTAAATTTTCTACTAAGACGTGTTCTTCATAAAATTGACTATGTATCCCACTAAAATAATTTATACACTAAACTCCTAGGATTGATGTATTACTGTGTGTGCGAGAGAGGGAGGGACCTGCATGCATGTTTGTTGAGGTCAGAGGATTATTTAGGACTTGAGAGGGTTGGTTCTCTTATCCCACCGTGTGGATCCTCGGCTAAAGCTCAGGCAGCCCAGCTTAACTACAGATGTCTCTTCCCATTTAGTGCTTGAGACTTAATGAACTGAAAGTTCACTCTGGGTATTGAATTTTTTTCCTAGTGACTTTATGGAAAAGTGGGTGGAGGGAACACCATTGGCCTCACCTCCCACAGTGCCTGTGGACAGGTGTAGGTCATTTGTCACTATTGCAGGAATGGATTTTAAGTTTTAATCTTCTGTTTGATTTAAACATTGCTTTGGTATGATGACGACACCCGTGGTCAGAAAGGACTCTGGAGAGATGCCTTTCCTCTCCTGTGCTCTTAGAGGCTCCAGAGCAGCTGATCTTGCTTCATCACACACATTCCATAGGCTGTTCTGTGTGACTGAGGGCAGAGCACTCTGCATGCTTGATAGCCTTCAGATCCTGGGCCAGCCTTTCAATGGGCTCCAGAGAGAGAGGCTTTTGTTGGTCCTTGGCAAGCTTGTCAACAGGAGAGGGGACACCTCTGAGATTAGTTGGGACCCAACACACCAGAAAGTAGTCTTCAGGCAATGGTAAGCGCCCACTGACCCTTCACATTTTCAAATAAGGATGGAGAGGCTACTGGAAAAGGTCTGTGTGTAGATAACCATTGCCCACAATGCACTTAATTGTCTGCATTGCGGAAATAGTTTTGTATTCACTTCAAACTCTTCACATTAGGTGATGACCCCAGCTTCCCCCACTGTGCACTGTGGGGGCAAGGGCAGGGAGGGTGGATTGGCAGCATACCTGACTTACTCTCTTAAAACCAACTCAGGAACACTTGCAGACAAAGCCGTTTTTAGCAGCAAAGAAAACCTTAGTAACCCACAGGTTGGCTTCAGCAGCCCAGTAACTGTTTCCATGGATCCTACGGGAAACATTGCCATCTTGTGGAAACTCTGCCCCAGAATGTGATTAAAGAGATTTCTCTAAACCAGGTTCCAGATCGCTCTAGAATCTCTGCTCTCTTGCCCACTGGCTCTGCCTCTGGGCCTTCTCTGGCATGTGGGTCTCTTCTATTAAGTTGGGAGCCACAGGAAGGGAAGACCCTGGAAAAGCCAGGAGAGTAGATCAACAAAATCACTAGGTGCCCTGGGTGAACCAGAAGTCAAAAGAGAGTGAAACAGGGTACAGGCACCTGCTCCCAACTGCACCTGCTCTCAGCTGCACCTGCTCTCAGACTCACCTGCTCTCTAGCTGCACCTGCTCTCTCTCAGCTGCACCTGCTCTTTAGCTGCACCTGCTCTTGAGCTGCACCTGCTCTCATTTGTACCTGCTCTCAGTTGCATCTTTTTTCCAAAAATTGATTACAATGCACTTACCTATGATTTGCCTGTTATTAACTCAATTTGAGACTTACTAAACATTTTAAAATCTGTAGCTATCTTTCTCCACAGAGTTGTTTAGGTCTACCCACATATCTCATATGTCCCTGAATTCTGATAAAATTTTAATCACCATTCCCCTTTGAATTGAGTAATTCTGTTAATGTATCCTCAAAAACCACCAAACACTCCTCCTGCTATCTCCATCTCACTAGTAAGTTAACTCAAAAAATATTTTTCATTTCAAATATTATCATTTTTTTTAAGATTTATTTATTATTATATGTAAGTACACTGTAGCTGTCTTCAGACACACCAGAAGAGGGAGTCAGATCTTGTTACAGATGGTTGTGAGCCACCATGTGGTTGCTGGGATTTAAACTCTGGACCTTCGGAAGAGCAGTCGGGTGCTCTTACCCACTGAGCCATCTCACCAGCCCAATATTATCATTCTTAATCCTAAAATCTCCACATGCTTGGTGTATACATTTTCTATTTCTATCTTGCAAGGCTGTGGTAACTGCTTTCAAACTCTTGATCAGTGACTCCAGCACATGGGACAGGCATTGAGTCACTGTTGGTTTTTTGAGAATGAGCCACATTTTCTGAATCCCTAACATCCTGAGTAATGTGAGGTTTATGTAATGTGAGGTTTATGTTCTTCAGTGATGAACATTATGAGTCTAAGTTCTGGATGATCTTATGTGACTTCAGAGATCTTGCAGTTTGGTTTTAGCAGACTATTAACCTTGTGAGACCAAGCATAAAGACCATGCTCCTCCTGCATTGGGACTGTCAGAGTCCCTCTGACAGTCCCAGATGAGCAGGATACCTGGAGAGAGCATCTATGCATTGAGTTTGGCATGGCTTTCCCTGACTCTGTTCTCTCAAGTTTTCTTTACTCTCTAGTGATGCTGATTGTAGTTGCTTTTCCCTGGTTGCTCCAGAAAAAAATAAAAAATAAAAAATAAAATAAAATAAAATGAACACAAACACAACAACAAAACAGTAGACTTCTTGCTAGAATCTTAGTGTCCAGGATGTACTTCTAACAGAGGCTGCCCTCTGCACCAACACCTAGAATCTGAAAACTCACCCTTGCCTGGCTGTTTCCTTCTGACTGTCAGTGTGTTTGGCTTTGATCACTCTCTGGGCCATTGGGATGAGTTAGAGAGGGAAGAAAAGGGGGAATGGGAAGAGAAAGGGGAAGGAAAAAAAAGAAGGGCGGGGGAAAGTAGGAAGAATGAGCTTACTTCGTTGTGGTGGAAGCAGATCTCTTAAGATCATAAAGTTTGGAGTATGTATCCCCTATAATGAAGACTGATGTCCGAGATGTCAGGGGATGGGAGAAGCACTACTAAAGAAGAGTAAATTGCCCTCAATTCAATCCTAGAACAACAAAAATCCTGCCTAGTCTCAGGCCATAAGGTCAATCTCTAATACCAACAGGGAGACAACACACACAGTAAGTGTAACAAACAAATTGTTTTTTGTTTTAATTGTTGTTGCTGTGATAGGACGCCATGATCAAAAGCAACCTGGGAAGGAAGGGTTTATTTCATCTTAGAGCTTGTAATTTGTCATGTAGGGAGGCAGAGCAGGAACTCAAGGCAGGAACCTGGAGGCAGGACTTGATCCAGAGCCTGTGGAAGACTGCTGCTTCCTGGCTTGCCCCTCCTGGACTGCTCAGTCTGGTTTCTGTATACACCGGGAACTACCACAGTGGGCTGGGCGCTCCCACCCAATCAAGACAATGCCCCACTGAAGGCCCAAGAGGGGCCTATTCAGGTTCCCACTTATCAGATGACTCTAGCTTGTGTGAGGCTGACAAAAGTCTAGCTGTCACTTTGGGGGGGGGAGGGAGGGATGTTGATGTGAGAGTTCTGTCTTGGGCTGATGGCCTTCCATGTACTAACTTATCCAGTGCCCCACTCCCAGTTCCTATCCTATGAGGTAGCTAATTCCCATTTAAAAGATCTTGTTCCAGTTGGCAATGCAGCTGCTAGTATTTTATAATCTCTGAGCTACATTCGATATTATTTCTAAAGACTATCAAAAACACATACCATGACAACGCTGGCTGGGCATAAATAGCATTTCGAATTCCGTCTGTTTGCGGAAGCATCATCGGTTCAGTTCCTTAAAGGCATTAAATGTCCAGGTGTCATCTCTCATTTCTGTACAGCCCTGCCAACCAATCCGGTTACTATACAACAGTGTCACGTGATTCGAGTAAAGCGGCTGTTTTCTCCCTTAGGGCACCTTTAGAGACGAAGACGAGTTTAGTGACGAAGATGCTGATTATGAGGATGATATTGAGAACATCCTTGAGGAAGAGTTTCCAAAGGATGAGGAAGAGATGAGCGAAGAAGATGAGGAACAGGAAGCAGACGCTACGGAACGCCTGAGAAATGAGCTTGGGGAGAAATTTGAAACAGAAACAAATAATATCCAGTCGATACAGGTTAAGACCCTCCCATCACCACTACTTAAAGAATAGCAACTTGGGCATGCAAAGAGGGTGATTAGGGTCAGTGTCCTGTGTGTGTGTGTGTGTGTGTGTGTGTGTGTGTGTGTGTGTGTGCGGCTTCATGTAACAAGGTATGAAATTCACAAATGGAGAGCAACGTGGGTCCCTCCAAGGTCAGTGTGAGTTTATCTTCCCATGGGCAGCCCCTCATAAAGCTTACATAGCCTTATATGCTTAATCACCAGCTGTGTCTACATACTATAACTGAGAAACACTAAATACATCAAGCTTTCTAATTTCTCTTATCAGGATGAATTCGACAAGGTTTTGATACCAATAATTATGGTCAACGGAGCTAGGAAAATGCATATTGTACAATATGTAATGAATATGAAATTGAAGCCCCTGGTGGAAAACCGTGAGAGCATTTTTGAAAAGTGTTACCCGGTATCCTCACACCTCGCTCATAAAATGCTCTCCTACACCTACAAACACATGAGTTCATTTGGCTACTGGGACCCTGTAAAGGTAACGTCAGAAAGTCATCAGAAAGCCATCATCCCTCACTTTTTAAACGTTGCTTAGGAAGGGGTGGTCATTTCGAAAAATTGTAAATATTGTATAGTGCTATCCATTAATATTTGGAGGCTGAGATGGAGCCATCTGAGCCCCACCATTGCTTCTTCTGGGAAGTACATTATGCCGTGCCAACACTCAGCCCCACTGGACTTTCTTTGTGCCCCTAACATTTACTCCCAGCCAGAGATGTCATTCCCATCAGGATGAACCACGGTGCTGACGATATCGTTGACCAAATCCCCATTCTGCCATAACTCTCAAAGGGAAGCAGCCTGACACACTCTCATACCCAGTCTTCCATGTCCGGGAAAGATGGCTCCATCAAAAGATATCACACCTAACTATCATGAGTTAATTCCCCACTCTACCCTGTCCCATACCCACACCTCAGGCTAACTCTGCTGGTGGGTGTTTCACATTTCATGGCTGTTGTTAATGATGTGACAGGATTTCATCTGAACAAAAATGCAGAATACATTTGTCTATCCTAAAAGACAACCCAGCAGGACTTACTGTATTACCTGTTTCAAATACACAACTTCAGACAGAGCAGGTTAGCCAGCGTCGTAGTACTACTAAAGGCCTCTCATCCAAGTACTAACCAGGCTCAACCCTGCTTAGCTTCTAAGGCAAGGCATATCAAGGGTGGCATTGCCAGGGTGGTATCCAAGGATGAAAAGCCTTGGTCAAGCTGTGCTTGAGGCCACTCACCTTGTCTACCACCGTCTCTCAGCGTGATGACTCCATATACAGTCACATGGGCAATAAGAGCTTCAGCATACAAACAGTAAAGGAGAGGACAAACAAGCCACAACACCACCTCAGACGTGCACCTGTTTGTGGGGTAAATTAGTTCCTGAATAAGTGTAACAATTTCATACTCATTGTCAGAAGCATTCATTATAAGCACAAGTCATTATGTAGGAAGTAGGAAGGTAATCGTCATAAGCTAAAAACCAACCAGGAGCCAGGCGTGGTGGCGCACGCCTTTAATCCCAGCACTCGGGAGGCAGAGGCAGGCGGATTTCTGAGTTTGAGGCCAGCCTGGTCTACAGAGTGAGTTCCAGGACAGCCAGGGTATACAGAGAAACCCTGTCTCGAAAAACAAAACAAAACAAAACAAAAACAAAAACAAAAAAACCAACCAGGAAGCCTTACACAGACCACATATGCTGTGGAACAGCCTGCACTTTGTATACCATTATCTTGTTAACACTTTGTACTATGTGAAGAAGCTTATGTTTTTATGTTTTACATTCTTTCAAATGTACTGAAAGAAATGCTTTACAAATTAAATCTGACTTGTGAATTCAATCGTACTGCAGCTAAGCGAAGGAGAGACAATCAAACCTGTTGAAAATGCAGAGAACCCGCTGAACCCTGTAATCCATCGTCACTACATCTATTTCTTATCTAATAAGCAAACTAAAGAGAAATTTATGATGAACCCCATCAAATACATCCGGCAACCCAAACCCAAAGCCACTATGCCTGTGCGGATTATGATTGTGGGGCCTCCCAAGTCAGGAAAAACTACAGGTGAGTGTTTGCTTCACAAGCATCAAGGGAAAACCCAGCACCAACTCTCCAGGAACCAGCCATAAAATCTGAGATTTGCCATGGTGACTGTGCAAATTTACATCCCTGCCAACACTGTACAAAAAGATTCCTTTTTCTCTAGTCTTTGCCGGAATTTATATATTTTACTTATTTATTTATTTATTTTGGTTTTTTGAGAGGAGGTTTCTCTGTGGCCCAGTCTGTCCTGGAAACTTTCTCTGTAGACCAGGCTGGCCTGAAGCTCACAGAGATCTGCCTCTGTCTGCCCCTGCCTCTGCCTCCCAAGTACTAGAATTAAAGGTATACATGTCTAACACCCAGTAGAATTTGCCTTTTTAAGATAATAATCATTGTGGCTAGATGGAGATAGGATCTCAATATAAAAATCACTATTTGCAGGTATTTGGTGGAGTATTCTTGTGTCTAGTCATCAAGGATGTTTATTTTATTTTATTTTATTTTATTTTTATCTAGATGATTGATCGGTCAGGGACAATGAGCTACTGAAAGGATTTAACGTTGTTGCATTGGGGCAAATCTTTTACTTTATGTCCAGTAGGGTTTATTCATGGAAGTGGGTATTCTGACATTATATACAGTTGTGTCTTCTCAATGCTCCTGTTAGTTGCCCTCTTATCACTGTGACAAGTATCTGACAGGAGCAATTTAAGGGAGAAAAGACTTATCTTGGCTCACAGTTTTGGGCTCACAGTCTGTGATAGTAGCAGAGATGTGATGGCTCAGTCTAAGACAGCGAGCGTGTGCAGCTGCCACATCTTCACACCTCAGCAGGTCAGGAGGCACAGAGCTCAGGCTAAAAGCAGACTGAGTTATGACTTGAAAAGTTTTCCACCTTAAGGGGCCACCCAAACATAAAACAACTTTCCAAAGTAGTACTAGCAACTAATGACCAAATGATCAACATGTGAGTCTTTTGGTGACATTTCACATTTAAATCACAAAACTCTGTTGTATGCCAGCCTGTGGCCTACTTGAACTGGGTACACCTGGGAGGCAGGCTGGGGCTGAAAGAGACTTAGACGGTGAGAGATTAATGGAGACCAAGACATGATTCTGTTCAAGGCCCGCCAGTTTACTAAAAGAGTGTGCTTATAAAAGGGGAAGGCCCATCCCCTGCCAGTCCATTCTTGGTGTCTGGAGCCAACCTGCAGAATAGGATGTTCCTCGGGAATATCTCAGAGGCTTCTCAGAAAGTAGCAATGTCTTGGAGAGAGCAGTGGCAGGTGACAGAACAAAAGAGCCATCTAGGTCAGAAGCCTCCACCCTAGGTAATCTCCTTCTAGTGGCAGCAAGGTCAAAGTCTGGATCAGCCTGCTTCAGGGCTGAGGAAGGCTACAATTCCTCCCTGATTATATAATAAAAATAGCCAGACCGAGGCATAAAATTTATTTATGCTCCATAGTCCTGCCTGGGAGTTATGGTGGCTGGCGGCTGTGCCTGCCTTAGGATCTCAGATTTTCCCAAGCCATTCTTATCCATCAAGGAGCAATGCATGCAGCTTGTTTGTATTATTTTGCACAAACATGGCTCTGTGGTGTATTATTAATAAACCACGGCCTCTTGGCATGTACCTCTGTCTTAGATTGATATGGCTCCGAAATCTGGTTGCCCATCATTGACTAACCGGCCATCATAGCACACCTTATTCCCAATTCAGACCAAAGCCACAATATGTACTTAGAATGCTTCTTGATGAAGATTAATAACTGCCACTTGCACTGTTGGAGGCAAGGCTTTACATCTGCTGCAGTCAGGCTGGCCTGCTTGAGAAACAAAGGTAGGACAGTGAAAAGCAACAGTATAAAAGCTTCTTTGTGGAAGCCCAGGTACTTTATTCAGTTGCAAATTAGCAACAATCAAGCTCAGGCTCTGGCCTCCAAGTGTCAGGGAGCTGGCTTTTAGAATTAGCAAAAAGGCCAGAGAGTCTCTGGAAGTGGAGGCTGTGCTCCAAATTAACTTTGCTAGGTAATTAAGATTTTTAGCTATCTTCAATAGGAATCTCTAATATTGGAATTATTACTAGACCAGTCCAAGATTGAGTTAGAATAACTGGTCACATTGAAGGAAAGAGAAGAATCATTATAATTCTTTCTAATGACTAATCTTTCTAAGTCAGATTACACAGTCTCTAATGTTCTTTTTACCATAAGGTTAAAAAGCTTGAAGCAAGGCAGTTCCGCTTGTCCAAACTGGAAAAATGGCAAGCAAGGATGGGTCGAAAACATGTACCCAATTCAGCTTCCTAATCACTACAATCAGGGTACTGAGCAAACTTACCTGTCAGCTTGTCACACGAATTAGCCATCATGCTTCTGCAGTGTTCTGTGGAGAGAACCTATGCTTGTCCCTTTCCTAATAAGGTAGCTATTCAGGATCAAGCCATATGCCAATAAGTAGATCCTTTTAAGATATTATAAGGCACTTACTAAGTTCTTTGACATCCAAATTTCAAAATTCTAAAATAAAAGTATGATTTAAATAATGTGCACGGGAATGCACTAAATAATATGCACGAGGATATAATTTCCCCTTTCTTTGTCTTTTAAGAAGCTAAAGATTTAAAGTTCCACAATACCTTGTCCTTGAGAATTAATAATTTGTTGACAAAACATCTCAAATACTTGACTGTTATAGTCAGTTTTAATGTAACATGGGCAGTGACTAATAGCACTTTCAAGAGCGGTTGTAACTAGAAAGCTTGAAAAGTTATTAATAGTCACATGTGAATAATTTATTTATTTATTAATCAGAAATAAGAGCATTCACTTGCAGCAATTGATTAAGTATGGGTCCTCAAGAATTAACACCATTATGTGGAAATAGATAGAATCTGAGGACACCAAGAACAACTCTTTCACAATTTGATATGCACCTTCTCTAAAAATACCAAAATACTATCTTAAGCCATTACTGTTTTGATTAAATAAAGAACAATATTATTCTTAAGTAAGGCCTGTAATCTGCCTGAGATATAAATCTAGCATGGCATTGGCTTAAGGGGCAACCCAGGACAAATTCTCAACTGTCCAAAAAACAGTCTTCTTAAAAGAACAGCAATTTTTCTTATGAGTTATATATGCATAAACCATTGCAAATTTGAGAATTTATAGTATCTGAGGGATGAACAATTTTAAGCAATTGTGAGCTCTGAGATATAATATTGACTATTAATATACAAATGAAGGTTTGATTGTTCAGCATTTTAAAACACCATCCACAGCACACAACTTAATTATCTGTGCTAAAACAGGAGGAAACTCAAAAGAATAAGCATGTGATCCAATTCACATCTACTTATTTCCCATAGAGGGGTTGTTTTTAAACACAGTAACTGGGATGCATGCATGCATGAATTTATAGAATATACAGAAGCATGCATAAAAACAATTTTTAACTTATCTTTTATTATTTAAAATGATGGTATGCAATAGGTCAATTATTAATATTCTGTAATAACCAAATTAATTGCTGTTTGGAACAAGGAACAGACACTTAGTCAGGTTCTTAAGACACAATTTTTGTTATAGGTTTTCTAAAATATACGAATTTATCTTACAATTCCTTATTAGCACCACAGAGGCCTTAATAGGTGTTAAAACTTTACTTTGAGGTGAAGAAGGATGATTTTACAACAATGTTTTCTCTTGACAAGGAATTGCTGTGGGCACATAACTAAAATAAGCAGGTAATATTTAATTGCCATTGATTATAATTGATAACAATTATAAAAGCTTTCTTATTTTCTGCAAAGCCTTTTGTTCTTTGTCAGTTAATTTGTGTCTCACTTAATAGCACCTAACAAAGGCTTAAGTTCTCCTGTGGTGAGTTTAAGGTGAGGTCTTAGCCAATTAACATCTCCTGGAAGCTTTTGAAAATAAAATTTTGAAGCAAATCAATTTTTCGTTCCTAGATTTTCTGTACCACGATATTATGATATAACTAAAACCCTAAATATTAAAAGAATATTGCTTCTGAATCTTTTCTGGAGCAACAGCTACTCCCCAGAACTTAAAAGCTCCTTGTGTGGGAGCAAGGATTTAAAGTAAACTTCCCTTGAGAGGCATTAGCTAATAACATACTTTTCACTTAGGAAACAATATACTCTGAAAGATTCAAACTCTTAGCTTCTTATATTGAGGCAAAGACGCTAGGAATTTTTCTTATATAATGTAAAGCTATGTTAGCCATACCTACAGGCAAAATTTTCCAGTAATCACCAGTTCACTAGAAGCAAAACTCTTTACAATTATCAGAATGCAAAGGAAAAAACAAACTCTTAAATCTACAATACATGAAGTAGGCATGTCAAATCGCAATGTCCTGATAAATTCTACAGCCTGATTGACCCTTTTTATAAACTTAGAATTTAAACTTTATTAGAACAACATCTGGGTAGATCTGCAATAGTGTTCTTTCAGCTAAAAGAAAATTCCCCTGGAGGCCAGGAGAGGCAAGTTTCCAGAGCTTCCTTAGACACCATTTGCAAGACAAAAGAAAGTCACACAAACTGCACAGAAGCTGCTCTGAGCTTAGTTCCTCTTGCCCTGAGGACAGATTTCAGAACTTTTAAGTTTCTTTGCAATATTAGACTATAACTACAACCTTGGGAAAGCAAAACCCAATTTCAAAACAATTTATCACCTTAGAATCAACATTAAAACTTCACTACCACATTGCAAGATTTGGCTGCCAATTTATACCTATGAATACATGACAGTGCAAGCTTTAATGCTTCATTAAACAGACATTGCTTTAAATCTTATCTTAATCCTACTTTCTAGGATAAGAATTACATTAAATATTATCTCAACTAGAAGTATCCTTAGAGGCCTAGTTTTTTAGCCTGCTTTATGCCACGTGTTTGAAAGACTCCTGAGTTGCCAATTTAAAACTAACTTTCTAGTAACCAGTGTTACACCTTTTTTATCATACCCAATAACTTATAAGCTAATACTCTACGATAAAGACATGCAGAGCATATTACACATCTAAGACCAGTAAAAAGCCAAATGAAGCAGCTACACTTAGACCAATCAGAATTTTAATTTTTCTAGCTATAATTATAAAATAAAAAGCACTGTGTCATTAGCTAAACGCAATAATCATGATTGCAGAGAATTTTCTTAGGAAAAAAACCATCTATCAGCTTTTTCACCCCAAAACCAAGAGGCTGCAGACTCCCTTTCTCAAAAAAACTATTTTTTCCAGCAGGAGCCCTCCTGCTGTGCCTGATCCTGGCTAAAGCGTGTGGCCACTCTCTTGCTAAACCAGAAGATAAAGTTTTAGCCATCTTTACTTTCCAACATGAAACACAGAACATTCAGTCATTCAGACAACGAAACAAAACACACATGAATCAAAACATAAATGAACCAGTGCACCAGACATTAGACAACACAAAGAGGGCAGAGAACTGCTGTAGAGCCAGAGAGAATAAAGCAGGGTGTCCCCCAAATTCTCTCTGTCTCTGGGAGAGTTTCAAAATCCATTTTCCTCTATATATTTTACTCCATAGTTTTAAGCCCTATTCCTCTAGCCTGATGCAGTTCTCAACTGCGGACAACCGCATGTTTCATCATTTTAAACCCTATTCCTCTCGCCTGAAACAGCTTTTTTTTAAATATTTTTAAAGATTCATTTATTTATTATATGTAAGTACACTGTAGCTGTCTTCAGACAATCCAGAAGAGGGAGTCAGATCTTTTTACGGATGGTTGTGAGCCACCATGTGGTTGCTGGGATTTGAACTCCGAACCTTCGGAAGAGCAGTCGGGTGCTCTTACCCACTGAGCCATCTCACCAGTCCTGAAACAGCTTTTAAAAGCTGCAGACAACCGCCTGATTCACAGTTTCTAGTCCCACACATATTTCGCTGTCAAATCCTAAGTGGAAAAAGCGCAGGGTTAGCACTGTTCCAAACTTAGCCCGTATCCTTCAGCACCTCCAGCAACACTTTTTAAAAAATGAAGTTTAAAGTCAGTGCTAGCATAAATACCTGTTGCTCACCGTGCCTGATACGATCTCTGATTCTTTCTTTCCCTTGGAGCTCCACACAAAACAACAGATTCCTTCAGTGTTTTCCCGACATTCCCAAGGTCCCTGGCTCAGATGCCAATCTGTTGTATGCCGGCCTGTAGCCTACTTGAACCGGGTACACCTGGGAGGCAGGCTGGGGCTGAAAGAGACTTAGACAGCGAGAGATTATTGGAGACCAAGACATGATTCTGTTCAAGGCCCACCAGTTTACTAAGAGAGTGTGCTTATAAAAGGGGAAGGCTCATCCCCCACCAGTCCATTCTTGGTGTCTGGAGCCAGCCTGTAGGCAATGTGCAGAATAGGACATTCCTCCGGAATATCTCAGAGGCTTCTCAACAGGTAGCAGTGTCTTGGAGAGAGCAGTGGCAGGTGATAGAACAAAAGAGCCATCTAGGTTGGAAGGCTCCACCCTAGGTAATCTCCTTCTAGTGGCAGCAAGGTCAAAGTCTAGATCAGCCTGCTTCAGGGCTGAGGGAGGCTACAAAATTCCTTTTATTTTAAAAAACAGTTATTTGAGAATTTAATGCATTGTCTTCTGGTCACATCAAATACATCCCACCCCACCCCCATTCCCTACCTACTCAACTTAGAGCGGTTGTGGGGTATCCATAAGAGAAGACTACTCAGACATGGGTTTAAGCCAATACAAAGTCTTTATTAACCAGTCTTTCTTTTCATTTCAGCAGATTGGGATGTCTATGTGCTAAGTTTTATGGCCTGAATGGTACTTCCATTATGGAGTCAATTGTGCTAAAGTCTGGGGATCTGTTACAGTCCTTTTATCAATATGGCATTATCATTGTCTCTTTTAACTAATTTGGCTTGAGATCTGTTTGATCAGATCTGAATATAGTTAACCTTGCTTGCTTTGCTTAGAATTTTATTTTCTATCCTTTTGTTTTTAGTCTATGTATACCTTTGTTGGTAAAAGTGAGTTTCTTGCAGGCAGCACACTGTTAAGACTTGTTTTATTCTAATCAGACAACCTGTGATTTTTAATTAGAAAATTAAGTCCCTTTATGTGCACCACTGATCTATTGAAAGGCATGTGCTACTCCTGCCCTGATTTTGTTTTCATTCTAGTTACTTGAAATAATCTGTGTCCATTTCTGCTTTATTACTGCTAGAGTTGGGATGCTTTGCTAAACTGACAGTGTTTGGTTTGTTCCTAATTCTCATTTGACAATGTATTCATCTCACCCAGTGAATTTCTATTCAACATCATGAATTCATTTAGTTTATGCTAGTCTTAAAAGGTCTTTACTTCTCTTTCTATTTTGAATGATAACTTGGTTTGCTATAATAATTTATTTTCCTTCATGGCTTGAACGTCTTTCCTGAAGCCTTTGGAGTTTCTTCTGAGAAATATGTATGTGTATGTGTGGGAAATTTTCTGTCATTGTTTTACTGATGGGTTTTTGTTGTTGTTGTTGTTGTTCCTCTGCCTGTGTTTCTCCTTTGTATGAACTGATCACACTCCTCTTAAAATGATCTTTTGATAGTATCCTATAGATCTCAAGTATCTTGTTTATTCTGTCTTATTATTCTTTATTGCTCTCTGAATATAAGTTGTCGAGTTTTGTCTTCAAACCCTGGTGTTCTTCCACTTAATCTAAGCTGTTGGTGGGTGATGCTTTCAAATGTTTCTTTTAAGTTTGATTTATTGAGATATCTATTTTCAGGATTTCTGTTGGTTTTTTTTCCAAGCATTTCTCCTTTTTCTCTCTTTAAACTTT
Organism: Mus musculus; assembly: GCF_000001635.26. Taxonomy (NCBI): domain Eukaryota; kingdom Metazoa; phylum Chordata; class Mammalia; order Rodentia; family Muridae; genus Mus; species Mus musculus. The sequence goes on from NC_000076.6 coordinate 41,416,973, forward strand.
TTACAGATTCTTTGTGAATTTCACATCATTCACTCCAATCCCACACATCTCCCCATCCCTTGATATATGCCCTCCCCCCATGCAACCTCCCTACCCCTGAAAAGAAAAGAAAAACAAAACAAAAATCTCTCCATGGAAGCTGTGGTATTGTTGGAGTCGGTCAAAAGACACTTACTCACAAAGACCACAGAGACCGCCATCATTGCAAACCGCAAAAGGATTTTTATTGATCCAACACATTGGGGACACCCCTCTCAGCAAGCAGGCCAGAGGAGAGACCCAAAACAAACAAAGAACACACTTTTTATACCTTGTAAGGAGCAGATTTAGGCAACAGGGCTAGCTGGCTTATTTTCATTGGTGTAGCAAGTAACCCTTTCAGGCATTGGTTGGTTTACATAGTGACTACCTTTGGCCTAGTGACTCAATCTGTCTGTCCTTATGGTTTATCTTTCAGCAAAGCAGCAGTACATTTTTAACTTATGGGTCAGCTATTAACGTCACAGGAAATCCTAGCAAGGTCAGGGCAGTTTGTCGGTTTTCTCAGAATTCAGTGAGGGGAATTTCTCTGGGAACTGCTAATCTTGTTATGGTTATTTTTCTGAGAATAGTTCATTTTGTTTTGGCAGCTGGAGATTTAGTCATTTTGACCACTATGTTTCTGAAAGTCCCTTCAGAGGGGAAGGGGCTAGATGGTCTTGAACTTATTTTGGATTCTACAGTAAGTCATGGTGTATCACACCACTGTGATGGTTTGTATATGTAGACTCATATGTTTAAACAAGCCCAGAAGGGCCAGGGAGTGGAATGTGATGGTTTGTATATGCTCTGCCCAGGGAGAAACACTATTAGAAGTTGTGATCTTGTTAGAGTAGGTGTGTCACTGTGGATGTAGGCTTTAAGACCCTCATCCTAGCTGCCTGGAAGCTAATATTATGCTAGCAGCCTTCAGATAAAGATGCAGAACTCTCAGTTCCTCCTGTACCATGCCTACCTGGATGCTGCCATGTTCATGCCTTGATGATGATATACTAAACCTCTGAACCTGTAAGCCAGCCCCAATTAAATATTGTCCTTATAAGAGTTGCCTTGGTCATGGTATCTTGCAGTGAGTCATTAGTCTGGTTCAAAGCCTCTGACTTCCTCTGCACTACCATCAGTACTGGATTCTCAGCAGGACTCCTCTTAGATATCCTGTTGTTTCCCTGTGTCATGGAGATCATGCAGCTTTGGATCTGCAGGATCTGCCCCTTCACATGCCCCAGCAGTGCATAGATGTGGTAGATGTTGAGGTGGGCCCAGTCAAAGCCCTGGATCTGGACCTAGGTAGTAGCTAAATTGTTCAGACTTCTAGACCTTCCATTCTCACACCACCTGGGGCCAGTTCTCCAGCCCAGCCCAGGCAAGGTGCAGGCCCACTATCTAGAATGCTGCAACCTACAAGGGGCAAGATTAGTTCTACACAGCCCTACAGCATCAACATGGCCCTAGGCAGCAGCCCAGAGCAGGGACATCCTCATGGCCTTTGATAGTAACATGAGCCACAGACATTGACACAGACCCCTGCTGCTGTGGAACCATGGACCCACACATGGCCCTTGGCAGCAGCACAGACTAGGACTTCACTGTGGCCTCAGGTGGCAGCACAGGCTGCTCACATCAGGCTGATCCTCTCCACCCTCCAGTCTCCAGTTCTGCCTCACTTCACAGTACACAGACTCTTCTGCTTCTCTTTCTCCCCCATCTCTCCACCACATACTTGCTCATCATAATGGTGCCTCTGGGAGTCTTCCCTGTGCCTTTCCTCTCTCCCTCTTTATTGAATTTCTTTGTATCCTTCATTGTCTTCCTTAATCCAGCCACTTATTTGTATCCTTTTTTAACTTATTAATTTTAAAAAATATATTCTTATACATTGCTTGTCCAGGGATCAATGGCTTACAGACATAGGACTTGAGATTAAGCTCCAGAACCAATATAAAAAATCGGATATGATGGTGCACAGTTTGTAATCCCAGCTCTAGAGAGGCTGAGACAGACAGTTCCTCTCTGCCGGCCAGCCTGCCTGCCCACTTGGAAAGGTCTAGACCAGTGAAACATCCTGTCTCAGAAGGCACACACACACACACACACACACACACACACACACACACACATGCACATGCACACACACACACACACACACACACGCATACACACACACACACACACATGCACATACACACATGCACACACATACAAACACACAGACACACACACATACAAACACACAGACACACACACATACAAACACACAGACACACACAGAGAGAGACACACACACACTAACAAATAAATGTAATTTAAAAATTTTAAGTTTGTTTTTCTAATTTTCAAATTTCTTAGAATGACAAAGGAGTCAGATTCCAAACATTGTCAAGATAACTGGATTTCCCAAGCACAACAGAATGTTCCCTTTTGAAAGAAGATTCCCTCTCCAGGGATGAAAACACAGATAACAAGCTGACTTCTCACCTCTCTGTTGAAATCCAATGTGATTTTTAACAACATGCCTAAGTTTGAAAGCTCATTTAGCGTTTGGATTTGGGCAGATCTGGTTCCAGACTTTGTAGGACAACCAATGTTCAGGCTCTGGGATTTTATCTGACCTTTGGGAACAGTCAAGAGAACCCCCTCTCAGTCAATGGCCTCTGTTGCTCTATCATAGCAGGCTTTGGTTCTTCACAACTGTAAAGTTAGAATTCAATTTTCATGCCGCTCAAAAAAATTCACAGGGAAAGGATCTGTCCCCTAAGTTGTAGACCACTATCAAATGTTAAGCAGGGAGCTATGGAGGTGGCTCAGCACTGAAGCGTCAGCACGGAAGCGCACTGGTTGCCTTTCTGGAGGACGAGTTTGATTCCCAGAATCAAACCCACACAACAGCTCACAGTTGTCCATAACTGCAGTTCCAGGGAATCGGAAATACTTTTCTGGCCTCCACAGGTGCTGCACACATGTGGTACACAAGATAGACGCATAGGTAAAATAAAAATAAAAACAAAATGTAAAGTATGTCATTTACAATATTTCCTTGGGGGCTGACTGAGACCCAGGATGGGTCTAGGATTTGCTATCCTCATGGCAGCCTGGAATCCACAGATGACCAGGGAATGGCATATCCAATCAAGTGGCATTGTTACACTGTTATCTTCCATAGCATTCCAAATACCACGTCCACTTAGGATTACTGCAATCCTTCCCCCCCCCCCGCCCCCCAAACTTGCTACCTCACATAGAAGAAACGCATTTCTTAAGCATTGGCTTGGTTATTTAAAAAAGAAGAAAGAAGAAACCCAGTTGGTTCCTTAACCAGATCCTAAAGTCACAAAGCTAAAATACTGCTGACAGCCTTGATAGTTCTTTGAAGAATATGAAGATAAGCTTGTCATCGGTGCCATAGGCCTGAATCTGAAAACAAGGTTCGCTGATGAACCTGTGGAGTGAAATAGGCTTCGTGCTTTGTGTCTTTCCAGTTGCCAAAAAGCTTGCAAGTGACTACGGCTTAAGATGTTTGTCGGTGGGAGATGCACTGCGTGGAATGTTAAACAATCACCCAGATTCAGAGCTGTCACTGATGTTAAACTGGCACCTTCACAAGGGGAAGACGGTGCCTGATGAACTGGCTATTCAAGCTTTAGATATCTCCCTGATGGAAAGTGTGTGCAACACAATAGGGTAAGTGGGTGGGGCTGGGAGGGAGGGGGGAACTGTCAAGATATTTGGGGTTATTCAGAAAGGTTTGGAGTGCCTGTGAAGGGGAGGAGCATGGTCTACTCAGAGTGAGCACTTACATGGAAATGTTATCTTTTACTGTCAAGATTCGTGGCTTGAATCCATGACTGACTAGCCTGCAGCCCTCGTTACTCTCTGTAGCAACTCCTGCACAGCCCACAGACAAGGCCACCAGCTCCCCTAGCCCAGTAGTTCTTACTGTTCCATCAGGCGATAGAGGATGAACCCTCCTTAGTTCTCAGATGGTGTGGTCCCGGGGACACGGTTCCTCATAGGCTCAGGTCCCTGTACAAGGAGTAGTGCCCCTCCTACAATGCCATCTTTGCACAGGAATGTTCATCCTCAGCTCCTCCTCCTCTTCTGTGCCCTTTTGCTTGTCCATTACAGCCATTGGTCATACCCCAGTGAACCCTGGTGCTCTGTGGTTCTGAGTCCCAGTCCTAGGCTCCCCAGGCTCAGTCAAGACACTGTATAGTTAGGACCTTCTGGCTCTTTGCTGGTTGGGTTTGAGTCAAGTCACTGAACTGTCTCTCTCATTTCAGGAACCAGTGAGCATGGGTGACAACCTTTGGGAGAGGAAGGGAGAGGTCCTTACTGAGTCACTTTTCCTCTGGTGCTCAGTTTCCCCCTATGAGGGCAACTTTGGTTGGATCCCAAGTTTATTTCATCTTAATGCCAACAGGAAGACTGCTTGTCCACCCGAGGTTTACGTCCCCAGTCCTGAGAGCCACTCAAGTAACCCCTCCCAGTGGATAGAAGTGACCACTCTCTGTATAAAAGAAATGTCATTCTCTTGCAGACTCTTCTACAGTGGGGGGTAGCTGTTATTATCTCTGCTGAGAGACCTCTCTAAAGCCTGCACTTTGCTGGAGAGTGCTGGCGAGTGCACCCTGTCATTCAAGACTTACAAACCTGGGGGGGGGGGTGACTATGTTTTGTTTGTTTTCAGTTTGATAGACAACCTTGCCATCTTAGACTACTGTATTGTGATTTTTACACCTTGTACTTACTCACGTGTGTGGTGTGCCCCTCAGACTCCCCATTCTCCTACAACAAAGCTATCTCTTCCCAGTATCCTCGTGACTGTTTACTAAGCAGCTAGTACATGACATATCCTGTTCTCATTGTTTGTCATGCCTGCTCCCTAACCTTTAAAACAACTCTAAGGGATAGGTAGAACTTTCTCCTAGTTTACTAAAAACCAAGGCGTAGAGCTTTTATACCAGGTTTCAAATCTAGGTCTGCCTACATTCATTCTGTTGTTTGTGCTTATATTACTAACACCAAGGACACACAGCTTACAGGGTATAACGGGTGTGACTCTCTGATGCTACCAAAACTTAGTTGTGTGGCTCTGAGCCTACAAATGCATATCTCTTCCATCCACTTCCAAAGCTGTGCCCACGTGTACACTTCCCACCTTGATGTCTAGGGATGACTAAGGATTAAGATGTAAAGATAAAGAAGAAAAAGCACAAACAACAACAACAACAAAAACCAAAAACAAAAAACGGTGTCATAAGGGAAAGCCAAGGAGAACTCAAAGGCAGAGATTTTTTTTTCTGAAAGACATAAGAGAATCATGAGAGAAAAGGACTGTGGAATTTTTGCTTTTCTGTTTGTTAGTGTGGTCATCGATGGCTACCCTGTCACCCCACACCAGATGGATCTCTTAGAGGCGAGGTCAATCATTCCCATGGTCATCTTTGAGTTGCATGTGCCGTCCAAGGAGATTTTCAAAAGACTGCTCTTAGAGAAGAAGACTGAGCAAAGGTAGGCATTCACAAGGGAGCGATGTGGGAACAGGGTGAAGCTGACTGTCTGTCTGTACAGGGGATGTTGGAGCTGTGAGAACGGGGTGAAGCTGACTGTCTGTCTGTACAGGGGATGTTGGAGCTGTGAGAACGGGGTGAAGCTGACTGTCTGTCTGTACAGGGGATGTTGGAGCTGTGAGAACGGGGTGAAGCTGACTGTCTGTCTGTACAGGGGATGTTGGAGCTGTGGGAACGGGGTGAAGCTGACTGTCTGTCTGTACAGGGGATGTTGGAGCTGTGGAAACAGGGTGAAGCTGTCTGTCTGTACAGAGAATGTTTTACACCTTCAACAGCTTTCACTCCTTCCTGTTTTCTTCTTAGTATGTCTTATCCACTGCACAACAGCTCACAGATCATAGCTTATAAGAATGCAAAGTACCATAAAAACATCAATGAGATCAGGCAATTTTATCAAAAGCAGCACCAAAACTGGCATGTGATTGACGGCTTTCACAGTAAATGGTGGGTATGGAATGAAGTCCTCAAAGACATCCAACAGATGAATAAGTACATACAGACATACATGAAAAAAATAAAGGAAGGTAAGAAAACTTTGTGTGTGTGTGTGTGTGTGTGTATTGTAGGTTCAAGCATACACATATGAGTATAAAGACCAGAGGACATCCTCACAGAGCAACCTCTGTTGTTTTTCCTTTTCTTTCTTACTGTTTTATTTTTTGACAGAGGCTATTGACTTTGTCAAAAGTTCCAAGCTGGCCTGGAACTTGCTCTGCTGACTAGGTTAGCCTCAAACTCACAAAGCTCTGCCTGCCTCTACCTCCAAAATGATAGGAAAAATATTTTCTTAATAAAAGAAAGCATGTGGCCGGGCATGGTGGCGCATGCCTTTAATCCCAGCACTTGGGAGGCAGAGGCAGGCGAATTTCTGAGTCCGAGGCCTGCCTGGTCTACAGAGTGAGTTCCAGGACACCCAGGGCTACACAGAGAAACCCTGTCTCGAAAAACCAAAAACAAACAAACAAACAAAGCATGAATTTAAAATTTAGATATTCCTTGTCCCTGTTTCTGTAATTCATTAAATTTAAACTTTGCCTTGGCAGTTAGTATTTTAAATATACAGTACTAACTGAATGTTGGTAGATCCCCAAAATTCATATCTAGAAGCTAAACCTACATTTAAGCAATGCAACAATTTAGGAGGCTGCAGGGCACTTCTGACATAATTGGGTCATACAGTCACCACATGTCTGAATGGAGTAGTGCCCTTTAGTATGAGAAGGCTTAAGGGAGCCCAGCTCACTTGTCCCTTCTATGTCAGGGACACAGCTGTCAGGGGACAAATCCAATCAGATACTAAACCCAGTGACACTTGGGTCTTGAACTTGCTCATCTCCACAACTATCTTGCAACAAATTTCCATTGTAAGTCTATTAGCTGGCCTGAGCTCTTCACTGCACAGCCCAAACAGAGCGGGGTTTGCTGGTGTGTCTATGTGTTGTAATCAGCGGCAGCTGCCACTGGAGCTTATTTCTTTAGTTTTGCATTTCACTTCTTTGTTTCCGTGTTGTTTCTATGGACACACCGTTATGGCACTTTTCCTGGCTAGTGCCAGTGGACCTAACAAGCATATTCAAACCACTACATACACTATACACAAAAGACATATATATATATATGCAAATGTATAGAGAAAAAAAGACTAAAAAGGTACATGCAAGCTCAACAGTGAGTGCCTCTCACAGTGAGAAGTAGGCTAGAGGCTGCAGGCATGAAGAATAACTTTTGTTTGTTTGTTTGCTAGTTTGTTTTAAAACAGGTTCTCACTATGTAGCCCAGGTTGGCTTAAAACTTGGAGCCCTCCTTCTCCCTCAGCCTCTAGAACATGGGACTGTAGACCGCCACCACCACAGGCATTTATTACTATAAATAATATTACTACATTTTTTTTACTCTATCATTTAGAATTTTAATGCATAGTGTTAATATAGTGGTATCTAACTGAAATAATTCAAATGTTTAATTGTTGTCTTTCCTGTGAAAATATACAGTAATAGTTTCTATGTTAATAACAGGGAAAGCCGCATGCATTGACAAATTATGTATCACGCCCGAGGAGCTGATTGCGCGTCTGGGAGAGTTTAAACAGTTCTGCCCTGTCAGCCTAGCAGAATCGAATGAACTAATTGATTGCTCCGTAACTAGCAGTTTGGAATTTGCAGCAGAGTTCAGGGGACACTACTATAAAATGAGTTCCCAGGAAAAGCTAAATGTAAGTCTGTTTCTCATGTAAAGATTCATTAAGGGAAGAAAATGGCTTGTCTTAAGCTTCATCAAATGAGAAAAACAGACACCTTTGGGAATGCTCAGAGAATTGGAGCCTGTGACTCAGGGATCAGTGAGAAACTCAAAAGGTAGCCCTGAGCCTACCCGACCTCCCCAGACATATTTAGAAGGCTTTGGTCAGTGGTGTGGTGGATCACAGGTAACCTATCAGGCAGAGAAAACGAACGGTTGGGTGTCACCACTGGAGGAGCTATGAAGCACCACAAAGATTCGCTGCAGAAAGATACCCCGGGGGTTCAGCGTCAACGGCTGAGGGAGTAAAGTGAAAGTCAGTAGGAATGAAGCAAGAGCTTGACTGTTGTCTTCCTTGTTTAAAACAAAGAAAGAAAAAAACAAGCAAACAAACAAAACACTAGAATTTCCCAGTTATCCCCAGTACCTGTGGGGACTGGTTCTAAAACATCCCCTCCAAGAGTGCCAAATTCTGTGGATGCACGCCTGTGTATAGAGGAGGGTAGCATTTGCATGTAACTTAATTGCACACACCTCCCACATCCATTAAACCACTTGTAGGTGCCTTATAATTCCTAATACAGTGTGAATGCCATGTAAGAAGTAGCCACGGGCTGGTGAGATGGCTCAGCAGTTAGGAGCGCCGATTGTTCTTCCAAAGGTCCTGAGTTCAAATCTCAGCAACCACATGGTGGCTCACAACCATCCGTAATGATGAGATCTGAT